>NC_090443.1:900968643-901294181 GCF_031143425.1 Pleurodeles waltl | reverse complement strand
TAATTATCTTCTTTAACTTGTTTTTCTACTTTCACCCTTCTCACACGGTGGTGCACTTCTGTAACATTTATAAATGACTCACAGGAAGTGACATTGCTGGGACAGAGATGGTTTCGGGTGACACTGACGCACAGAGCGATTGCTTTCATGTTGCTTTGATGCCGTAAGGATTTGTATAGTTAATTAAGTGATTTTATTCTTTCTGTTAACTTTTGTAGAGGCGTCATTGCCCCCTGATAGTCCTGATGAGGCCCTGACTGAAGAGGCCGAAACGCGTTGACACATTTTTTGCAAGATTGAGGTCTTTAAGTTAATTGACTCATACAAGAAATTTAATAAGCACTACATAATACCTTCAAAAAGTAAATAGGTGTTTGTCAGTTGGTTGCATCTAAACCTTTAATCATCACATTCTAGTGGATTACAATTACAAACTTGTAACAGTGACCACAATGAAAAGAAATGTTGCTGGGCATAACTCTCGTCCGGAATATTGCGATTGAGATTTGTTTTTGTTATAAATGTGTACATGTAAGTAGGTAACTGTGATGTTCTGTATATATCTATGTTGTATATTTTCCACCGACGAGCCACTGCTGACCTTGTATTTAAATTATTTAAATAAATAAGGGAAAGTAATTGACCCATGAGGACAGTATTTAGCACTGGTCTCTTAAAGAAGTGTTTGAATTTTTCCCTACCTGTTGACCACTTTTGTTTATGCATGTTGTAGTACCCTGGTCAGGTTAGGGTTATAGGGTCCCCTCTTTTGCAGTATTGGGCTCCATCACGGTCAACCTCCAATTTTGACTTGGTCCCAGTCAGGCGCGAACATATGACACGGTTAGTGCTATTTGCTCTTAAGCACTAGAAAGCACCTTTTAAAATGTAATCTTTAAAAATTCATATCTCCAGTTTTCTACATTAGATTTTTTCTTATTTTGGTGTCATTTTGTTCATAAACATATAAGCTATTTTTAAAAATTGGTGTTGCATTTTTATTGTGCTTTGTGTCTTACTTATTCAATGTATTGGTGTTTTTAAACGCTTTGCACACTTGCCTCCTGAGCTGAGCCTGTCTGCAAGCAACCACGCTGCGAAGAGCTGAGCAAGGATTAATTAATTGAGACCTTGACTGGATTTTATGTTTGGTTGCAGCCGTATTGCTAGCTGGAGGTACTAACTGCATCTGCAATAATCCACCTTCTAATTTAGGGCCTAATTACAAGGCTGGCAGACCGAAGACCGCCAGCCTCACAGTAGCTGTCTGACCACCACGGCTGTGGTGGTCTGACAGCCGCATTACAAGGGTGGCGGGCAGACCCCCCAACCTACTGCCGCCCCCACCAGGATCTCAGATCTCGACCGGCTGATGGTGATGCAGGTTGTAATCAGTCAGGGTAGTGCTGAACTCACCGTCACCCTGCAGATTACAGCCTTCTTCTCTGCCAGCCTTTTCATGGCAAGTACTACATGGACACACAGTAGCTTATCCTTAAAATCAGCCACCATCCTCCACAAAGTTTTGTGTTTTATGGTTTTACCCTTGGAATCTCTAAATCCATTCAGCTTCCAATGATTGAGGTAATCATTGAAGGACAGGACGCAGGAGTATGAGTCACAGACAAGAAAAGTCAGCAAGCCTGGCTCTGTGTTTTAGCACTAGAAGAAGGGCTTCAAGGTCAGCCAGCTGAGCTGTGCAGTCCCCTAGAGTCTGCGTGTAGGTATTATGAGGGTGGAAAACTCCATCCTTCATCACTCCACTCAGGGCCAGGGAAGCGGCTGAATATTGATGTTTGGTACCTGCAGCTGGTTGTGCTGAACCATCAGTACAAATGACAGTATGATATCTGTCAAATGACAAAATATCTATAGGAGCGGGGTGCTCCTGTTCGTATTGGAGAAATTCTTGTGTCTGAAGTTTTGGATCAAAGATGCAGTCAACATCAGTGGTGGTCAGGGAGATTGCCCACTGAATCCAACGTGGATGTAATCCTTTAGTGTTAGGAACGCTTGCTTTGGTGACAGCCTCTAAGGCTGGCACCGGGGTAATGACAATGATGCTTTTCCCTTGGACAAGTGGCCTCTCCTTAATGACAACCATTTGAACTGCAGTCAGAATTTTTTCTGCAGGTGCAAAACGTTGTTCTGCTTTGGAGTATAAATTAGGTTTTTATGCTATGGGTACCATGTCGCCCTCGTTAAAGGTGACATAAGTAAACCCAATGGCACCAGAAATTATTCTAATGACCAAAGTTGTTTTGTTGTCACATGCGTGTAAGTGTTTGGCTTCTAGCATGTCCTGTTGCAATTCCCTAAGGATGCATGTGTGTTCAACTGTCCAGTGTTTGCTAGAAAAATCTGGGTGTATTAATTCATAAACCGGCTTGAGATGTGGTGCATAGTCAGGAATATATGTTCCGCCAAAATTAAAGAAGCCAAGTAAGGACTGTAGCTTCTTCAGAGTGTTAGGTGGGTGAAGCTGTGCACATTTCTCTAGAAAGTTCAGGGCCAGGCTCTTTCCCTCGTTTGATAGCTCATACCCCAGGAACAATACACTGAGAAAGGCTATCTTACTTTTCTTAAAGTTAAATTTGTAACCGAGGTCTGCAAATCCTAAAATGATCTGATCGACCTTGACAAGATGAATGTTGAGGTCGTCGTCTGTGAGATAGATGTCATCCACGTAGGATAACGCCTCTGGATCAATATCATGTAATATTGACGTTACACGGGCTGTGAACAGTCCTGGGCTGTTCTCATAGCCTTGGGGCAAACAACAGAAGCGTTTCTGTGAGCCAAATGAGAATGCACTCAGGTCCTGACTTTCGTGTGCTAAGTTTTGGCAGAAGGAACCCGTTTGAAATATCCAGTGTTGTTTTGTATTTTTTGCACGCTATATTGTTAATTACTGCTGTGGTATGTGAATTTTGTATAGCGTATGTGCGTGTATGACTGTTTAAGTGTCTGTAATCTAAGACTATTCTGTAGGAATGGTCTGGCTTTGCAACGGGTTATTCATTGCAGAGACCCAGGGCTCAATTACTCCCTGGTACTCGAGCTAAGTGAGGAACTCCCTCACTGGAGTTTTTGCTTCATGTTTAACAGGATATTGTGGCTGAGGTTGGGCTGTGGACCTGATAGGTATTACATGACAAAGAGAGTCCTTGTCCCAACCTACATGGTTGCGGTATAGTGCAGGTGCCTGCATTAAATCCCAATCAACAACGTAGGCTTCTTTTACCGCCTCCGGAACAAGATCAGAGAAAGAAAGCAAAATGACATCTTCCCCATGTGGAAGCTCACAGATGTGCTCAGGTGGCCAGTCTCTTTTGGCCAATGCGATATCACAATTAAGTTCATCCCAGAATATCACTTTAATGGTGCGCTCTATGTCTCCCTCAATTTGAATTTTTAAATCATAAACCTTTCGGTGGGAGAACGCGTCCGTCCGCAGCCTCAACTGCAATTAAATCGCTAGTTGCTGTCGCATTCAGGTGATCTTTCAGACTCTGGCAACATATCGTGACCTCTGCTGTGCTGTCTGACAGTGTCACTGCCCACATCATGTTCTTCAGCAATGTTCTCAATTGTACTGGCATTTTTAATTGACAGTGCTGCTACCTTTTTCTTTTTAAACTGTGGCTTCTGTTGTGGGGACTTATCTTCTTTTTTGTCTGAAGACTGTGGTGAGTCTTTCTTCTGTTTTACGTATTCAGGACGTCGATCGGGACAGCCTGCTCTCTTGCTACGTCTATCCGGTGCGTCCTAAAAGGTATGAGAGGGACGTGAATCAGTATATCTGTCGGGAGCTTTTATACTTTCTCTATTTCTGAGAGTATATCTCCTTTCGGAGTTCTCCAGATGTGGAGAATCTGCTCTCCTATTTCGTCTTTCTTTAAATTGTTTCTGCTTATCCCAGCGCTTTTTAGAACTTTCCTGTCCTTGTTTAGCACCTTCCTTAGGGGTGATACATTGCATTTCCAGCTTCTTCAGCTTGGTTCCCAAACAATCCCGTCCCATATTAGTATAGGTATCGGAAATAGCTTTAGGTAGCTCTTTCTCCTGGTCCAAATGTGGAATCTCTCGGAGACGATGGCGAATAGCCAGTGCTACCGCTTCCCCTTTAATGTTACTGAGTATGACTGAGGAGACTGCTTTGAAGTTACGCATTAATTTCATCCCCAAATCTAGGGCTGGTGCAGCCCTGTGCTCATTCTGTATTTGTTTTAACACTTTCAGTAAATAGGCAAGTGTCGGGGTACCATGTGTGGTAGTGTACACTGCAGCGAAGGCTGTGCCCCATGTGGCACAGTCATCCACTGAGGAAACCATCCTGAAGAGCAAGCATATAGTGAGAATTCTATGTTTCGCCTGTGGTCCCGTATGGGGAAACCCAGCTTCCAGCTGATTTGTTTTCTGGGCTATCCAGAACAGTATTTTCTCTCACTCTGTGGGTACCTTACCCATGATAGTATGTACTGTTTGTTAATTAATCCCAGTAACCAATTGGTATACAGCAGGTGCAGGTGGTGCTGGACGCACCGGTTTTGTGTTCAAGGTTCGCATGTTTTGTATACCTGGGTGAGGTGTGTATGTGGCAAACATAGGCCACGTTGGTCCATCATTACCTAAGGACCTAATCTCACGTGTTGTATTACATGTGGTAGGGCGCCTTTAAACCAGTGCTTATGCTCTTGGTAAGTGAGCGGTATTTCAAGATACTGGTATGCTTGGTATCATTGAGGTACGTTCACAATGTTATATGTGTGAAATGTGTCTGATCTGCGATTCATCGTAGGAAATGTGACCCAAGAATAAAAAATGTCTGTTTGGTAAGCTTCACTAGCTTCTATTATGAATGTAACATCCTCGCCCTTTTCTACTAAGCCTTGTGCTACTAAATGTAAAGTTGAAGCTTGTCTAGCATTCTCAGTAATGTCTATGCTGTTAATCATAATGTAAAAATGAGTAAAGAGATGGAACACCAAGTGGGGAGTAAAGTATTTTTATGAGTTCGAGCTTGAACAACCTACAGCCTAATTAGGTGGTCCTTGTTCAGCTGAGGAGGATCTTCCCCAAGACCACCAACGTCTCCCTATAATGGTACTTAGGGTACCTGTAGTATGTGAGACAGTGATAATAAGGTGTAAGGAAATGGCTCCCTGTTGCAGTTACCCCCCACTTTTTGCCTGATACTGATGCTGACTTGACTGAGAAGTGTGCTGGGACCCTGCTAACCAGGCCCCAGCACCAGTGTTCTTTCACCTAAAATGTACCATTGTCTCCACAATTGGCACAACCCTGGCACCCAGGTAAGTCCCTTGTAACTGGTACCCCTAGTACCAAGGGCCCTGATGCCAGGGAAGGTCTCTAAGGGCTGCAGCATGTCTTATGCCACCCTAGGGACCCCTCACGCAGCACCGACACACTGCTTGCCGGCTTGTGTGTGCAGGTGGGGAGAAAATGACTAAGTTGACATGGCACTCCCCTCAGGGTGCCATGCCAACCTCACACTGCCTATGGCATAGGTAAGTCACCCCTCTAGCAGGCCTTACAGCCCTAAGGCAGGGTGCACTATACCACAGGTGAGGGCATAGGTGCATGAGCACTATGCCCTTACAGTGTCTAAGCAAAACCTTAGACATTGTAAGTGCAGGGTAGCCATAAGAGTATATGGTCTGGGAGTCTGTCAAAAACAAACTCCACAGCTCCATAAATGCTACACTGAATACTGGGAAGTTTGGTATCAAACTTCTCAGAATAATAAACCCACACTGATGCCAGTGTTGGATTTATAAAAAAAATGCACACAGAGGGCATCTTAGAGATGCCCCCTGTATTTTACCCAAATGTTCAGTGCAGGACTGACTGGTCTGTGCCAGCCTGCTGCTGAGAGACGAGTTTCTGACCCCATGTGGTGAGGGCCTTTGTGCTCTCTGAGGACAGAAACAAAAGCCTGCTCTGGGTGGAGGTGCTTGACACCTCCCCCCTGCAGGAACTGTAACACCTAGCAGTGAGCCTCAAAGGCTCAGGCTTTGTGTTACAATGCCCCAGGGCACTCCAGCTAGTGGTGATGCCCGCCCCCTGGACACAGCCCCCACTTTTGGCAGCAAGTCCAGGGGAGATAATGAGAAAAAACAAGGAGGAGTTACGGGCCAGTCAGGACAGCTCCTAGGGTGTCCTGAGCTGAGGTGACTCTGACTTTTAGAAATCCTCCATCTTGCAGATGGAGGATTCCCCCAATAGGATTAGGGATGTGCCCCCCTCCCCTCAGGGAGGAGGCACAAAGAGGGTGTAGCCACCCTCAGAGCTAGTTGCCATTGGCTACTAACCCCCAGACCTAAACACCCCCCTAAATTCAGTATATAGGGGCTCCCCAGAACCTAGGAAACTAGATTCCTGCAACCTAAGATGAAGAAGGACTGCTGACCTGAAGCCCTGCAGAGAAGACGGAGACACCAACTGCTTTGGCCCCAGCCCTACCGGCCTGTCTCCCCACTTCGAGAAAAACTGCAACAGCGACGCGCTCCCCAGGGTCCTGCTACCTCTGAAGCCTCAGAGGACTACCCTGCATCTAAAAGGACCAAGACCTACCGAGGACAGTGGCCCTGTTCCAAAGAAACCAAAACTTGCAACAAAGAAACAACTTTTAAAGGACTCCACGTTTCCCGCCGGAAGCGTGAGAGTTTGCACTCTGCACCCGACGCCCCCGGCTCGACTTGTGGAGAACAAACACCACAGGGAGGACTACCCGGCGACTACTAGACCATGAGTAGCCAGAGTTGACCCCCTTAGCCCCCACAGCGACACCTGCAGGGGGAATCCCGAGGCTCCCCCTGACCGTGACTGCCTGCTTCAAAGACCCGACGCCTGGTAAAGACACTGCACCCGCAGCCCCCAGGACCTGAAGGATCCGACCTCCAGTGCAGGAGCGACCTCCAGGTGGCCCTCTCCCTTGCCCAGGTGGTGGCTACCCCGAGGAGCCCCCCCCCCTTGTCTGCCTGCATCACTGAAGAGACCCCTTGGTCTCCCATTGATTTCTATTGCGAACCCGACGCCAGTTTGCACACTGCACCCGGCCGCCCCCGTGCTGCTGAGGGTGTACTTTCTATGCTGACTTGTGTGTCCCCCGGTGCCCTACAAAACCCCCCTGGTCTGTCCACCGAAGACGTGGCTACTTACCTGCTGGCAGACTGGAACCGGGGCACCCCCTTCTCCATTGAAGCCTATGCGTTTTGGGCACCACTTTGACCTCTGCACCTGACCGGCCCTGAGCTGCTGGTGTGGTAACTTTGGGGCTGCTCTGAACCCCCAACGGTGGGCTACCTTGGACCCAAACTTGAACCCCATAGGTGGTTTACTTACCTGCAAAAACTAACAAACACTTACCTCCCCCAGGAACTGTTGAAAATTGCAGTGTCTAGTTTTAAAATAGCTATATGTCATTTATGTGAAAACTGTATAAGCTATTTTGCTAATTCAAAGTTCCTAAAGTTTCTACATGAAATACCTTTCATTTGAAGTATTACTTGTAAATCTTGAACCTGTGGTTCTTAAAATAAACTAAGAAAATATATTTTTCTATACAAAAACCTATTGGCCTGGAATTGTCTCTGAGTGTGTGTTCCTCATTTATTGCCTGTGTGTGTACAACAAATGCTTAACACTACTCCTCTGATAAGCCTACTGCTCGACCACACTACCACAAAATAGAGCATTTGAATTATCTCTTTTTGCCACTATCTTACCTCTAAGGGGAACCCTTGGACTCTGTGCATACTATTCCTTACTTTGAAATAGTGCATACAGAGACAACTTCCTACATAAGGGTATCCGTAAATTAGTGCCTAAACACCATCAATGGTGGTGCCATGTCGTATTTGGACTCTTGCTCTAGGCAAGACTGATGGTTTAAGGATGACAGTGCTTATGTTTGTAGGCGACTATGCCAGTCCTACAACAAAATGCAACTGTCGTCCCAACCCTTCCGGCTCACAAGCAGTTCCTCACCAAAAACCCAAAACAATAAAAGGTGATTTGTGGCAGCCTTTACGCATGGACTCAAGAGTGTGATATCTCAGGGAGCGTCGTGGTTAAACGGAGATTACCCCTTTCTCACATTAACAACATGTCTCAATCACACACAGGCAATGAAGAAGATGCAGTAACGTGTCAATAGGTTTTATTCAGCAAAAGTGCATTCTGCGATAAGTTGTATGGGCTGCAATGATTAGGATAATGAACAGTGCAAGAAACAGAATGGTAAAGACAAGAGTCATTAATACAAAGACCCCCACCATCTTGCAATATCATGTAAGAACATGAGGTTTGTGATATTTCGTAATACCCTAGCATGATAGGCCGAACCCGTAACCTAGAAGAGAGCTAGGTATGTTAAACACCAATCTGTCAATGCCACGTCCGTGAAAAGAGCCCCCAACCCCTGTTACCTTGGAGTGAGATCTCTAGCTCAGACTCTGTACGAACACGAAGACTGGGTCAATGTCAAGGCGACATGCAGCATCGATAGCAGCGATGGCATCTGGTCTGAATCCCTCTGACTATCTGATAAAGTGAGGAGTATTTATACAGATCTACTTGGACCCCTGACATAGGTTTGTTCCCAAACAATAGATAACAAGGCGTGCTTGGGACTGTAATTAATATAAACAATTCCCTCTAAAGCATGAAGAGGTAAAGTACCTAAAGGGAACACCTACTTTGTCTTTGTCGCTTGATCTTGACGCCTTAGCGCGGTGACACTGATAATGCAAACTAAAACATGGGCCTAACCCAAAACAAGGCAGCCATCTTAAAAGATTTAATTACATAAATGGTGACAGGGGCACAAGTCTGCAAGCCACAGGCTAAGCTATCTCCTGTATCCCATTAAAACAAACTAGAATTCACTACAATAATCAGCAGGGTGGGGCTGCAGGCAGCACTGTCCTGGCTGATTCTGACCTCCACCACCGTCAGCCCATTGGAATCATCGATCCTGGCAGAGATGGCGGTACCCTGGTGGTTGGACTGCAAGGGTCGTAATGTGGTGGTCGGACCACCACCAGCAGCAGCGGTCCTGACCGCCACTGCGAGTCTGGCGGTCTATTGACCACCAAACTCATAATGAGGCCCTTTGTTTTTTGTTTTTTATTGTATGTATATGAATATATGTGTACTGCATAGTTACTTTTACATATAGGAAAAATATTTATGATGCTAATTTTAATTAATATATTAGTTTTTTTTCAATAATGAATAAAGCATGTGACTAATATACAGACACTGTTGTATAGTTGTAAATATTTTTCATTAGTGTTAGTTTGTTCATATGAATATTAACACAGTTGTTTCATATACATTTTATTAAAAAAACTTTTACAATTTGTAAGTACATTTTAACCCCTTCACTGCCAGGCCTTTTCCCCCTCAGGTGCCGGGCCTTTATTTGGCTATTTGGAGCAGTTCGCGCTTAGGCCCTCATAACTTTTTGCCCACATAAGCTACCCATGCCAAATTTGCATCCTTTTTTTAAAACATCCTAGGGATTCTAGAGGTACCCAGAGTTTGTGGGTTCCCCTAAAGGGGACCAAGAAATTAGCCAAAATACAGCAAAAACATTGTTTTTTTCAAAAAAATTGGAAAAATGGGCGGCAGAATAAGGCTTGTGGTCTTTTCCATGGAAATGGCACTAACAAAGGGTTTGCAGTGCTAAAATCACCAACTTCCCAGCTTTTAGGAACAGGCAGACTTGAATCAGAAAACACAATTTTTCAACACAATTTTGGCATTTTACTGGGACAAACCTCATTTTTACTATTTTTTGTGCTTTCAGCCTCCTTCCAGTTAGTGACAGAAATGGGTGTGAAACCAATGCTGGATCCCAGAAAGCTAAACATTTCAGAAAAGAAGACAAAATTCTAAATTCAGCTTGTGGTAATTTGTGCAGATCCTACAAAATTTTCCTACAGAAAATAACAGCTGAAATGAAAAAATATTGAAATTGAGGTAAAAATCTGCCATTTTTCTTAATATTTTACTCTGTAACCTTTTGCTGCGATGTCAGATTGTTATGTTTTATTATTAGTATTATTTAAGTGGCAGTGCACCTTTAAGGAAGGTTGCCTTTTAAGTATTCTGGTGACCTCAGCAGCATTCAATGGGAGTCAGTTGAGATGTCGATTCTCCTTTGGATGGCTGCTGGGGACGTTGGTGTTGACGTGAGGAAATAAACTCCGCTATTCAAGATCCGTTGGTCTGCCGCTCTTCTTTCTCACACCGGATACCACATAATTTGGCGACGAAGGTGGGATTACTAAATCAACACCAACGGAACAACGGAACCTACGCATGTACAAGTGTTTTCAGCTGTCCTCGCAGCCTTTTCTTTTACTTGTTCCTGTAAGGTAATAATGTTTACGTTAGGAAGTGAAAGGCAAGTTTATTCAGAGGACGTTTGCATCTGTGCATAGTGAATTCGGTGAAGACGTGACACAGTTAAGAATATTTCTACCGGCATTTTTCAATCTGAGGCCATGCGCTTCATTCCTGCGTGACATAGCTACCATAGTTACTGTTGCTATACTTCCTCACTCCGTACATTCTTGACATGGGCCCGTGTGCCGGCTTCTTCGCAGCACAGTTGCCATAGTTACTGACCAGATAGACTTCGAAAGAGATACAAAGAGTCGTGAGAGTTTCACTGTGCAAGCTTTGCATCTCGCTTTCTGTTTAATTTTCACGAACCAAATAACACCTTTCAATGGGCCTGGTGAGTCATTGAGTTTTGCCTGCGGCTGAATAATTCTTCAGTGATTCGCACCCTTTAATTCAGTAATATTGAGAAAATTAATAGGAGCGTTTGCAGTTGGAGTGTCCCTGCGAGTTTTCAGTGATTCGCCCACTTTAATTCAAGCATCTTAAGGAAGATAATAGGAGCGTTTGCAGTTGGAGTGTTCCTGCGAGTTTTCAGTGATTCGCACACTTTAATTCAAGCATCTTAAGGAAGATAATAGGAGCGTTTGCAGTTGGTGTTTCCCTGCAAATTTTCAGTGATTCGCACACTTTTAATTAAACTGTTGTTTTGTGAGTCACACACCTTAAAGGAAGCGAACTGGAGTGTCTCTACAAGTTCTCAGTTATTAGCACTTCTTATTCAAACAAATGGTTGTGATACAAGTTAACTTCACGGTAACGCTCACATCCTAATAGCACTAATTCTACCTGGTTCTCCATGTTTTCAGCGATTCGCACACCTTAATGTAAGCAGTTCGTCAGTTGTAATTAGCAAATTTGTGGGTATAATTTTCCCATGCAAACAGCAAATTTACTGGTGGCATTTTTACCTGAACCTGGCATTCCTACACTGAAATGGCACCACTGGTTTAAATCTTTTTAAAGTTATTTGGTAGCGATTGATGGATCAAATTTTTCTGCTATTCGGAAGAAAGCGATTTTGTACAATTGCCTGGGAACAGAAGGACAAATAATTTTTGACCACCTACCCCAAGTAACACCTTTGTCCACTGATCATTGGGATGTTTTCACGGAGGCTATCAATAGGCTAGAAAATCATTTTAAAGACGATCTTAGCATAATTGTTGAGAGGCACAAGTTCTTTACTCTGAAACAACTTCAACATGAGTCGGTTGATAATTTTATAGCTGAGCTCAGGGTATTGGCTTCCACTTGTGAATTTATAGGCCCCTTAGATCAATACCTTAGGGATCAATTAGTAGTGAACTGTTTTGATATTAGAATTCAAGGAAAAAAATTGTGTTGTAGGAACCCAACCTTGAATGAAACATTAGAAATAGCCAGAGGTATTGAGCGTTCTGTAATAGCTTCTAAAGAACTGAGTAAAACAAAAATGAACTTAGTAGAAAATGTGAACATGGTTTTCCCAAAATCCAAAACAATTGTATCTGCTACATCTGAGTCTAAGAAAAGTAATACTAAGGGTTTACTTTGTTATAGGTGTGGCTCTAAGTCTCATGTACCAATGCAGTTAATTGTCCTGCATTAGGGAAAGTATGTATGAAATGCAAGAAAACAGGCCATTTTGCACAAGTCTGTAAACAATTGCAAAAAGTCATGATGGTTGAGCAGCAGCACTCCTCATGGCAGACAGAGGATAATTAAGTTGACCTTATGAAAAGGTGTGTTTTGATTGTTGATGCTACGCATGACCGTAATACTAGTTGCAAGCCTTCGAAAGATCCTGTATGTGCAATCAAAATTGGTGATACAATGTTAGATGTTACGGTAGATTCTGGTTCACCCATAACCATCATTTCGGATATGAATTACCATTTGAATTGGAATGATCTCACCTTATTGCCGCCTGATATACAAACTGTAGCATTTGATGGTCAAGAAATAGATATGATGGGTTATTTTGTTGAGAAGGTTTGTTACAACATAAAACCATCAATACTAAAGTTTACGTGGCAAAGAGAGGATACAACATTTTGGGGTGGAGAGACCAAGGGCAGTTTGGAATGGTTTTCAGACCAGGTACGGACCAACCAATCACTTTGGTTGAGAAAATTGACTTGAAGTTAGATTCTCTTCAAGATGTTCTTGATAAACATCCAATTATTTTCAGAGACAAACTTGGTTTGGTAAAGGGGTATGAACATAAAATTGTACTTAAACCTGATGCTGTACCTGTGGTGCATAAAGTGCGGAATGTACCTTTGAGTATTAGAGGGAAGTTGAAAGATCACCTGTGTGAATTATGCGCAGAAGGGGTTATTGAGCCAGCTGATTCATCTCAATGGGTGTCTCCGATTGTAGTGGCGGTTAAGAAATCAGGAGACATGAGATTATGTGTGGACTTGAGGTCTTTGAACAAGAACATTTTGGTAGATTGTTTCCCGTTGCCTAACATTCAGGACTTGTTGGCACAATTGGGGGGAATGAAAGTATTTTCCTCGATTGACCTCGAGTTCGCCTATCTTCTGGTTGAGTTGAGTAGAGAATCTCGTAGTCTCACGACATTTATTACACCATTTGGCGCTTACCGGTTTCTGCATATGCCGTTTGGGTTAGCGTCGGCAGCATCTGTGTTCCAGAAACTTATGTATCAACTGTTTGGTGAGGAGCATGGTGTGTTGGTGTACCAGGATGATATTTTGATAGGTTCAGAGACAGTTCAGGAACATGTACACAAACTTGACAAGGTTATTGGAATTTTGAAGGCTCATGGGATCACAGTAAAAAAAGAGAAGTGTAAATTTATGGTTGATTCAGTAGATTATTTAGGACACTGGATTTTGGCCCAAGGAATTTTACCCAAGAAGGATTTGTTAGATGCAATTGAAAATTCTCCGTCCCCTATAGATAAAGACCAATTGAAATAATTTCTGGGTCTCTGTGAATATTACTCACGGTTTGTGCAGAACTTTGCTTATCAGACTGAACCTTTGCGGAAGATGTTGAGGAAAGGGGAGAAATTTCAGTGGCAAGAAGAGCAAATGCAAGCGTTTTCAATACTCAAAGATCTTAAAATGAAGGCTCCTGCCCTTCAACCTTTCAGTGAGGGTGTACCTTCTATTATTACTGTGTATGCAAGTGGAATTGGCCTGGGAGCCGTTTTGAGTCAAATGGTGGAGGGTAGAGAGCATACCATCGCATTTGCGTCTAGGCGTCTCTCTAAGGCTGAGATGAATTATAGCACCATAGAGAGGGAGGCGTTGGCTTGTGTTTGGGGTGCTAGCCATTTTTCTACATATGTGTGGGGGAGAGAATTTATTATAGTCACGGATCACAAGCCTTTGGTTTATATGTGGAATGATAAAGTTTTTAATAAAACCAGTCCTAGATTGACCAGATTATTAGCTAAGTTATATGAATTCAACATGAAAATGAAACATATTTCTGGGGGAAATAACGGCAGGGCAGATTTTCTTTCAAGGTGTCCTGTTAGTGCTCCAATTGAGAATCAGCAAACTGAAGATGAAGATGTCGTAGTTGGTATGATTGATGGTATGTTTGTTTCGGGAGAGGTTATTTCTATACAAGCTTGGAAGGAGGCTGTGGACAAGGATAATTCTCTTTTACTAATTAAACAGTATATTTGTGAGGGTTGGCCTGGAGGGAATCGCGTTCCTGAAGTGATGAGACCTTTTGACAAAGTCAAAGATGAGGTGAATGTGGAAGATGGTTTTGTTTTGAGGGGGGAGCGTCTTGTACCTCCTAGTGAATTAAGGTACAAATTAGTTCATTTGGCTCATGAGGGACATGTGGGAATTACCGGCACAAGGTAACGGTTGCGAATGTACTATTGGTGGCCGGGCATGGACTCGGAAGTGGAGATGGCAGTTAAGAATTGCTGTGACTGTAGGGGGGCAGATAAGAGTTTGCATACAAGGGAGGTGCCGTTATGTCCTGTACCTTTTCCTGATAAACCCTGGCAGAAGCTTGGATTGGATTTTATTGGTCCAATAGGGGGTATGAATGGAGGCAAGAGGTACGTGTTAGTTGCCGTAGATTATCATTCCAAATGGATTTCGTACACATTTTTAAGAGAACCTAATACTACCAGTGTCATTGGATTCTTGAAAGAAATTTTTCATTGGGAGGGAATTCCTAAGTGTTTGGTTACGGATAACGGTGTACAATTTGTATCGCACCAAATGATTGAATTTTTGAAGGGTCTTAATATTAAGCATCTTACTGCTGCATTATATAGTCCCCAGGGTAATGGTCTGGTTGAAAGAGTAAACAGAATAATTAAGGAAACTATACAATTGGCCATTCGTGCGGGGAAGAGTGTACAGGATGTGGTGGCAGAAAGAATTTGGTGTTATCACAATACACCACATTCCTTTACAGGGGTAACTCCTTTTGTATTATTAAAAGGTAGACACTCTTGTAATGAACTGTGTTCTGAGTGGTGGTACAACAAACCATGACAGGGGGAGCTACTCCTGGTATCAAACAGGTGAAGGATAGAGTGGAGAAATTGCAAGTTAAAAGTAAATTGAGATATGATAATCTCAAAAGTGTGTGTGATATCCAATTTTATGTAGGAGATAAAGTTAGAGTGAAGAGACCTCATGGGAAAAGAAGTGGGGAGTCAAATTTTTATCCTACCACAAAGGTCGTCAGAGTATCAAGGCATTCTATCATGGTGGAAAATGGTAAATGGTGGAACAAGAGGAATGTGGTGAAGGTTTGTGAAGAGCAAGGAGTGTTGCCTGACATACAACATTCAGGTGTGCGTGTCGGAGGCGATTTTAGTTTTGGTGGGGGTATTGGTAATGCTCAGGAGGTGGGATCAGGTGAAAATATGCAGAGGAGCGGGACGCAACATGAATATAGGAATTGGAGTATGCAAAGTGCAAGTGATCAGGAGGTGGGTTCAGGTGAAAATGTCCAGGGTAGCAGAGTGCAACATGGACGCAACAGTGGAAATCTGTTCATGGGATGTGCAAGTGAACCAAGTGATGCTGGACGTTTGGAAGAAGGCGGAAATCGGGAGGCAGAGGTTAATAGACCTAAAAGGATTATTGGTAAACCTAAATATCTAGGTAAATATGTTTTGTATTAAGGGATGTTCATGCGGCTCGTGGGAAACATCTTTGAGTCCATGATCAATCAATCTAATGTAGTTTTATATATTTTGTTCCACGTTAGGGGGATTGTCGTTATATCAATGTCATCTGTTTTGTTGTATTGTTAAGGGGAAAGATGTGTGTTATGTTTTATTATTAGTATTATTTAAGTGGCAGTGCACCTTTAAGGAAGGTTGCCTTTTAAGTATTCTGGTGACCTCAGCAGCATTCGATGGGAGTCAGTTCAGATGTCGATTCTCCTTTGGATGGCTGCTGGGGACGTTGGTGTTGACGTGAGGAAATAAACTCCGCTATTCAAGATCCGTTGGTCTGGGGCTCTTCTTTCTCTCACCGGATACCACACAGATCTTTTAAAGCAAAAGACCGTTATTTCTGCTCGATTCTTCTGGTTGTGGGTATATATAGGGCTTGTAGGTTCATCAAGAACCCTAGGTACCCAGAGCCAATAAACTAGCGGCACCTTGCAATGGGCTTTCATTCTATACCGTATATACAGCAATTCATTTGGTGAAATATAAAGACTGAAAAATAGGTATCAAGGAAACCTTTGTATTTCTAAAATGAGCACAAGGTAAGGTGTTGAGAAGCAGTGGTTATTCGCACATCTCTGAATTCCGGGGTCCCCATACTAGCATGTGAATTACAGGGCATTTCTCAAATAGACATCTCATTTACACACTGTCTTACATTTGGAAGGAAAAAATGCATAGAACGACAAGGGGCAATAACACTTGTTCTGCTAATCTGTGTTCCTCCAAGTCTCCCGATAAAAATGGTATCTCACTTGCATGGGTAGGCCTAATGCCTGCAACAGGAAATGCAACATGGACACATCACATTTTTACACTGAAATCTGACGTATTTTTTGGAAAGTGCCTATTTGTGGACTTTGGCCTCTAGCTTAGCCGGTACCTAGGGAAATGTACCAAACCTGTGCATTTTTTTTAAAGTAGACACCTTGGGGAATCTAAGATGGGGTGGCTTGTAGGGCCCTCACTAGGTTCTGTTACCCAGAATCCTTTACAAACCTCACAATTTGGCTAAAAAAACACTTTTTCCATACATTTCGGTGACAGAAAGTTCGGGAATCTGAGAGGAGCCACAAATTTCCTTCCACCCAGCATTCCCCCAAGTCTCCTGATAAAAATGGTACCTCACTTGTGTTGGTAGGCCTCGTGCCTGCGACAGGAAATGCCCCAAAAAACAATATGGACACATGCAATTTTCCCAAAGAAAACAGAGCTGTTTTTTCAAAGTCACTAGCTGTAGATTTTGGCCTCTAGCTCAGCTCAGCAAAACTAGACACCTAGGGGAATCCACGATGGGGTGACTTGTGGGGCTCTCACCAGGTTCTGTTACCCAGAATCCTTTGCAAACATCAAAATTTGGCAAAAAACACTTTTTCCTCACATTTCGGTGACAGAAACTTCTGGAATCTGAGAGGAGCCACAAATTTCCTTCTACCCAGCGTTCTCCCAAGTTTCCCGATACAAATGGTACCTTACTTGTGTGGGTAGGCCTAGTGCCCGCGAAAGGAAATGCCCCAAAACACTATGTGGACACATCAAAATTATCAAATACTAAACTACCAGTTTCTGCAGGGGGGACCTGCGTTTTTGGTCGTGGGCTCAGCAGTCATATAGGAAAACCTACAAAACCCAAACATTTCTGAAAACTAGACACCCGAGGGAATCCAGGGAGGTGTGACTTGCGTGGATCCCCGAATGTTTCCCTACCCAGAATCCTCAGCAAACCTCAAATTTAGCTAAAGAAATCACATTTTTTGCACATTTCTGTGTGGGATCACTGCCCTGGGACACATTTCCTCCCACCCAACATTTCCCTTAGTCTCCCGGTAAAAATGATACCTCACTTGTGTAGGTGGGCCAAGTTCCTGTGACAGGGAAGAGTCAAAAACATGCCAAAATTGAGGGGGAACCAAAGTGGGTCCAAAAGGGCAATTCGAAAAAAACATTTTTAGGCTAACAAGTGGGGAATAATTTTTATCGGTATTGATGAGAAAATGCTGGGTGGTAGGAATTTTGTGGATTCCTGCAGATTCCGGAACGTTCCTTCACAAAAAATGTGGGAAAAATGTGTGATGTCCAGCAAAGTTGGAGGTTTGCAGGGCATTGTGGGTAAGAAAATGGTGTGGGGTGCATGTGAACACACCACCCTTGAATCACCCAGATGTTTAGTTTTCAGATGTGTCTAGGTCTTGTGGATTTTTCTACATGGCAACGTTCCAAAGTCCAAAAAGTGCAGCCCTCACCATTCCAAGTGGGACGGTTTTGAGAGTTAGCCAGGCTCTCATGGCCCAAATGTAAAACCAAAACCCAAAATAATCAAATGTCCTCTTGCTTGCAGTGGGATAAGATGTTTTAGTGTGCAGGGGAGAGCTGAAAGACTGTTACCCCCTTCAGTTGGGGTGGAGCATAACCATGCCCATACTGGTTCGTAGCCACCACCCCACTATTTTTATTACTTTAATTCCCTGGCATCTATTAGACTTTCTGCACCCCCCAGGTGTGGATTGGGGGTAATTGTGCCATCTGCCCACTGGTGGGCAGAACAACTTTGGCCCCATTTATTTGGGGTGGGGTTATGGCCATAACCCCATCCTTTATTTAAAAAAAATCTTACCTGGTCTCTAGTAGGCTTTCTGCCCCCCTTGGGGGCAGATGGGCTTTCCAGAAATAGGCCGATCTGCCCCCAAGGTGGGCAGATCGGGCCAACAGTAATGTCCCCCCTGGGGAGCGACCATTGCCCAAGAGGCTGCCCCCGCCCAAACAAAACACACACCAATCCCTGGTGCCTAATTACTTTTTCCCCCCTCCAGGGGCAGATTGGTCTAATAGAAATAGGCCAATCTGCCCAATTTGCCCCCCAGGGGAGCAACCCTTGCGTAAGGGGTTGCTCCCCACATATAAAGAAATAAAATAAACAAAAAAAAAATCTGTGGTGTCTAGGGTTTTCTTCCTCCCCAGGGGGCAGATCGGCCTAATTACAAAAGGCCGATCTGCCCCCAAGGGGGGCAGAAATGGCCTACAAAAAAATTGCTTCCCCCTAGGGGAGTGACCCTTGCCTAAGGGGTCGCTCACCTTACAAGAAACTGACAAAAAAAAACTCTCTGGTGTCTAGTGGTTTCAGCCCCCCTTGGGGGCAGATTGGCCAAATAAAAATAGGCCGATCTGACCCCAAGGGGGGTAGAAATGGTCTAAATACAATTTGCCCCCCAAGGGGAGCGAACCTTGCATGAGGGGTCGTTCCCCATATATAGAAAAAAATATAGTAAACAAAAAAATATATCCCTGTTGTCTAGGGGTTTCTGCCCCCTCGGGGCAGATCGGCCTAATTATAAAAGGCTGATCTGTCCCCAGGAGTCAGAAAAGGCCTAACAATATTGTGCCCCCGGGGAGCGGCCCTTGCCCAAGGGGCCGCTCCCCATATACATAAATATACATTTAAAAAAATGTCCTGGTGTCTAGTGGTGGCCTAATAAAAATAGGCTGATCTGCCCCCAAGGAGGGCAGAAATGGCCTAAAAATAATTTGCCTCCAGGGGAGTGACCTTGCCTAAAGGGTCTCTCCCCTCCTGCAAAAAATACATAATCCCTGGCGTCTAGAGGTTTCTGCCCCCCCTGGGGGCAGATCAACCTAATAACAATGGGCAGATCTGCGCAGAAAAGGCCTTAAAAATAATCGCCCCCCCCTAGGGAGCAAACCCTGCCCAAGAGGCCGCTCCCCTTATTGAAATATATATATTTTTTAAAACTCTGGTGTCTAGTGGCCATTTCTGCAGATCGATCGCGTTGTGATCGGGCAGCAGAAATGCTGAGAGAGACATGAAAGGAAAGGAAAGGTTTTTCCTCACCTTTCATGCCTCTCCCGCCCCACCTCCCGGTCGGAAGAGAAATGCTTTTGCATTTCTCTTCCAGGATCGTGCTGGAAGCATGCTTCCATCGTGGTCGGAGGTGACCTCTGAAGAGGTTAGCACGTGATTTGCGCGCTGACTTCATCAGATGTCACTGGGGTGGTGGAGGGGGGTTGGGGCGGAAGGGGAAGTGGTCCCCATTCCATCCCTGCCATGAGGGGGTGGGTGGGAGGCTCATGGGGGGAGCGCTAGCACTCTCCGTGGGCCCGGTACAGGACAAGCTGGTCTCGTCCCTGGCACACAGGAACCGTGTGCGAGGACGAGACCAGCTCGTACCGGGCACCGTAAGGGTTAAATATTATTTATTTTACATTTTACATAAGTAGTTAATATTTTCATAACACTTTTAATGTATTACATTTTTAATTTATTTCCACATTTTTTAAACATTTAATAAATATTTTTATATTTAATCCCCATTGTTTTCACAGCCATTTTTTCCACTAACGTATCTTTTGTATTCTATTTGTCTCATTTTTGGTGTGTTTTCCGAGAGCAAAGTTACGGAAAGGTGCTGCCTTTTGCTGGAGCAGGTAAGACCTTGTTTAAGGTTTTTAAATATGGTTTTGGGGATAAAAGGGATGTAGGGAGTGGTAGTAAATGTTAGGGTGTTGATTTGTGGTCTTTGGTAAATTGAAAAGTAGTTTTTGGTGATTAGTCGTTTCTGTTAGATATGGGTTGTATTAGTTAGTGAGATATCATTGTTATAGATTGTATTTTGTTAGTGAGATATCATTGTTATATATTATATTTTGTTATATTATGTGCATTATGTAACTTTATTGTTATGTTACAGTTAGACCTGTGAGCCTTAGGGTAGACTTCATTCAAACTTTTTTCTCCTCTCCTTCATTTTGCTGAACTTATTTCTGTTGGCCTTATAACTCTGTGCACTTTACCACTGGTAACCGGTGCTAAAGTGTTTGTGCTCACTTCCCTAAAACATGGTTAAATTGGCTTATACCCAATAGGAATATTTAAAGTACTTATACATCCTTTGTAGAGTGGTATGCCATATCCCCAGGGCTTGTAAATTGAATGCTTCCAGTAGGCCTGCACTACCTATTATGCCACCCATTTAAGTAGCACCTTAAAACATGACCCAGACATGCCACTACACCCTGAATTCAGTTTTAATCTGCCATGTCGACCTGGCACTAAATCCCACTTGCCAAGCCCTAATACTCCCTTTTATTACATTTGTCACCCCCTAAGGTAGGCCCTAGGTAGCCCATAGGGCAAGGTGTTGTGTAATTAAAAGGGTGGACATGTGCTTTTAAGTTTTACATGTCCTCCTAGTGAAAAGCTCCTAAATTAGTTTTTTACAACTGTGAGGCCTACCTCTCCCATATGATAACATTGGAGATTCCTTATTGCATTTAATACTCTGTAATTTCCAATTCGGAGCAGATAGCTATGTAACGACAAACCCTATTTAATGGTAAAGTCATGTTTTTTATTACAATTTTCAAAATGCCACTTTAAGAAAGTTGACTTTTTCTACCCTTAGCACTTTGGTGTTTGTAACCAGTTTTGGGTTACATGACTGGTTGCAATTGACAGACTTTGAGAATTCTTCCCAGACAGTCAAACAGTAGGAAGATTAGTTGTGCCTCAATAGGCTATCTGCTGGCGTGATTGGGGAGTGGGGGGGGGGGGGTGAGCTGAGCACAACTGAACAGGATGTGCTCCACCTTCTCACAAAGGGCCTAACACCTACCCATTCTACTTGTAGCCAGTTTGGAGTAATGAAATTCAAAGGACCTTTCTATAAGCTTCTTTCTCCTTCCAGAAGAAAGGCACTAGGGTGTTCAAATAGGAACTTCAGACCCACTTTTCAGTTCCCTTCTGGACCTGTAGCAGGGCTCTCAGAGGATTGCCTGCTGCTTCGACTTGCTGCACATTCTGCAAGACTGCTTTGCTGTACCAGGAAGGACTGCTTTGCTGCCTGGAGCCTGATTGAACCCCCGGAGGCCAGCCCTGCTGCTGAGCCCTGTATCTTCACTTGAACTAATGACTACCAGAGTTACTGCAAGGGCTAGTTTGCTGACTTCCTGTTCGGAGCCACAGGGACACAAAAGGCTCCCAAATCTTAAATCCACGCCAAGACCCCATCTGAGTGAGTCCTGAAACCCCAAGATGTGTCCCACCAGTCCTGGGCCATTGGAAGTGGTACTAAACATGTCCAGATAGTCCAATCCAAACACTGAGGAATTAGAGACATTTTGCCCAAAAACTTATTTGAGAACCCGAAGGAGACCAAGACCAACCTGCCTGCCTATCCGCCTAAGGGCATCAGTGGTTTGATTGAATTTTTGGCCTCTCCCACTACGCCTTCTCTGCAGAAGCAAATCCTTTTCAGTGGTTTCAGTGGACTTGTCAAAAGAGTATCCAGCCTCATGGACTGTCTTCGGCTACAACCCTCTGCATCATCCTGCAGGAGATTTTTGACTTCCATTTCAGAGACTGAGGCCCTGATTACAAGTTTGGGGACGGAAACACCTGTCCGCCAAAGTCAGGACAGGGTGGCCGCCACTGTAGTGGCAACATTTCTGCCAGTCCCATTATGATTTTCCCACTGGACTGACAGGCACAAACCAAGGTTTCCACCTGTCAGGCTAGCAGAAAAGTGGCTGCCGCCCGCAGTGGGCACCAGAACTTTCATAATGCACACTGTCTGCACAGCAGAGAGTGAACATTACAAGGGTGCTGGACAGAGGGACTCTTGCACCGGTTCTCTGCCAGCCTTTTCATGGTGGTTTCAAAGCTATGAAAAGGCTGGTGGAGAACCAGGTTGCAATCAGCAGGGCAGCGCTGCATGCAGCGCCGCTCTGGCTGATTGCAACCTGCACCTACCATCAGCCCGTCTCGATCACTGATCCTGGTGGAGACCACCTGTGGTGGTCGGACCATCGCAATCTGGTGGTCAGACCGCCACAGCAGCAGCAGTCGGACTGCCACCACGGGTCTGACTGTCCTAGGACCACTAAAATCTGAATTAGGCCCTAAGGATCTGATGACGAGTCTGGGGGTAGGACCGCCATACCGCCAAGGAGGCAGTCCCAAAAAGACAGCTGAGTTGACGGTCTCCCACCCACCATATTACAATGTTACCACTGGCCCAACTGCGGTGTTTATGATGGGGGTGGACCGGCAGGGGACGCTGTCAGCAATGCAAGGTATATTTTTGCATTTGTGTCGATGCAGGTGACCAAAATGTATACATATGTATGCCATGTGTAAAAATACTTTGTACATGTACCATTTCATTGCCCAGTCCAGGTAATGACAGAAAAATGCAAAAGGGACTTACCTGTATTTTTTAGGTGAAGTTGCTTCTGTGAAGGGGAGGCCCTGGAGGAAGGGGTCCACGTTGGAGACTAAATGGAAAAGAAAGAAATGGGGGAGCTAGCACCCCATTTCCTTTGATTATGCCATCTCAAAGCAGGCGGTCTCCCAGTCACAGTCAGCTCAATGGAAAAGCACATTGTAATATGCACAGCGGTATCCTTGTCTTTACTGCACTCTGAAACTGTTTTTCCCCAACTGCCATCAAGGTGGTCGCCGAATGGCTAGCAGTGTCGGCAGGACTCCAGCGGTGTCTAGTTCAGCAAACCGTCAACTTCTTAATTTGGCATGGGGACTGCCTAGTCAGAGTTTCTGATTATGCTGTGACAGTGGTGACAAGACCACCAAACTTGTAATCAGGCCCTAAGTCCGAACATAGAAATCTTCACAGAGGCTTCGACCCAAAGCTATCCGATGATGACGCTCCCTCCTCGGACATGCCCTGCAGACTTTCCCTGGGTTGAACTTTACCTTCTCAGAAAAATGTTCTTAGAATTTTGTGGTCCGAAGGTAAGTGCTGACCAGGCCCATTTCACTTCTTGCATCCGAACCGCGCTCCATTGCGGTCAGCTATATTTTTCAACCTTGACCCAGGCTCACGTGACTCAATATTCGTGTTTCGCGCTTTCACCTTTTGAAAGCCTGTTTTCATTAAAAAAGTTAAAAATTCATAACTCTGGTTCTACTATTTGAATTGCTGTCAAGTAATTTATTTAAAGTGTACTGTGTTCTTCTAAATTGTTTTGGGGTTTTTCTTTTGTTGTGTTTTCACTTTATTACTGTTTGTGTCCTGCATAAATACTTTACACATTGTCTCTAAGTTAAGCATAACTACTTTTTGTGCCAAGCTGCCCAGGGTTAAGCACAGGTTAATTTAGTGATGTTTGTGGTTCGCCCTTCAAGGGACTGTGGCCATTGTTTGCCCAGGGCTCAAAACGTAGTCAACCAACAATGCAGTTTCTCTCAAAAAGCTTCCTAAAAACAAGGTGGTGGTTTTCTCTGTAGCACATGCATATGTTAAAATAAAGAAAGAAAGAAAAGAAAATATATGCCAACTAAATGTGGAGGGCATGTGCTACAGCAAAATAAATTAAAACAAAAAGCTTCACACTGGTCTGCCATCTTGCAACAGTAAAAAATGTAAGGAATACAGTTTCAAGATGGTGCATGGTTTTGAAGCTTGTAGCAGGGATGCCTGGTGCTCTCCATAAGAACGCTGTGGTCCAGTAGCAATGGCAGCAGAGCTGCTAATATTCTCATTACTTAATTAGCCCTAGTCTGCATTTGCATGTGGGCTGCTGGGGAATGAACTAAATGAAATATCGCCTGAGGTTGGTTTTCTATGTATGCAGAGTAACAAAGAGTAAGCAGGCAAAATACTGTTACTCAGACTAGCTGACACCCTAAAGACGAGCGGTTGTCTGCTAGGCAGAGGGATAAGCATATATGTGGCTGATGCTCCATCTGATGAATAATTGAAGTGGGCTTACATAAATCCCATTTCCTCTCAGGCAGATTGTGTATTATTTTTGATAGACCATGAGGCTGGTGGGACAGCTAAAACAGTCTTTTTGTCAGATCTTAGACAGAGCACAGGGAGCAGGAGTGCAGTGCATCCTTGGCTTAGACCTATGAAACATACAGCACTGGTCAAGAGCGTTGCCAATTTTCCTGAAAGGCATGGTAAAAGTGTGTTACTGCAAGACCAGTGCACATTTATTTTAAAGACATGAAAAAGTATACTACTGCAGGGTCAGTCAGTGCATGTTTCCATCAAAGACATAGAACAAAGATGGTACTGCAGGGCCAGTGCAAGCTTCGAATGTGGTGCTCAGAGCTAGTGCAAGCTTGATACAAAGACATGAAATGTGTGGTACCAGAGGGCCAGCCACCACAAGCTTCCTTTAAAGACAAGAAACAAATGTGGTGCTGCAGGGGCACTGCAAGCCTCCTTCAAAGACTTGGAACAAGCGTGGGACTGGGCAGCACCCTGTAATGCCTCCCTTAGATACAAAGCAGAATTTCAGATTTGGTACAAGTGTAAAGAACAGCACTGTGATGTATGAGTGCAAGTTTGACACATACATAGCAAGATTTCCACATTTGAAACAGGTACAATAGTAGGCAGGAGTGCACACTTCTCTCACATCCACAGAACACGTGCCAATCCATTCAGAAAACAATGCATGCTTCACTTTCATGCACAAAACATGGAAAGCACCTGCAGCCTCTGGGTAAGGACCCACACCCAACATGCAACATTTGTCAGCAGTGTAAGTTCTCCTCACATGCAACACAGGTACAATATGGTCATCAGCAGTGTAAGCTATGATATCCTCACATACCGATCAGGAATCACAATGGCAGCAGCATCTAAGTTTATTTCAGGCACAAAATACCAAGACTAAAGTAGAGAGGTGGGTGAGCCACTGAACGCATAAGCCACATGTTAAATTCTGGTTCGGCTTGAGGTCCAGTTGAGCCCAAAATAAACTGAGCTCTCTTGTGGTTTAATCCTCCTACCAATGTGCTAACCTCATGCAGCAAGAATGAAAGAAAAAGCATTAAACTTTGATGTCAAACAGAAGTGAGAAAGGGAGACCACTCTAGTGACTGAATTATACAATGTGAGACCAGAAAGCCAGGGATAAATCCAGGTTTGGCCTTTAGACCAAATGTTTTAATCCTAGGCACATATTTTATACTATTGTGCTTCTTATTGGTTTCATTAATACATATCTTAAAACCTTGAAATGTATGAGGATGTGTGGTATACAAGATTCTCGTGTGTGACCTCATGAACTATAATGTTGTTCCATGTAAAATAAGAATATAGCCCACAAATATAGTGCACATGACAACTAGCCTGCCTCTTAGTTCATAAAAAGTAATGTTGTCATAAATGTTTCTAATTTTATATTTAAAAACTACCACTTTTAATAAATGTCTCTCACTGCAGTGATATAATCTGTTGTACTACGATGAAAGGCTTGTCAAAGAAATAAACCTTTCTAAATTTACAAAATATTTGTTGCAAAATTTTAAGTCCAAATGTTCCCATGGTGCTGCATGTGCCTGGGCTCTTAGGGCAAGGCAGGCTCTTAGTGCCATGACAGACCCTTAACTATACCTGATAATGTGCTGGCTTGAATACCTCTACTACAATACTGAGTATAACAGTTACTCGAGTTCCCCCCTCTCTCAGTATCTCGTTCTGGGGAGCAACATCATGTTTTCCTAGATTCTGATCAGTGTCAATTGGTCTCAGAAGAATAACTATTCCAGCCTCTGGTTTAAATAAAGAGGAATTGTGCACTAGCGATCCCAAGAAGTTATTTAAAGTTGCCTGTGCATTTTGTGACATAAAATGAAACAAATAGTGCATAAATAATTACTTTTCCTAGTTATAGCACTCTGTCCTAAGTAACTCTACGTTCTTTTCATAACTGCTAACCTCTTCCCTCCAGCCGTCAGGCTGAATGCAGTGATTACTGTGACTGTCATGTTTACTAAAGCCACCCAGCAGCATGGACATAACTTCCTCTTTGACCTCTACTGGCGTCAGGCAATCAGGGACTAATAGCGCCCTCTGCATTTTGCATTTACAAAGGTTAGGATGTGTGCTGCTCAGCCATTCAGTGCACACACAACAATGCCTTCCCAGTGCATCTATAGGTGCTTCAGTAGATTCTGCTGCTCGGAGTCTGACGCCTGCACCTGGGTGAATTGGACAGAGCTAACAACAAACTCCCAGTGCTGTAAGAGCTCTTGTGGCCCCAGTAGGCAGTGGTGCTGGAACATCTTTCAGATTGGTGGTTCTGCCAGCTCTTAAGGATTCTGACAAATTCAAGCATCACACAAAGAACAAGTGTCACAAATGAGCCAATCCCACTCATCAGGAGAGTGGTAAGAGTATAGTGGGTAGCTGGTGTTGCATTTAACAACACACACATATATTACTAAAGCATAGTGCCATAGCCACTGTGATTTACGGATAGCAAAATTCGCTCCGACATACCACTATACTGCTAAAGCTATATAGCTCACAAAAGATAATGAGTGGAAATTAAGGTTCGGTGAATATTTGTAATTCGTGCATCATCATGCGAAGTGTCTTGACTTACTAAAATCTTCGTTTTCACACCGTAGAATTAGAAAAACGTGTTTCCTCTGTGCTATTCTTTGTATTTATTTTGAAATATGTGTACTGTTCGTTGATATGTGTTTAATTTGTGTTGTGTGATAGAAGAAAACAACATCCTAAAACTTTCCTTCCACACCAGCAAGATTTTCACATAGTTCGCTTTGCAGTAAGCAAAAGAAAAGTAATCCTCAGTCTCCATTTAAAAAGAATAAGTAGTTATTTGTCAGAAAACTAGATTGACCTCCGTGTTTGAACGGAGAGCAAACAAGACAAAATACAAACAAAATGTTACGTCCTCTGTAACGTTCGTTCACCTGTGATCCTCCAGCACGGGGTCACTTAAGTGCCCTCTCAGGGCTAAAGAGCAGTTGTAGTTGCCCCCCCCCCGTCCCCCACTTTGGGCTTCGGTGCAATGCATCAGCTACACCACTGGTAGCTACGCCACTGTCCACGTGGGGAACTAGTGCAATGAATAATAAGAAAAGTCAAAGGTCATGCTCGATACTGTCAAGTGTCACATCACCCGCAGGGCAATTTAGCTACAGAACAACCACACAGCCACTATGTGAAATTCAACCAGAACCATGGCAGACAATAAGAACATAAGAACTACTTGGAGTATAATGCTTTAGCTGTGAAGAATTTCAAAGGTGGCCATTTTGTAAACAAAGAATGCAATTGGCAGCTATAAGTGCACCTTGGGTAAGAGCTGTCTTGCAAGAATTGCCGAAGTCTCTCAAAGGTTTTTCTCTTATCTATTTTCTTTAGAATGAAATGCAGTTTCTGGTACATGAATATAACATTTCATATTTCAGTGATTAGGCCTGTTCCCTCTAACCATAAATATTCCTACAAATTGCCTTCACAGCAGAAGATCTGTAGGCCTGTGGTTAAGGAAAATGTGCATTTCACACATACAATTCATTTTTCAAAAACGTCTTCTATATCTGTTTGCTGTGGGAGCACCCCACGCATACCACACAGCTTACACCTACATATTCACCATCACATACAATATTTGCAGCAATTGTATATTAGAAACACTTTAAATGCCATGCTATTAAAAACGAATGCAGGTAAAACTGTGTAAAAAAATAGCGGTAAAAAGTAAAGGCGGAAAAGACATGGACGACTTGTATGTCTATGGAAAATACAAAAATGCAGAAGTAAAAATGTTTACATTTTATCATTGCGTACGAAAAATATACAAAGACACACATTAGCCTTTAATGTTCATTTTATTGGCATATGTAGAGATAAGCCATGGACAGAAGGATATAAATATATTGCAGGACTAAGAACAAGGGGCCAGATGTACAGGTACCACAGACCACTGCATACTCCTAAAAAACGACAAGAAATATTTTCATTATTCTTTTTGAAACGCATCCTGTTTTTCTTTACGGAAAACGGGTTGCATTTAAAAAAAATAAAGGTTCCTTATTGAAAAGCAATCACAGACATAGTGGCCTGCTGACACCAGCAGACCACTATCCCTGTGATTTTTGGGATTCCCATTGGGCCCCAAACCAGGACCTGCCTCATTAATATTCATGAAGTAGGTCTATTTGCAACCCACTGGGTATCACAAAATATGTAAAACACACATTTGTACATTGCTGTTTTTAATCACCAAACAGCGAATCACAAACATTCACTATTTGGTAATCACAACCACTTAACTTCATACATCTGGCACTAAGGACCATATTTACAAAGCATTTTTGCATTCAGAAACAGCCCAATCGGGCCATTTCCAACTGCAAAAATGCTTTTAAATATGTACAAAACACAAATTATGATTCTGTAACAGGTTACTGAATAGCCATTTGTGATTGCAATTTGGTTTGTGGAAGGGGCATGTTTAGGGTGTCTCTTCCAAATACAGAATCGGTATGATATGTATTACTGTATTGCAACTGTATTCCTGTCACAAAACAGTAATACTTTTCCACCAGTTTAAAACTAGTGGTAACCCATTCGCATTCAAGAATGAAAATAATGATAATAATTTCAAATTGTATTCTGGCATCCATTAACAGCGGACATTTTTATGCTTGACATGGTTCCGATGTTTAACCAGGGTCCAGACAAAAACTGCTTTCAGTAGCGTGGCTTTGAGGGGTGCAGGTGGGAGCAGGAAGACCACTCATCACTCATGTTGATTGCTGAGACCCTAGGTCATGCCCCTTTTCAATGGGGTGGAATTGAAAGTTATCAGGTTTATAAAATTAGTATACCTGAAGGCTCAGGTGGCGAGTGGCGTCTACAAGGAGACTCAGAGATTGAGATGTTAGCCTGGTTGTGGTTCCTATTGTGGAGAGATCTTCAATCCATGTTTGGATAAACAGGTGGCAGAGTTTAGGGGCAACTCTGCCTTGTGCAAGTTACATCTCAGAAAATAATTGCCTGTGCCTTTCCATGGAACTTAATTACGTAGCCTACGGCTAACTTGAAGACATTACAAGTTTCTGCCCGAGCAACATATTCATAGACCACTTCGGGGTTCAGAACCACAATATTTACCCAACTGCTTAAGCAAGCATCAAGGAGACTCTCCTTAACTTCTTAGATGAAAAAGACTGTACAGTATTGCTAGTCCTTGAATCTTCTGCCATGTGGGAGCCATGACATTACACATATGAGTGGCAGTCTGAATGACAGCCTCTGACATCCTCACGTAAATTAAATTTTTGTTGATAAACACACTAAGACAAACCAGTAAGCTTAGCCCCAGGTACCACAGGTGTGCCTCATGGGCATAACCTGTCATCCTGACAGTGTTTTGCATTTCTGCGTTATCACTTGTGGCCTTTGGTCCCCTGTTGCTTTCATTGCAATATGTATATAACCATAGAGCAATGAATGGTATTATTTTCAAATATTGTGATATAGTGCTTTCATCCATATATCTTTAGAGCTAATGTGGTATAGTGTTCTGTTTAGGCCTGGTGTTTTTATAGCTTTACACACAGATATAGATAAGATACTGTGAGAATTCCCATGAGATTCTTCACATGGTATGTCAGCATCCACGAGTACACCTTCTCACAGTCTTCCTGCAGAAACACTACTAATAGGATGCCATGGTCTGTCTGGGACACAGGAGAGCCTTCTTTCATTCGGAGGGTTACAGCTTAATGGACATTCTGTCTGATAAGCTAGCCAGACAGTTATAGCCTGGGCTGTGTAGACTGACGGCAGCACATCCTTGGCAAGCAAGTATCAGGATCTTGTCTTCTACCTCTCATGATTACAGCCATTTTAGCTGGTAATTCTTAGAAACAGAGACTCAGTGAAAAGTGAATTGCCAAAAATGCCACTGTATCTCTCTTTTTTAATTTTTACATTCTTTATACTCTCTAGTGTTACTGTAACTATGATAATGGCTACCTTTATTTTCCATATTTTCTTAAATACCTTAGCTTCAAATAAAAGCAGCTCACAGCACTAGTCCAGATGTCGGATGTATATGGTTGCTCTCGAGAAAGGATAAGAGGGGATCCCAGAAAAATATACATGTTGTCCCTGGAAGGTTCATCTGTTCCTAACATGGCACCTTTGCAGGTAAGTTGGAAGAGGTTCACAGGACATGTGTCAGTTTTTCCCACTCCACATGGTGAATTGGTACTCCTGCACTCCCTGGGGTCCTAGGGAAATCTAAAAGGCTTGACCAGAATGTTGGATTGGCAACACAAGAGCAACACCTACTTGACAGTCTGTCACAAGTAATCTGACCTCAACACCTGGCATTCAAGAAGGGGTTGAAAGGCAACTTAGACCTAAAGTTTTGCTTCTCAAACATTTAGAACCACAACCGATTTTTTAGAACAACAACTTTTTATGGCCAACCTATCTTTAATGGACATGAGGCAGGCAGTATTTTACTGTAATAACAGCAATTGTTTGCAAATGTAATGACCCTGACCATGTCCTTTGATAACAGTCTGTTGCCAAGATATGGATCTGTTCATAAAGTGGCAGATAGTGAACTGCACTGGAGCTGGAAGACTTTTCTGAGTTGGGTGCTGGCTTCTTCACCTGTTCACTACAATCACAAAGCTTCTGAAATATCTTGGTGTTGATACCAGTAATCTTAGAAAATGTGAACCCCTCCCCCCGCAGCAGAGTATGGAGTAAGCCCCCATATCAATGTTGGTGTTGAAAAAGGCCGAATGGTGCATTTTAGATTCTGTATACATAAAAGTATATGTTGAAGTTTTATATGACACAAATACTTCCCAAGAGCATTGAAGCACTTTACATAAGCACCAGGTTACATTACATAAGGTCTGGTTTATTTTATGTTAAGCACAGGAGATAAAGTGATTTGACCAGAATCAAAGAATGTTGAGCAAGCACTTGGACTCAATTCTGGTTCCTCGGATCAAAAGTCGGCAGCTCTGGCTAAGTGCATTCTCTATTGAAATGGCTTTGCAAAGTTAAAAAAACAGCAGCAAGAAATACTGGAAGATTCACCTGGAGTTTTACTTGGGAATACTTGAAAGGGTTTGTTTTAAAACTGGATGTAGGGACATAGTTCAGCATCTTTTCACTAGGGTACAAAAAGGGCTACTTATTTTGAGATGTACTCACATATAGACCAGAACTTTAGCAACCCACCAAAAGTTATTTCATAACCCACCAGCTGTCCTTGACCGACAGTTTGGAAAACTCTGACCTAGAGACCAAAATTGGGAGCCATGGTAACTACAAGTAATGCATATTAGTAGGTGAAAGTAAATGTCCAATCACTTTATCACTTCTGAACAAAGGTTTGGGTAGTTAGTATCAGGAAAATAATAGACAATACAAGTCACTTAGCTCTCAAATTATACCAGCTATCAAGAGCTATAATGGTCATCTAGTGGCTAATATGTTGGATATCTCTAAGTAATTTGCATCCCTTTTACCTCTGTTTATACTTTTAAGGTGGGAAACTCACTCCGGCAGGAAATATACTCTCTTAATAGACCACTCCTAGTTCCAGAAGGAAGATGTTTTGAATGCTAAAAGAGCTTAGGCAATCTAATCATTGCACCACATATCGCTCATTCTTGTTTCTTACCCTGAGCTGTGCCTTCAGGGGGACACTGGAAGGTTAAATTTACTAGTATAAGCAGGGTCCTGGTATTTTTTGGGGAATGTTATAAATTCCCCAAGTATTTTTTAGGAAAGGTTGAAAAGTAATAATTTTGAACAGGAAAAAGTGCTCCCCTGAGGGCAGAGCTGAGGGCAAAAAACTAGGAATACCCTACTCATCATAATGTTGCTGTCTCTGGATGTCAGACAGACCTCACCCTGGTTGGCTGGATGCAGTGCACCCTTATCAGGACATTTGTCAGATTTTCAAGAATTTTCCCCAAAACATGGCAGTTTCCTTCAATCTTTTAAACATAGGAATATATACCTCTCAAGGCTTGACCCAAATATTGCTTCCTCTAAGTCTTCAGAAATAGGTGGTTTTCTTTGAGTTTCACCAGGGATCTGCACTCCAGACACAAGGAAATGTTTTTGATGGGGATATTCCATTATGGATGTCCTCAGTATTTGGGCACAGGGTCTGCTGGCAGCCATGGGTACTTAACAAATCCCAGACATTTGTGAAAACTAGAGGCACAGTTGAAACCGTGATGATATGTCTTGCACGGCTCCTAACACATTTTATTAACCAGAATCTTCTGCAAATTTCAAAGAATGGGTAAAAAAACACTATGGTGGTCTTCTTGACTCTGGTCCCACCACCAACAGGCTGGCAGTGCAGACCGCCGCATTATGAGTGTGGCGGTTTGGCCCCTGCCAACCTGACACATTTCCACTCATACCTCCATGGCGGTCAGAACCGCCGGGCCAGAGATGATCATCTCCGACCCGGCGGTCCAAAGAAGGCCGCCAGCGGTATTAGGAGCCGGCTTTCCACCATGGTTTCTACTGCGGTAGCACCACCACGAAAACCATGGCGGAAAGTCTATCAATGACAGGGAATTTCTTCCCTGTCACAGGTAGACTGCTACCACAGGCACACACAACACCCCCCCCCTCCAACCCCCCACCTCCCCTGTCAGACAGTCACCTTACCTGTTCCAGGGAGAAGGTCGTCTGGCAGGGAAAGGGAAGAAGCGTTTCCACCACCGGCAGTGGCCCGCCAGCAGGACACCACCAGACCGTACAATGGCCCGTATTATGGCGGGTGGTGTCCTACTGGCGGGGCGGGGTAGGTGGGGAACCGCCAGAGTGCCTCCGCCTGCTGGCACGACTACTGCCGGATTTCCACCAAAAGTGTGAGGGATATCCGGCAGCACCCATAATATGGTGGGTGAGAGACCGCCAGCACGGGCGCCCGCAGCTTCGGCGGTCTTCATGGAAGTCCGCCAAAGTCGTACTGAGGGCCTATGTCTTTAATATTCTATGACAGAAGAACACCAAATGTTCCCACACTTCTGGTAAAAACAGTACCCCACATTTGTGAGTGGGCCTAATACACAGGACAGGAATAGGCTAAAATTGTGATCATATGAAGACCACATTGACGCTATGTTGAAGTCATACAGTCACATACTTGGCCTGCTTTTGTCACTTATGGAAGGCCCACCCACATATGTGAGGAACACTTATTGGTAAATGCATGTGAGTACTGGGTGCTAGGAGTTTTGATATTCATTACACATTCCTAGAACTTTCTGTCACAGACATATGAGGAAATGTGTGTTTTAATTAATGTTGACCTGTGCATAGAATTCTGAGTAAGAAAATGTAGTGGCATCCTCACAAGCCTCACCACCCAGGACTCCTTCTTGTGTCTGATGAAGAGAAATATCTGAGGTTGTTCTTTTCCCTAGATGATGAATGACCACAGGCCCATATGTGTGTCTGCCCTTCTGCTGCTAAGAAGAAATCCAAACAATACCTGGGCTCCTTGATGGGGTACAGATAGGTATGTGTTAGCGCCCAAGGAGCAAGGAGTGGTTTTGATTTTTTTACGAAACTAAGAAAAATCCAAACAGCAGTTGGGATTCTCAGGGGCCCAGGCACATACACATCTGCATGTGTGGCCCCGTGCTAGAAGCTCCCCAGCAAGGAGCCATGTGTGGTCTGAGGCTCCGAAAAAATCCAAACCACATCCAGCAAGGTATTTTTGCAGTCTTATACTGCACAAACCAGACTTGACCCAAGAGTATTATAGTATGTTATAAGACAATCAGCCTAGTCACACTTTTTTAGGCACAAAGAGATTAAGGGCCTGATTATACGGTTGGTGGTCTTACTGCCGTACAGCCGCGGCAGTGGTCCAGAGAAGACCATGGAGCCGGCAGTCTCCCGCCCGCTGTATTACAATGTTACAGCTGGCCCAGCAGCGGTGCTCCTGACGGCAGTGGACCAGTGGGGGACGCAGTCAGCAATACCAGGAAAACGTTTCCATATGTGTTGAGACAGGTGTATACAATTTGACTAAATAACCAGAAAATGCACACATATGCATGTCACATGTGGAAATATACTTTGTACAAGTACCGTTTCATTGCTGGAGTCTGGGCCAGTCATTGGCAGAAAAATGCAAAAGGTACTTACCTTTTTTTTTTTTTGGGGGGTGTGAAGTTGCTGCTATGAAGGAGGGACCATGGATAAAGGGTCCACGTCAGAGACTGAAGGGAAAAGAAGGAAATGGGGGAGCTAGCACCACATTTTTTCGATTCTGATACCTCGAAGCACAGTTGGCTTCACAGAAAAGCGCATCGTAATGTGGATGGCGGTACCCTTGCCTGAACCACCCTCTGACAGCTGCTTTTCCCCAGCTGCCGTCAACCCAGTAGGTGAATGGTTGGCAGTATTGGTGGGACTCTGATGGCCTCTAGTTCAGCAAACCACCAACATTGTAATTCGGCTGGCAGACTGTCTAGATGGCAGTCGGAGTTTCCAAGGCCGCTGTGACAGTGGTGACAAGACTGCCAAACTCGTAATCAGACCAAAAGTAATTTGCTCAGAACCATAACATGTAGGGCCAAGGCTAGGATTCTAACATGATCCATGGTTCCAAAGTCAGCAGCTCTAGATACTACCCCAAAAAATTCCAAACTACATCTGAATCTTGAAGGGTTGTGCAAAACTGAGTGTACGTGACCCAGAAAGTCAGATACTGTTTTAATTTTTTCTTAGGCTAAAGAAAATCCAAATAGAATCTGGTTTCTTGCTCAGCCCGATACAGGCACCTTCTTCTCCTAAAATGTTTATTTTAGAAAAAGAAGCACTGGGAGAGGCAAAGGGCTGTCTGAAGCTGATTGGAAGGGAAGGTACAAGAAACATATTTGGTGGTCACCTTCAAATCTCTACCTCCTGGTTTGCTTCTTCTTATTCTGAGGTGGTTGGAGTAGTAGGTGTGTGAATCGAAGGAGGTGGATTGCTACCCTTTCTACCACCTCCTTCCATCCTACAATTAGAAAAACATGGCTTAGGATGGTATGCATAGCTTGGGAGGAGCTGAGGGCTGTAATATATCTCCTTAGCCCATCATATAGCCCTGACCACCACTGTGATCCTTGGATGGACCTAAGAGAAATTACGATATCTCTTACAGTCCCATCCAATATGTTTGTGACATCACTAGAGACGTCACTCTCATATTATGAGGTGGCCCAGAAGTGATCACTCAACAACCTCTTTAGGGAGTTTGCTAGTGCCCAGAAATTATGGGCATTGGAAAGCTCCTCCCTTTCACCCCCAGGCCAGAGTGGACCCGACGTGCAGCCCAGAAGACCTCTCCTTGACACTCAAAAGTTGCACCCATGTCTGCCAGACACGAGAATGTTGACAGAGTGCAGATTGGTCACCAGAGACAAATACTAGCCCTCACCAAAGAAAACCACAGAACCTGCTGTGACTGAGACTCTGTAGCCCAGCTGCCTATGGACTACTCCTGGCTTAAAGAGGACTTCCGTGGCCAAAGTCATCCCACCTTACACGTGGGCCGAGGAATAACCCCAGGAAGACCCCCCATAACCGCACAACACCCAGAGCATCTTTCAGTATCCTGAATCCCGAGCATCAGGACTACTCCATTAAAGTTTATGGTGGTCCTTGCTTAACCCGTTAAGTGCGCCCACACTACCTCCCTGGTGCGGGTCACAACCAGTGGCTGACACCAGGGAGGGGGTTACCCAGAGGATTTTTTATTTTTGGGTCTCAGAGACGTGGAACAACTTCCGCGTCTCCCCCCCCTCCCGCCCCTTTGTGTCGCAGTGCGCTGATGTCACATTTTTCCCCACAGGGGCAGCAGAGGAGCAGGTAAGCGTCCTCTTCCTACTCCGGTGGGGGAAAAAAGGCCAAAACAGCCTCCCCAGATGCCAGAGAGGCATTGATGGAAAGGGGAGACTCTCCCCTTTCCATCGATGCCTCCCTGGTACAGTTTCCTGGCCATGGATCGCAGCACAGCTGCGATCCATGGCCAGAAAATGCCTCTGGGCACCAGGGATCTTCTTTGGAGGAGTCGGACCCCTTGTAAATGCCTCCCCCCCCTTGGGGGCACTAATTAAAAAAAATATATGTTTGGGTTGCTTTGGGGGCGATCTTGCCACCCAAATAAATAAAAAAGGTTAATAATTTTTTTTTTTTTAAATGGCGGGTCGACCCTCCGAACACGAGCTGACCCCTGGGGAATCTCAAAAGATTCTAGTTTTCCCTGTGGGCGCGATCAGGCCCCTCCAGGGAATATTTTTTAAAAAAAAGAAAATGTTGGGGGTCAGCCGTTAGGCCCTTAGGCTGACCCTCTATTGGGCCATTTTTTTTGCATACATGTGTGCTTTGCCAAGGGAAAGCATACATGTATGAAAAAAATAAGTGATGTAGAGAGTTAGTCTCTCTCTCTAACTCTCTCTCTCTCTCTCTCTATATATATATATATATATATATATATATATATATATGTGTGTGTATAAATATATTTTTGTTTTCATGTGGTGTTTTGTGGGAGCCACAAATGCCCCCCCAGGGAAACCACACATATATAAAAGTGATATATATATATATATATATATATATATATATATATATATATATATATATATATATATATATATATATATATCACCCCTCTTGGGCCACATGAGTTTGTTTCGAGCATTTGAAGTTTGTCATATATATATATATATATATATATATATATATATATATATGTCTTTTGTCTAGTGGCAGTTTTGATGCCATAAAGTAGCGCAGATGGTTTATTGTCCTGCTGCAAAGGATATACATTTATATGTATTTAGCTGAGTGGATGAGTAAAGGCAAGCGTTACCCGCACTTTAAAACAAATGATATGCGAGGAGGACTATGGAGATATGAGGGGCATTTCTGCTGGGTGGTACTGAGGGAATTAAAAGAGGAGGTAATGCGAGGCAGAGCACCAAAAATGACTGTCGCACTGGGTGCCACCAGCGCTAAAGGCTGTGATGATGGGTATGTGGTAAGGTGAAGTAATACAGTCTTTTTTGTTTTTTTCAGTGTCTTCAGAGAATCTGCCGAATCGGAGACGAAGTGAAGAGAAGGTGATGACATTTCCTATTGGACACATCAAACATACCCACGATCAATTTTGTGACTATCTGCCTTCTATATAGGCTGGTAATTTAGAGGGACAGTTTAGCCAGTAGCAGAGATGGAGTCTCGTTGGATGACTACTCGTCAAGCCCTAACTTGGGTCATGGAGGACAGTTCTGATGTAGGCTCAGAGACTGAGACAGCAGATACTGAGATAGCATCTGAGGGTAGGACAATGGGGCAGAATCTGGGAGTGATTTTTCAGTCGGCGGAGTCCCATCCGACGACACCTCTTCCAGTGATTCTGAAGGAGACGATAATGACAGTTGTGCTGTCCCTTCGCAAGCACAATCTGTGCAGCGCGACAACATTGGGTTAGCCGAACCCAGAGAGCAGGTGCATGCGGCCACAAGCACAGAGAGAGTGCTCTCTTAGCAGCCCCCCTGTTTAGTTCAGCTCCAAATTCCACCTTTTACTGGTGACGCTGGATGTAAAGTCGATACAGCTAACTTTTTGCCAGTCGACTACATCCATCTATTTTTGGATGTTGACTTCCTTCAGGAAATTGTGCAGCAAACAAATTTGCGTGCAGACCAATTTCTGAGGGAGCGTGAAGGCACTCTAGGGCCCCGGTCTAGGGCACGCCAGTGGACTCCCACTTCGCTGGCGGAGTTGAAGATATTTTTTGTCCTTACGCTCAAAATGGGGTTAGTGCAGAAACCCATCTGGCAGTCCTACTGGATGACTCGCACGGTTTGGGTAACCCCCATCTTCGCACTATACATGAGCAGAGATCATTTTTGCTACTGCAGCGCATGCTGTATTTCAATGACAATTCTGCTGCATTGCCCCAGGACCATCCAGACCATGACAGGTTGTTCAAAATTCGGCCTGTCGTGGAACATTTGTCTGCCAGGTTTCCAGAGATCTATACTCCTGGAAAGAATATAGCAGTCGATGTGTCCTTGATCCTGTACAAAGGATGGCTGCTTTTCAGACAGTACATTGTGAGCAAAAGAGCTCGCTATGGCATAAAGCTGTATGAGCTGTGTGAGAGCTCTTCTGGCTATGTGAACAGCTTGAGAGTGTATACAGGGAAGGATTCTACCCTAAACCATGTAAGTTGCCCTCCTGCGTTAGGGGTCACAGGTAAGATTGTATGGGAACTTGTCCAGCCACTTCTTCACAAAGGATTAACCTTTATGTGGACAATTCCTATACAGGAGTAGAGCTGTTTAGTGAGCTCTACAAAGCTGGCACTGTGGCCTGCGGTACAGTTCGTTGTAGCCAGAGAGGATTCCTGCAGACGCTTGTTTGCAAGAAGCTCCAGAAATCCCAGAGAACTGCTCGCAGTCAAGTTCTTGGATAGGCGTGATGTATACATGCACACTACAATTCATGATGAGAGCACTTCCCCCATCAAGGTTTGGGGTCAGATGACCGAAGTCCAAAAGCCCATCCATATACTTGATTACAATAAGTACATGGGCGGAGTTGACAAAAACGACCAGGTTCTTCAACCACACAATGCATGTCATAATACTCGCACTTGGTACAAGAAACTGTTTACCCACCTGATTCAGATGGCAACATATAATGCGTATGTTGTTTACCGTCAGACAACCACAGGAAGACTCATGACTTTCCTTGACTTCCAGTTGTCTGTAATTGAAAGCCTCACTGCTGTTACAGAAGCAGCAGGAGCCTCCACCTCATATGTTCTGGAGGATGTGGCAAGGCTGCAGGAGCGACACTTTGATGATCGCATTCCTAAAACACCCAAAAAGGATTGTTCATGTTGTCGCTGTAAAGTGTGCTCGAAGCATGGAAAGCGGCAGGAGAGTCGGTATTACTGTCCCCAGTGTCCATCACAACCAGGTCTCTGTATCCCTACTTGCTTTACGTTGTATCATACTAAAGCAAAGTTCTGGGAAATTGACAGAGGTTGAGCTGCCGTTCGGTAATCCTTTCAGTGGCCGTGCATGGATAACAAAAATCCATGGGCCACTGCTTCGTTAGTCAAGGAGCCACAGAATTTTACTTCATCTACTTCATCATGGACTTCCTTATGGAATGCTTGAGAGCTAAATCCACCGTCAGAACGTGGTAGGTGTTCTGTTCAATTAACGTGCATTATATTCCCCCTACTGCATATACTAGTGGACAGAACATTTGCCACATTGTCACGGAGTACCCTTTCTTCACCAGCATGTCTACCTTACTTTCAACGGTAGATACGCTCACTCAGTTGGAGGAATCACTTTGTGCTGCATACTTGGACACCCCCAACTTGCATCCACAAACTAGTATAGGTTCACTTGGCAATTATACAGGATTAGTCAGGACTCTGATGAGAACAGAGACATGAATGGGTAAGGAAAGCTTATGATAGGTGTGCCTTCACAGGGATATTGCACAGGTAGAAGGCACATGGTAAAGGTAGTACAGATGTACATCATCTACACCTATGGATTCAAACCCATTGGTGCCATCCCACAATTAAAGGTGAATGACTTGTATGGTTCAGTGTTTGACCTGCTTTTCATGTTCATCCTCCATCAGAACGTAGTAGATGTTCAGTTTGCTGTATAAGTGCATTACAGTCATATCACTGCACATAATGTTGGCTGGGACATATGTTACGTTCTCATGGACTCCCCTGTGTGCCAAACACTACCCTTTTTCATAGCCTATGACCTTCTCTTTAGGGAACATCATGAGAAATCCCCAGCATGTATCCCTTAGTTTCAGAGGTAGATATGCTCACTCAGTTCAAGGAATCGCTTTGTAAGGCATACTCGGACACCCCCAACTTGCATCCACAAACTGGAAGGAGTGGATTTAGCACAGTGAGTGTGTTAAAGGTGCATGAAAAACATGTCTTCCTGAGCCTCAGGTGGCTGTCACAGGAGTCATTAGTAAAGGTTCATTACTCATGCATTTGGTAATGTTAAGGAAGAAGGAGGCAGTTACTTGACAGGTGGTAAAATGTAGTCACACTTATTCCGTTCTGTGGCGTGTGAACGTGATGGGCTCTTGTCTGGCAGCGGTAAGTTAATGTGAGTGCAGTGATTGGTTGGATTGGGCCCGTGGCCGGCAGTATGAAAGGGTTGTTTGTTGTGCTTGAATGGAGTGTGAATGGACCATAAACAGGTTGGTACCTGGACGCGGCTTTATGGCCCACATTCAGAAGGCTTGGTTTCAATATTCAGATACTTTGATAAGTATTCATGCAGTGAAACCATAATTTCTGGAGGTGCTAAAACCAACCAGTGTGAGTGGTGGGTTAACTTTAACAAACTAGTACCAGGGGAGTCCAAGGGTGTAGGACTTGCGTGGCTCTCACCAGTTTTCCTTCACCCAGAATCCCCTTGAAATCACAAAATGTGCTTAAAAAACTAATTTTCCTTGCATTTCAATGAGCAGAAGTCTAGGGATCTGCAGGCAGCCGCAAATGTTCTACCGCTCAGTGTTCCACTAAGTCTCCAGCGAAAAACCGCCTCACTTTAGTGAGTGGGCAAGTGACCACAACAGGGAAGTACCCAAAACGGATTGTGGAGACATTAAAATTACCTACCACAAAACAGCCTTCTTTTTTAAGTGTTTGGTCTGGGCTTGGCAGCCATATAGGGAAACCTACCAAACACAGACATTTCTGAAAACTAGACACCCAAGGCAGCCCATGTAAGTCTGGCGTGTTTGGATTTCACAAAGTTATCTTACCCAGAATACCCTGTAAAAGTGAAACATTGATTAAAACCACTATTTTTCCTTTCTTTTTTATCACAGAAACTACAGGCATGTGCAGGGATCCTCAAAATTCTACCACCCAGTGTTTCTCCACTTGTACTGATGAAAACACAACCCCGCTTGTGTGCCTGTGCCTACTGCTTCAGGAATGGATCACTCCAGGGTTAACAGTATCCCTCATGCAAGGACTACCATTGACCCTTTTGTGATCCATTCCTGTCGCAGCACTAGGCCTACCCACACAAGTGACGTACCATTTTTATCGGGAGACTTGGGGAAATGCTGGGTAGGAGGAAATTTGTGGCTCCTCTCAGGTTCCAGAACTTTCTGTCACCAAAATGTGAGAAAAGGGTGTTTTTTAGCCAATTTTTGAGGTTTGCAAAGGATTCTGGGTAACAGAACCTGGTGAGAGCCCCACAAGTCACTCCATCTTGGATTCCCCTAGGTGTCTAGTTTTCAAAAATGCAAAGGTTTGGTAGGTTTGCCTAGGTGGCAGCTGAGCTAGAGGCTAAAATCTACAGCTAGGCACTTTGTAAAAAACAGCTGATTTCTTTTGGAAAATGTGATGTGTCCACGTTGTGTTTTGGGGCATTTCCTGTCACGGGCACTAGGCCTACCCACACAAGTGAGGTACCATTTTTATTGGGAGACTTCGGGGAACACAGAATAGCAAAACAAGTATTATTGCCCATTGTCTTTCTCTACAGTATTTCCTTCCAAATGTAAAACAGTGTGTAAAAAAAGACGTTTATTTGATATATGCCCTGTAATTCACATGCTAGTATGGGCACCCCGGAATTCAGAAATGTGCAAAAAAACACTGCTTCTCAACACCTTATCTTGTGCCCATTTTGGAAATACAAAGGTTTTCTTGATACCTATTTTTCACTCTTTATATTCCAGCAAATTAATTGCTGTATACCCGGTATAGAATAAAAACCTATTGCAAGGTGCAGCTCCATTATTGGCTCTGGGTACCTAGGGTTCTTGATGAACCTACAAGCCCTATAGATCCCCGCAACCAGAAGAGTCCAGCAGACGTAACGGTATATTGCTTTAAAAAATCTGGCATAGCAGGAAAACGTTACAGAGTAAAACATAAAGAAAAATGGCTGTTGTTTTCAGCTCAATTTCAATATTTTTTTATTTTAGCTGTAATTTTCTGTAGGAAAACCTTGTAGGATCTACACAAATGAACCCTTGCTGAATTCAGAATTTTTTTTTTTTTTCAAAAATATTTAGCTTTCTGAGATCCAGCATTGGTTTCACACCCATTTCTGTCACTAACTGGAAGGAGGCTGAAAGCACAAACAATAGTAAAAAGCATTTTAAATGCAAGGGGTCTCGCATTTGCTTGAGTTCGAGCTATTAACATTGTAAACTCCTAATCGGACTTTTCTTGCGACATAAATTGAAAACTAAAAGTGAAACAGTTTCACACAAGCAAGTCGATTCACAGGGCCATGGCTGCCATAAGCATCAGCGTGAAGAGAGACACAAAAGGAAAAAGAGGTTCGCCCGCAGTCAAACTTATCAGCAAAAGTGGATAACAGGGGCTATGGTGAAGGCAGTAAGAAAGCCTCCCCAAGGAAGGACAAACGTAAGCCATTTACCCATGTCGTCAAAGGATTTCTGAAGGGCAAGCCCACGAACGAGTGGTAGTGATGAGTATGGTGTGGGTATTGTTAAAAGTCCAGAAACACACCAACAGGTCGGAAAAGCAGCGCTTGTGCTTGTGCGCTGCTATGCTCGACCTAAACATGGTTTTGTCAATTTCAAATCCCTCCACATGGGTAATACATTAGACGGTGTCCGTGGCACCAAAATTACGGTGTAATTATTATTTTTATTATTAGCCCAATTACATCTGATTTAAATATATTTTGGAAAGTGTCATTTTTCTCCAAATATCAGTTTATGAGATGAAAATACGCACATTTTAGCCTTGAACACACACTCAATTTTATTATGCATATATTAATTCAGTAAAGTGAAAAAATTCTGATTTAGTATACTGGACCACACACAGGAGAACTACTACGGGTAGGTTGAGAGCTACCAGTAGCTAACTAGCTATTTGTTGGAGAAGTCTGTTCTATAGCCATAGTTGGATGTATATTAACTGAAAAACTTCAGTGCAGGGGAAGTTATGTATGCAATCCAAGACTATTGAAATTCTGCAGGTATGGTCACCAGAGCACCTACACCTTCACTCGTTCCACCTCTGGCCTCACACAACATCAGAGACATCACCACTCACATAATCAGGGAGGTTAGTGTATACAGGTAACACAGGACGCTGCCCCATTTGCAATACATGCAGGCTGTGCTCTGTGCATAGTACCAGAGTGTATAGTCAAACTGTGCTCTGCAGCCTTACATACCATCCTATTATGTACCACCATCAGTCTCTGCAGAACCTACGTATGCCGTCTCACCACTGCTGTGATTAGAGATTGGTCTGTGAAACTATCTATGGAGTCCTGATAATATTTTGGATTATAAACACAACAGCCCTTCAACTGAAGTCATTTCGGCAAGTGTTCACCTTTTCAAATACTATAGGTTACTATGTAACCTCCGTAGTAAACCACAAATTCTACTCTTTATTTTAGCATTTGAAGAGTGATGTCTAAAAACAGGACTGCCTGTATCTACACTAAGAAGGCAGGGCGGGTGTGAGGAATGTGCATTTCCATTGCTACCTTTGGAGAATGTACGCTGTTTGTCAGCGACCTCAAAACTAAGTCAGTCACTTTCCCCTAAATGCGGGCAGTACACAAGTCACTCAAATTATGTCTTGTGAAGAAAATGAAAAGATAATTTAAACGTTTGAGAAAATGTTCCACCGGGCCTGGACCAAGCAATGCAAGTTGTTTAATGTAAATAGCAAAAAAGATTTTTAAACAAATAGTTTCAAAAGGGTGCTCAATGTTTTTTGATAAATGTTTGAATAATTTTAAACAAGATTTATTATTCCCTGACATTTGAACGCTCAAGTGGGCCTAAAAAGACATTTAAATAAGGAAACCTATCGTCAAAAGTGCAATTATGAATGTAACCGGCAAAAGTGCAATTAACTGTGTAACGGGGTCGATATTATGCGAAGCGCTCGATTTTTGCCAAAGGAGATAGCGCTATGAAAATAGAGAAAAAGTAGTCCACAAACCTGACGGGAAACAGCGAGCCTCGCATGTTTTCTGTACTTGGTTGCTGCGCTCGAGGAGGGCTAACCACCGGAAAAGGCATGACGTATGCATGCCTTCCACTAATGAAAGCAAGCAGATTCTAACAGGCAAGCCCACGAACCAATGAAAGACACTGACGTGACGTGGACGGGACTCCGAGCCCTTTTCTAATTCCTAAAGCGCCTCGCTAGCAATACGCATGTGCAAGCGCATGCGACGCAGGCTCGACCCTAAAAATTTGCAAAGGTTCAAGATTAAACTTAGGACAATGGAGCCTGAAAATAAGCTGCTATTTCTCGTGAAGCTCAAAGTCATACATCTGAACAAAACATATTTCTTTGAAACACAGGCCTACCTGAGAGTGGGTAGAGGTCTAACGAACCCAGGGCAAACTGACTGACAGCACAGAACAAACACACCCGGAAAACTGCGCACAAAAGGAAGGGCAGCTTATTTGAAATGAATGCAAGGAACAGTCAAAAGAAACTGAAACAAGAGGTTAAGTCCCTCTGGTCTTGGTGCATAAAGTGTCTGCTACTGCAAAGTGTGCAATATTGTATTTTCTGACCTTCAGTAAATTGAGGTCAGTTCTTGATGTATCATTTTCTTATTTTCAGGGTTAACAGAGGGGCTCGGCCAGTTTTTGCATGCCTCCATCGTAGTTATGTATGGAGTTCTGTGTAATGGATATTTCTGGGGTGGAAGTATGGAGTGGGGTGGGAGTTGAGGGTTTGAGGTTATAGGAGTTTAGTTGTTTGGTTACAAAGAAATCATATCTTTACCAGCTGACATCTATTGCGTTTTCTATAGCTCTACAGTGTTTATGTATAACTAGATGTCACAGGTAAGTAAAAGGAATGAGTACCAAATTATTTTCTTATATAAATGGACTGTTGGAAAGGATAAAAGGGGGACACTGTTGTAATATGCCAAACAACACTCGCCTGATACCCTGATGCTCACCTATTGGGGTCCAACAGTAACTTATTAGAGTGCAGTGGTTACAATAGAGTTTATCATGCTGGCTTTGCCAGTGGATCACATGGGGGATGCAATATTGCTGCATAAGCCCTTGCTCTTTGTGGTGAAACAGGTCATGCAGGACCCTATTGCCTCCTATAAAGCCCACACATGAATGTTTATCAGCGTGTACACACCACCAGCGCTGACCCATTATATTCTGGTGCTACTATTCCTGCTTCACTACAGAGCATGTTTACACAAGGAGGAGATTTCAATGTGGTACTATATCACTGAACTTCCACCCTCTTTGAATGGACATCACCTTTTGGGGTACATGATATCTGGCATGCTTTGCTTTGCACAAAGGGGCTAAGAGTTTTACGCATTATTCTTCTCAATATAGCTCTTTCTCCAGATTTGAGTATTTCTTCCCACCCACAAAATATTTGATCTGGGTTCGGGGATCTGATACGCTGCCGATAAAAACATCTGACTATTCTCCATTGCTGTTGTGTTAAGAGAAGGGACAAACACAGAATGTGGGAGCTGACTGCCTGATAGCTAGTTGATGACAAATTCAGTGACTAACGTAGAACTGAAGTACAATCTTATTTTCAATTTACTGAGGGTTCAGTACCATCATTCCGTATCCTTTGGGAGGTCTCCATGTCTATCCCCAAAGGGAAAGCCAAAACATATCTCTACCATAGGTATAAAATGAAAGAGACAACAAAAAGCAGCCATGACTCAACCTTGCTCAGATTTGAGGCTGGATTTGACTTTATTAAAGAAGTCTCTGTGTTACGTCAGATGGAAATTGCAAGACACTCACTCAGCCAGCTCACACTACATACAGCTAGAGCTACACAGAGCATGTCACAGAGAAGAATTTATGAGTCAAGGGAATAGTCAGGCAAGCTGTTATATTGGCTAGTGTAGAGAAGAATGTAGGCCAAGATTGTCCCTTGCATTTAGGGCATATCTGGGGATCTCAAACCAGATGCACTGGGGATTGCTAGGGCATTTTTCCACTACTTTGTACATTGTATGGAGCTCACATGATCCCTGACAGAGTTATCTTCCTCATTGATTATTTACTGAGCACTTCTGGGCTTAACAGCTACTACTAAGCCAACTCTTGAGGCACCACTTACTGAGGATGATGTATTAGAGGTGATATCTGCAAGGGAAGCAGGCAAATATTCTGTCCCTAATTATTTTCCGATGGAATATTTCAAACATTTTGGATCCTTACTATCACTTTATCTCCTAAATAGACTTGAGGAGGACAGGTCTGCGGGAATCCTGCCTGATGATTGGCCAAAATTCTAGTACTACATAAACAGAGGAAGCCAGCGGACTTTTGCCATTCGTAGAGACTGATATATTTGATAGGATGCAGAACCTAAAATTCTTGCTATAGCCCTGGCCAAATCCAACAAAGTATTGGGAGTGATTGATATGGTAATACACCGGGACCAGAACAGCTTTATGCATTGAAAGAAGACAAGGCATTGTGTCAGACAAGTGCAAACAGCTCTATCTTTTCCGGTCGAATTCCCTGGCCCATGCATACTGCTTTTCATTGATTCTGAGAAGTCATTCAACTCATTGGACTGGAGATTTCTGTGTCTTGGTTCTTACAAAATTGAACTTTGGTCCACATTTCTCTCTTACATTGCCCTACTTTGGGATTGTTGCCAGGCCAAAATGAAAGTCAATGGAGTCTTGCTGTCACAGGTACTTAGCACGGGTGACCCTTCGGCCTACTTCCGTTCAACGTTGCCAACAAAACTTTGGCAGCGTATGTACGGAAAGACAGTCTGTCACAGGCTTTCCAGAAGGACAGAGATATTGAGGTCCATGTATCGCTACATGATGATGACTTACTTTTATTTATGTGATACCCTGGATGGACTGGACAGAGGCTGATGCATATCTCAGACACATGTGGTCAAGCATCTAGGCTCCAAGCGAATTGGGATAGATCAACACTGGTCTCACTATGAGGTAACCACAGAGTGCATGAGTGGAGTGACAGGCTAGTTATTAGTAAATCAGAATTCTGATATCTCAGGATTTATTTAGCACTGGATCCCAAGCAATTTGTAGATATCAACCTAACACCCTTGTGGTGGGCATCGCCAGACACATCAGGCACTGGCACAAATTACCCCTTGGCATGTTAGGGCAGATTGCCCTCATAAAAATTATCTTACTATCCCAAATCCTTTATATATTCCAAAATTACCTATTTGTGAGTCCCAAACAATTCTTAGTTCATTTGAAATACAATGTGATTCGGTTCCTGTAGGCAAGAGGGACTCCTAGCATAGTATTTGATAAGGGCACACATTCATTTCAGAGACTGTCATGACTGACATGCATAGGTATTACTGCACCACTCAACTGGCATTCATAAGTGATTGGAAGTTTGGGTACTGGGACAACCCTGCATTTAATGTACAGTGGAGCTTTTGGAGGGGGCAGGATAGGTTGACTTCCTAGTACCCACGCAACTGCCCCTACACACCAGATTGTTTCTGAACTTTTGCCATAGATCCTGTTGGAGCTATGTTGGGTAAGTAGACTTACACAGCAAGCACCTCTATGACGAGGAAGGCAGCTACACCACACAAAAAGCCTAGAGGAGTTTGGGTCATGGGATATTATTGATATCTCACCACTTGGGGATGTATGGGTGGGTTCCAATATAAAGACCTTTGAGGAGCTGTAAAATGAAGTTGAGTTTCACAAGTCGCAGTTTTATGAGTACTTTCAACTGTGTCACACCCTGACATCACTCTAAATATTGACTCTGCAGAATGTAGTCCTCTGAAGGTGCGGTTGATCAGGGAACAAATTGATCTAAAGGGTTTGTCACTGATCTATTGCAAACTCATTGCCAATGTACCTGCTGAGTTGTTGGTGCTGAGGGGTATGTGGGAAGAAGACATAGCCCCACTTCATGGCTCATATTGGAGGGACGCTCTGATTCTGCACAGAGAAATAGCTACATTAGCAAAAATACAACTAAAATACTTACACAGAGCTTACTTTACTCACAAACGGCTCCGGGAAAGTGGACAGGGCACAATCCTCGACTTCCTCCCCATGCCATAGGGCAGAGGGTGATCAGTTACATATGGTCAGCCCCAAGATCAAAGTATGTTGGGCTAACGTTTTGCGCACACAGGCTTAAGTGTTGAACAGACCCTTTGATCAATCGCCTTAAAATGTGTTACTGCGAATAATGGAAGAATTGGGGCGGGGGGACAATGTCTCGTGGTGATGGGCACGTTGCTTACAAAGAGAAATATTGCCGAACATTTACTAAGGTCCTCTGTACTTGCGTACAGAGCCCGAATGAGGGCCATGGGTTAGGGTTCTAAACTTGAAGAATTTATATGCTTAGCCAGAGGATCTCCCAGTAAACGTAATAAATCTGGGTGACGTGCTGGGAGTGGAGCCTTTTCCATTTATTTCCAAAGGCCACATTGCAGAGCCTTGCCGTAACCTTACAAACGAAAAACTAGCCACGCCGTTCGGAATATGGAAATGTTACTCGATTAAAGAATCTGTATGGAACTATGTCACTACTGTTGAAGAGTGAGCGTGTATTTTTCAATGGTCCGTTTTATTTTTTGCACGCTGATTATTCTCTTTATGTGCTTATCTGTTGGTAAAGCAATAAAAATAACTTCATAAAAAATAATCAAATGCATCATTTGTATGTAAGCAAAAGCTAGCAGGTCATTTGACTAGAGTGACCCTAGGAAAAGCGATTGAACCGGATTGGAACTGCAGAGATCAAAGTACCTCACTTAAAAAGAAAAAATGGAATGAGAAAGAAGAAATATTTCTCTTTGTTAAAAGTGGTTGATAGGTGTTACTGTGAACAGGAAGAATTGTTCAATCAGGCAGGGCACTAGAGCGGAAGCCAGGGGCTCCCCCAAGTCTTATTACTGCTATGGCAGTCGGCTAGACTGCGCGACGCAGAAGTGGGAAACAGCAGCTGGCTGTTGTGACGCCGCCTCCCACCCGCATGCAACAGGTCACCAAAGCACTTATTACACAAGCATTTGCAATGCAACGGGTCTCGCGTTTGCTCATTTTAGAGCTGATCGCGTTGAAACTCCTAACCCGACTTTTCACCTATCGGGCAAAAATGCGTTTATATACGTAACCGAAAAAGTGCAATTAACTATATAAAGCGCTCGACTTCTGCCAAGCGAGATCGCGCTCGTAAATTAGAGAAAAAGAAGTCCACGAGCCCGATGGAAAACAGCGAGCCTCGCATGTTTTCTGTACTTGGTCGCTGTGCTCGAGGAGGGCTAGCCACCGGAAAAGGCATGCCGTATGCGTGCCTTCGACTAATGAAAGCAAGCAGATTTTATTAGGCAAGTCCATGAACCACTAAAAAACACTGACGTGATGTTGACAGGGCTCCGAGCCCTTCTCTAAACACTAAAGAGTCTCGCTGCGATACGCATGCACGAGCGCATGCAACGCAGGCTCGACCCTAAAAATGGGGTATATCTCAGAAAATAACAAAATTGTGTTGAAAAATTTGTTTTTTTAATTCAAGTCTGCCTTTTCCTGGAAGCTGGGAAGCTGGTGATTTTAGCACGCAAACCCTTTGTCGATGCCATTTTCAGGGAAAAAATCCACAAGCCTTCTTTGGCAGCCTTTTTTCATTTTTTTAAATACATTTTTGCTCTATTTTTGGCTAATTTCTTGGTCTCCTCCAGGGGAAACCACAAACTCTGGGTACCTTTAGAATCTCTAGGATGTTAGAAAAAAAGTACGCAAATTTGGCATGGATAGCTTATGTGGACAAAAAGTTATGAAGGGTTAAGCGCAAACTATCCCAAATAGCCAAAAAAAAAGGGCTCAGCACTGGGAGGGAGAAAGGCCCAGCAGCTAAGAGGTTAAATTGTGGAACTGGAGTTGAGACAGCTGTGGTGACCTGGTAACTGTCCAAAAACTACTTTCTCCCACCTCCCCCAAACTGGGCTGGAATAGCTAAACAACTCTTCCAAACTTTTCAGAAGTTTTCAAACTTGACAAATACCAATGTTGTTCGCACTTTAGACTAAACAGTTGAGATTTTTGCTTTACTTAAAAATCTATATTTCCTGAACTCTCTGGTGGGTTTTGCTCTTCTTGGTGTCTAAAAATGAATAAAAACATTATCCTTTTTTTTTTTTAAATTGGTTTCAGATTTCTTTCATGTTGTGTAACTTTCTTATTCTCTTGATTGGGCCGCCTGAACACTTTACTTTGTTTTCGCCTTGCTGTTCGAAGCCATAGCTAGCTACACAGGGTTGCCCTAGAGCAGAGGTCTTCAAACTGGGGGGCGGGCCCCCCTAGGGGGGCCTCAAGTGATCCCAGGGGGGCCCAAGACTCTGGCCAAAATAAATATTATACAGATAACAGGCCTTTGTTTTAAGCAGAAGCATGTTATTGCAGTTTTAAAAAGGTAACAGTACTTAACTGCAATGTTTAAATAGGGTTAGACATATTTAATCATTGCCATGTTTATAAAATAATTGTGAAAATTCTGAGGGGGGGCCCAATGATTTTTATTTTTCAACTGGGGGGGCGCGGCATTAAAAAGTTTGGAGACCTCTGCCCTAGAGGGTTTACAAACAAGCCTGACTGAACCCAAGATGGTTTTGTGAGTGTATTTTACAGTGCGGTATTAGAACCACACCATATAATACACCACAATCCGCACACATTTTCACAGTCAGAACGGGCAAATCCCATTGCACTGGCCAGCCTCTCCTTTAATGCACCGGGGGGGCTTAAATCATGAATCTATCATGCACGAGGGAGGAGCGGAAGAACGAAAAGCCGGAGGACACTGGCTGCAGGCATTTCCATTAAACTTGGAGCAAAGGGCGGGGTTGAGAAACAGAGCAGGAGGGAGAAAAGCAGAGGACGAGAGAGAGGTAGTGGAGCACCGGGATTGTGAGGGAGAGAAAGTGAGAGAGGGCGGGTAAGAAAGAGATAAGGTGAGGGAAGGTGAAAAGAGAAAGTTAGGATGCGAAATGAGAGAGAAAGTGGAACCAGAAGGAAACAGGACAGGGATGAAATCGCATCGATGAGTGAGAAAGAGGGAGAGATGGGAAGGTAGAGAGAGGATAAGAGAAAGGCAAAGATGACTGACCTAACAATTGTTAGCTTCCTCGTCTGTCATTTTGAGGGGGCCCGCGGGAAGCATAGAGCAACGCTCTAGTCTTCCCCGCGGGCCGGTTCGGGGAAGGAAGTGACGGCGGGACAGGGGATTGGATGGAAGGTAAGTGGGGGTGGGTTTAAGGGTGGGAATAAAAGGGGTTGGGGGTGGAGGGACCGGCCTCTTTCCGCGCTGACCCATCGCGCGGTTAGTTTGGCCGGTCCCTGGGGGGTTTTCTCTAGTTCTAGAGGTAGTGTGGGGTTTTTGTTTCTGGCGGGCTGGGGGGCCCGGGAGGTCTAGGTTGTGCCGGCTGGCACTAATTCTGAGGGAGGGCAGCCGGGTGTGGGCGCGCGCTCTCCCCCGCGGTGTGTGGCATAATCAGGGGGTGGCAACGCGATCCTCCGCGGGCCACCGCCCTCTTGCTGCAGACACTGCACGTGCTTGGCAGCCGGCCAGGCCGGCCCGCGGCTCAGCGGCCGGGGCTTAAAACGGTTGCCGAAGCAACCTTTTAGAAACATTCCACTTCAGCCAGGGACGGCTGGGGAACGGTTCGCGCTCTCCCCATCGCGCTGGTTTATATATAAAAAAAATATAAAAAAAAGAAGGAAAATTTAATATAAAAAAAAAAAAGGGGAAAAGAAAGAAGGCCACACCAGGGCTAACAGCCACCCCGCGAGGGGGGCTGGGCCACAGGCCGGCAGGGCCAGGTGAGGGCCCAAGCAGTTAGGCCAGTGCCCCCTTAGGGACCCCCCCCCAAAAAAAAAACAAAAAAAAAGATATATATGTATATGGAATTATAAAGATAAATAAGTTAACAAGGAGCTCTTGCCCTCATTTTCCAACGTGACAAAAGCTCGGGGCACAAAAAAAAAAAAAAAAAAGAGGCCCACCCCTGCGCCATGGCAGCCAGCCACGACGCGGAGGCGGTACAGGCCGCGCTTCGCGTGCTTGGCGAAGCGGGTCGGGCTGACCTCCTCAGGCCTGGGGTTTTAGAACAGGCCTGGGTGGGTATGGGACGGCCGACGCGTGCCGCGTCAAGCGGAGTAGCGGCAGCAGTAGCTGCATGTACATCCCCCGAGAGGCCCAAAAAACCCAAAAAAGCGGCGGTGGAAAAGGCGCATGGCGCACCCCCCTCCACGAGCCAACTAGGTGACGGGGAAGGCCCAGTGGTCGAGCCAGGCCCATCAGACGAGGGCACGGCACCAGCGCACCAGGTGGTGGGCATAGATCTACAACAGGATCAGCTTTTAGAGACAGGAGCCCCCGTGTAGGATGAGTTAGTGCTTGAGCGTCCCGCCCCCCGTTGACCCCATGCCTATGGACCTGTCTCTGCCTAAGGGTGGGGCCTACCCGGCCGGGGCCAACAACAACACCAAAAAGAAGGGTAAGGGGCCCAGACTCACGGGCGGGCTGGGCAAGGGCAGGGCCAGTAAGGGGCAGCCCAAAGAGACACGAGGGCCGTCAGGGGAGGCCACGCCCCCCGGCCCCTGGGCTGGCAGGCTAGATACGGACGAGGCTTGGGACCTAGAGGCCAGGATTAAGGAACAACGCCGCATAGTGGCAGAAACGGAGGACAGGTGGGCCCAATTGCGCTTGGAGCGGGACATGTCCGTGCCACACGGCCGGCACCTAAAGAGATCAGCGGATAGCGTAGGCAGCACAGGAACCATGCCGCAAGACGCCGGGAAAGGTAGTTGGGTATGGGTCCCGAGCGACAGGGGCCAGGAAATGGGGTTAGATAGCGGTTTAGGCAGCGCGGTGGGTACCAGTGGCGCATACGGCCAGACTGGGCGCGGAAGGTCAATGCCAAGGCAGGAGGTTGGCAGAAAGAAGGCGATGCCAACGGGGCGCAACACGGCCCTGCACGTTGGTCCGAAGCGCTAGAGGGGTCTTCGGTGGCCCTCTCTACCCCGCAGGATCGGGGACAACACAGAGGTGGCGGACGCCACGAGGGCCATGAAGATAATCCTGCTAACTATATGATGATGAGTGGGAATGTTAGTAAACAGATGGATGTGTGCGAGGATGACGTGCTGGAACTAGATTATGAGGAAGAGCTGGAGGAATGGGAAGAGGGGGAGATTAGGGAGACTGAGATACTCAGCTTAAGGGGGAGGGGAAGAGGACGCAGGAGCGGCGCAACCCCCCTCTCCGCTTCTATTTTTCAGGAACGGGACTACAGCAGTGGTCCACAAGAAAGGAGGCAAGAGCAAGCACGGGGCCGAGTGGCCCGGAAGGTTTCGCGGCCGGTAGCTACACAAGGAAGAGGTAAAGGGCAATGGTGGTCGGTCTGGGGGATGGCGGTAAAGGGGATGATGCGCCAATCTGCAAGTCTGTAGGAGTAGGTGATAGTTCAATACTTGATCCGGTACCAGCTAAGGATAACCAGGGCGGGGAAAAAAGTACAGAGACACAAGCCAAAGCCACGACCGAGGGCGAGGGTGGAGAGAAGGCAACGGGGGAGAAGTCAGGCGCAGAAGCGAAGGAAGGGGGAGAGCACAAAAAGAGGCTACCCTATATGGGCTTGGCTATGCCTTTGGGCTCCCATGTGGCGGAGAAAACAAAGGCCAGAATATGGAGACACGAGTATGTGGACGTTTTTAAGCTATTACATAGGGACATACAAGCCAAGGAGGGGTCTAAAGAGGAGGAGTGGGAGTTGGCCCGTAGGCCGAGGGTCCCAATCAATATGGATAACTGGACATCGGCGTTTCTGATTTTTGCGAGTATTTATTGTGAGAAATACCCGGACAGAGCTATAGCGCTATTTAAATACATGGACATTATTAGGAAGGCGCAGATGCATTTTGGGGGTTTTGCCTGGCTGCGCTACGACGAAGAGTTCAGAGCCCGAGTGAGCATTAATCCAGATAAGCCATGGGGGGATGTCGACCCAGAATTATGGATGCAATGGATGGCGTCATCGCAATCCACGGCATCAACTCATACAGCGAGTGGTTTACCGGTGATCTATAAGCCATTTCAGGCACGTCCCGCTCCGGGGGGGGCGGGGGGGGGGACAGAAAACAACACCTAGCACGACAGGAGCGTGCTGGAATTTCAACAAGGGTTTCTGCTCCAGACACCCTTGTAAATTTAAACACGACTGCTCCAAGTGCGGGGGCCGTCACCCGGTCACACAATGTTTTTCAGTTTCCAGCCCCTCCGAGCAATGGAGGGCCTCAAAAGGCAGAGGGACCCAGGGCGCTCCTGCTCCAAAGGGGGCCTACACCAGTTAGGGTAGATTTTATCTTACCATGGCTGCACAGATACCCGGATGAGGCAGCTGCGTTGAAGTTAGCGGTAGGTTTTCAAGAGGGGTTCAGGGTCAGCTACCAAGGCCCGCGGGAGAGGCGCTGGGCAGACAATTTGCGGTCTACGAAGGAACTACCTCAAGTGGTTAGGAAGAAGCTGGACAAGGAGCTGTTATTAGGCAGAATTGCGAGCCCATTCTATGAGTGGCCAAGTCAGAATTTAATGATCTCCCCATTGGGAGTAGTGCCGAAGAAGGCCCCGGGTGAGTTCAGGTTGATTCATCACCTATCATGGCCGGAGGGCACATCGGTTAACGATTTCATTGCGGCAGAAGATATCAGAGTGGAGTATGCGTCGGTGGATGATGCTATTAAATTGGTCAGGTGGTGTGGCAATGGCGCAGAACTGGCGAAATGCGACATACAATCTGCCTTCAGGTTGCTACCAATACACCCTGGGGATTTTGATTTGCTGGGGATGCAGTTTGAAGGGGCCAGGGTTCTTCCCATGGGTTGCGCAATTTCATGCGCTTTGTTCGAGGCCTTTAGCACCTTCATGCAGTGGGTGTTTGTCAAAAGTAGTGGGCATTATGCGGTGACCCATTATTTGGATGATTTCCTGTTTGTAGGGAAAAAGAATTCAGGAGAATGCCAGAGGGCCCTGACAATCTTTCAAGAGATGGCACAACAGATGGGAGTGCCTTTGGCACCCGAAAAAACTGAAGGCCCCTCAGCGGTATTAACTTTTCTGGGTATTGAGTTAGACTCCAATACAATGACGGCCAGATTACCAGCACAGAAGGTAAAAGAGATACTGGCTTTCTTGGGTCTTGTGAAAGAAGCACGAAAAATCGACTTGCGGACAGCCCAGAAGCTGTTGGGGTATCTCAATTTTGCTTGTAGGGTAGTTAGGGGGGAAGGACTTTCTGTAGACGATTGGGTTTGTCCATGTCGGGCGCAGTTTTGCCACACCACAGAATAAGAGTGTCAACGGGACTCAGAGAGGATGTGAGGGTGTGGGAAGCATTTTTGAAACAATTCAATGGGGTATCTATGTGGTTCTGTGAAGAAGAGACAGTGTGGCAGGTGCAGATCTTTTCGGATGCGGCGGGAGCGCATGGCTTTGGGATTTTCTGGGACGGCCGATGGTGCGCGGAGGCGTGGCCAACATTATGGTTAAAACAGGGAAGAAGTATTGCTTTTCTGGAATTTTTTCCCCTCCTGGTGGCCATGGCAGTATGGGGACAGGAGTTGGCAAACAGGACAGTTTTATTCAGAATCGACAATATGGCGGTCGTCGAGCTGGTGAACAGACAGAAGGCGAGGGATTTGAGGGTGTTGCGCTTGTTGCGCCGTTTTATGTTGCAATGCTTATCTCTGAATGTGGTATTTAAAGCTGTACATATTCTAGGAGTTTTCAACGAGATTGCGGATTCCCTGTCTCGTTCACAGTGGCAGCGTTTCCGCAACCTGGCGCCAGGAGCAGAATAGAACAAGACATCGGTCCCGGCAGACATTTGGGAATGGGGGCATGATGATCACAGGGCTGGTGGAGATGTCTTTAGCGGAATCTACTCGGCGGAGTTACCGGCTGGCTTGGTTGGATTTTCAGTTTTTTGAACGGTTTATAGGAAGTTTTTGGGGACAGAGCAAAAGACAGCTAGAGCATCAGGCGTTGCGTTTTGTGCTGTACATGATTCAGAAAGGTCTGTCAGCAGCCGCTATCGGGGGTAAATTGGCAGGGGTATCGTTTTATGGAAAATTGTTTTTTGATCACGACCCGGCAAGAAACGATCTGCTGGGAAGGATGCTGAAAGGTTGGGGCAGGATTAGATCGGTAGAAGGTAGAGCGGCCAGGGAACCCATTGATTTTGATTTATTACTGGAGTTGTTACACGTACTGCCGGTATGTTGCACAGACGACTATGAATTTGCACTTTTTCGACTATGCATGGTGTGGATGTTTTTTGGAGCTTTCCGAGTGTCAGAGTTGCTGGGGGTTGGGAGGGCGGTGGGGGTACGCTACAAGGAGGTGTGCGTGCACGGCGGCCGTTTAGGGATCTGGCTTAGACGATCAAAAACCGACCAACTAGGTAGGGGTAAGTGGGTATGGTTAGAAAAAGGGGGCAATGTGTTGGCCTGCCCTGTTGCGGAATGGAGTAAGTGGCAATCTTCAGGCAGGTGGCACAAAGAAGCAGGGGTTTTCACACACAGGTCAGGCTCCAAGCTCACCAGTTTTCAGTTTTTGCGAGTATTGAGAATGACTTTAGGACGTGTGGGCCACCAGGCCATGGATTTTGGCACACATTCATTTAGAATTGGGGCGGCCACGGCCGCAGCGCATTTGGGTTGGGACTGGGCAAAGATTAGGGCAATAGGCCGCTGGAGATCAAGGTGTTGTGAACGATACGTTAGACCCTGAGATGTGAGGAGGGATAGCTTCAAGGTTTTTGGTTGGGGGGGGGGGGTTTGATGTTCAAAAACACATGTTACAGTTATTTTTCCGTTGCAGGAGATGCGCTTGGTCCATCGCAGGGCAAGACGGTGACATGGCTGGTCGGCCATTCATTTGTACATTGGGCAGCGAAGTTTGCGGAGAAGCAGATATATGGTCGGGCCTTGGGACTATCCAGCAGACGGAACGAGGTGCTATGGTGGGGAAAGAGCGGAATGCGGTGGGGTAACCTGCTTCCTTTCATCACTACTAACTTATCGGACTGGGGATGTCCAGATTTGTTGATCATTCATTTGGGAGAGAATGACCTGGTAAAATTATCAGGACTCACGCTACTGCAGCACATGCAGAGGGACTTGGAGATTCTCAAGCAGAAACTGCATGGTACATGCTTGGTTTGGACAGAGTTTGTTCCACGAAGAGTGTGGAGAGGGGCAGTAAAATATGGAGCCATGGAACGGGCTCGAAGGAAACTTAACAGAGCGATGAACGTGTTCTGTTGGGCTCAGGGGATAAAGATACTGAAGCATGAAAATATTACAGAGCAGGAGGTAGCTTTATTCAGAGATGATGGGGTGCACTTGTCCACACTAGGGAATGCGTATTATCTGACAGATCTGAGACTGCTGGTTGAGGAGTTGTGGGGAGAGAACTTGTGGATTACAAACAAGAAATGAGTAGTGCGGGGTGCAGTAGCGTGTCTGAAGGGGGGGGGGGCAGCACAACGCCAAGTGGGTTGGTGCTGGTTGGCAGTAGATGGGGGAGGGTGGTGAGCCAGATGCGGGCTTGGCCACCCTTCCAGGGAATAAACAAGCAGGTGAAGGCTCTGAGTGGGGGTACGCACGAACCAAATGGGGCATGAAAGGAAAAGGGGAGTGCGTAGGGGAATGGAAACGAAATAAGGGTTTGAAGGGGAAGGATGAGCGAGGCAGATGTTAAAGGGAGGGCGTTAATAAAGTTACGGTTTACGTTATAAAAGTTAAGGTTATTTTGCTTATGCAACCCTGTCCTAATAAATGACCTTTTACACTAAAAACACAGCTGTCACTGAGTTATTTCCCGATGGCGCTTAGAGTCAAGACAGGCTCCCGCCTGGGCCTTCCCACGAATTCTGCGGCTCGGCTGCCGCCAGCGAGCGGGATTGCCCGTGGAGTGAAGGGAGGCGGGAGTCCTGTCCCTCAGTGTTCTTCACTGAGACTACGCACCGGAAACCTATGTCTGGGCTCCCCAGCATCGCACCCTAAGATTCGGGAACCTCATTTTATTTGATTGTCGTGTTCGCTTGTAAGAAAATGTCTTAGTGGTAATTTATTTTTGTACAATGAATTCATGGAAGCGTAACTGAATAAACTGTGATAGTACGAAATTATTATTCTTTGGTATAGAGTTTTACATCTCAATCTAACAATGTTTGAAGTGTTTTATTGTTTTACGCCATTATATTCTGAAACCTGATAACAATCAGCATTTCAGTGGTAATTCTCCCTTCCCGCGCTGCAGAACAGGTGCAGACACACGGAACCCACCACGTGCGCCGGACCCACATTGTTACCCGTCTTTCTCTCTCCTTGTCATTGACCTTCCTCCCTTTATACTCTAAAACTATTTTACAAGGTCGGAGTACTCGGAGAGATAAAATTGCATCTCAGGTTCTCCTTCCCAAATCAATGACAATCTTGAATTTCCTGGCCCACTGGGAAAATTGTTCTGTTCTGGTCCCAGGAAAATAAACACCAGATAAAGCAGTCCCCCTGTTAATGCACCTGGCAAACAAATGCTTGATAGAAGATAAAGATATTGTACTGAAATTAAACAGTAACTCTCTAGATGTCAATACAATTCAGCTCCGCGCCACCATACAACAGGATCAAAGCAATGTTTTGCTGGTCTTTGCTGTCCTCTAGCGGTCACATTGATAACAGAAGAGGAAAAAGGTGCAGACCCCCAAACCATTCATTGTTGGTACCGTGTTGTTTAACTTTTCTCGGACGTCTATTGGCGATATATCCGTCAACTAGCCTAGGGATCATTTCCTTCCGCCTAACGAGAATTGTTTTTGAAGCTATTGTATGCACATTTGTAAAGCGCATATTCAACATATGGTGTCACTGAGTATTCAGCCTTTGTTGAGGCTCCGTGGCGCTTTCGGCAGTGCGGTGGCTTCCCACATCTGTTTCATCTAAGGCATTTTAAGTAACAAATTCTTCTTTATAAAAGATTTGCAAACTACCAAACATCAAAGTAGGGCCATAAGCGGCCAGAGCCCCCGATGGCGAACTGCGAGTCAGTCAGTATGTAAACCTACCAACATTCATTCTTCAGAGAAAATGGAAATTATCATAAACAAATGAATGGAGTTTTTCTGTGAATAGTATAATCTGCCGGATTACTTTTGGAAGTGTTCAAAATGTATGCAGAGTTTCTTATGGAAGGGGACTAGTACAGAAGTCACAATTGGAGGCAAATGAGTGCGAGGAATGACATGTGTGTATAAGTCCCCCATTTTTTCCTGAATTTGCTGGCTTTAGAACGTTTTGTGCTTTTCCACTGCTAAACAGTAGTAAAGCGTGTGTTTTTCCCCCGGAAGCAGTTGCTGTGTATTAGAATTCACAATTGGATTCATTAAAGTTCCCCATAAGTCCATTGTAACCAGTGCAAAAAACATCTATGGCATGGAAGGTTAAATGTAATAGTGGTCTTCAGCGTGACCTTCCACCACTGACATTTGTGACACAAAATGACATTGCTGTCAAGACCACCACCCCACTCTGGCTTGGCTGCAATTAAAAAACTGTAACGTGAGAGGGAAAATTCCCTTTGCTATGTAGAGAAAAGCATATTTTATATATTCATAAATCACCCCTAAACTTCGTCTTCAAAGCCCACAGGGCCGGGTGCTAACATATAAAAATAGGACACACACCATATTGGGCTTAATGTGCCTTCACAGTGAAATACAACCCACAAGTTGTATTGCTAAACTTTTTCATGCACAAACCCAGGTGTGATTAAAATAGTCAATGTACATATCCTTCAGGTAAAATACGAGAGAAATAATTCAGAGTTATTTACACTTAGTTCTCAAAATCTGATTTAATGGTGAAATGTGGTTCTTGATAACTTTAGTGAAAAGGTAGCTTTGTAAACGTGTGCTTTAGCTTGCCTTAACCAGGACTGTCTTAAAACTAGTTCTGAAACTCATCACACATTCATATATTCTGAGCCAGAGTTTTAAATACCCAAACCACATATACATATATGTGGTTGGGAAAGTCAAACCTCTGGCTCAGAATAATATGACAGCCTGCCTCTGAGCCCAAGAGTTCAAGATGGTGTAGGGTGACAAGATTTTGAGGAGCAAAAACCGTGACAGGTCAGACATAAAAGAAGGACTAACAACTTTACACTCACCTTTATATCTGGCCTTTCGTGTTGTTTTGCGTAGCTTTGTGAATGTGTGCCTATACATGTGTGTTTATCTCTCTCTCTCTCTCTCTCTCTCTCTCTCTCTCTCTCTCTCTCTATATATATATATATATATATATACACACACACACACACACACATTTACAAGACTATACATATAAAACTAGCTATGGCTTGACCTCCCACCCTGCACCCTCAACCTGCCCCCACCCACCTCTCTCTCTGCCCCCCACTCCGTCTCTCTGCTGGGAGCAGGCAAGGGACTGTGTTGCCTGACAGTAATAGATAAATTACTTAATTATTGCATACTTTGTAGGCGTCTTTTAAAGGAGAGTATACCTTTAACTTATGCTTCCCTAGATAATCTTACCTTTGTCCCAAACACCGGGACATTTATATAATAATTTGACATTTGTCCTAAAAACCGGGACATTCGTTTAAAATTAAGAGAAGCATCAGGACACCGGGACAGTCCCCTAAAAACCATGACTGCCCGGGGAAATCAGGATGTCTGATCACCCTAGGATGGTGTTAACTACTGTCCACTTAGCAGGGATTACCTATCTGGGAGTGGGCAGGCACATCTGATAGAAAGAAGGAGAGCTGCAACTCTTCTTTTTAGTTGACGATGCCAAAGAGGTCTTGTCTTTTTCATCCCAGGTACACTCCTAGATAGCGAGGCTTCAGGCACAGTGGGAGACACAGCCAGTCTGTGCCCCTGTCAGGTGAGAGGGGAACTCTTCTAATTAGGAAAGTTACACGAGAGCGGTAGACAGGGATGCCTGGAGGTCAAAGGATTCTTCCAGGTCCAAACTGGAGCTCCTCGGTAATTTTACAGAAAGGCAAATAATGCTGCAAAAGGAAGTGGCCATAGGCAGGGAAGTAACTAGGACTGGATAGGGGAAATATCCAGTCACTGACTAGGGCACAGAATAAAACTGGCACTTCGCTGCCACCTCCTCAGCGTATTCCTGTACCTAGGAAGGTGACACCTGTCCTGAAGAAGAGGGTCATGCTGGAAGGAAGAAGATTCTTGACGTCTTCTGGAAAAAGAAGACTCATGTGACTTAAGGATTCCTGACTCTTGCTGGCACTAGGGACTGGAAATGCTCTAAAAGGGTCAAGTAGTTGACCTCCTGGTTGCCTGCTTCAAGGACACAAAAAACAGAACTTCTGACTCCAAGATGGTCCGGCCGGCAACAGACATCTGAACCCTGTAGGAGCCCTGGCTGGAGAGAGACCTCGTGGATCTAATCCTGCCCTGAAGAGTTAGCGGCTTAAGGACGGACCAGAAGGCACTTTCCCAGCAGCTGGAGAAAAGTGAGACTCATTATTTCACCTCTGGAGGACTATGGCAAGGTACTGAGGTTGCCCAGGGAGATCACACTCAAGGCTGACAAAAAAAGCAGGGTTGGCTTGCTAGAAGCTATTTGCTTCGCTGAAAACAGGTTCAGCAGGACCGTACAGTAAAAGCATCCAGGCTTTCCCCTCTGGGGTTTTTCCAAAACATTACTAAGTTCAAAGGTAAAACATTGGACCAGGAAGCAGATTTATGCAACCCATGGAGCAATCTCTGCTAGAACGAAATCCAGTTGGAGCTTTTTATGCCAAGAGTAGTAACAGCTTTTGCAGGAGCTTGACAACTAAGTATCTGACTTTAAGGTCCCTCGCTGGCCTCAGTTTTGGATCGTGCCCAACTGAAGACTTATAACTTTAATTTCAAAGATTAGGTATGAAGGAAAAATCTTTGACTGGGATGACCCACTTGATGTATTTGACCTCTGCTCCATTGCTTCAGCCTCAACTCATTCCAAGGCCCCATTTAACCACAAATGTTTGTTTTTAAATGGCACTTTACTTTTTCTAAGCACTTTTTGCCTTAAAACATAAAAAAAATATCTACAGTTTCCCTTAAACACGTTTGATAATCTTGGTGCCTTTTTTCTCATTGAAATATGTTTGTTCTTCTAAATAACTCTGAAATGTTATTTTATTGTTTTCTTGCGGGTAAAAGTGCTGCTACTGCTCCAACCTAACACATTTCTCTGGAAATTGCCTGCTGTTTCTACACAGCTTCCAGGGTTTGAGCAGACATTCTCTAAGAACTGTGCTTTGAACGTACCAGATTTTGGCCCATATTTATGGAAGCTTAGTCTTGTTTTACCGATATTTATTTGGGTGCTAAAGCGGCACTAACCTAACTCCATATTTATATTTTGACGCTAAACCCATCTAGCATCAACATATTGGAGTTAGTGCCATTTTTAGGATGCACCAACCTACCTTGCATCAGTGAGATACAAGGTAGGCGTTCCCGTCCTAAAAATGACGCTAGCCCCCCCCAGCGTCATATTTAACTTGCAGTGCAGAAACGACGCGCAGGTGGGAGGCGGGCCCAAATAATGCTGCTAAGCCTGTTTAGCACCATTATTTAATGCCTGGTCAGATCAGGAGTTAAAGTGCAGGTAGGCCAATTTCTGTGCGTAAACACCATGGAATGGCACAAATATGCCCACCCCAAACCCCAGCAAACACCCACACCATAGGAACACCACAGGAGGAGGGAGCCCATCCCAGGTAAGTTGCAGGTAAGTGTTTGTGTGTGGTGTGCCATTGGGAGCCTCCTACATGGGGCCCCCTGCCTGGCACTGGGTGTGTAGAGCTTGCCCAGGGGACACTGGGGTGGTGGTAATGACTCCTATCTAGTTTTTTTATAAATTATGCCACTAACCAGCCTAACGTCATTTCTGACCCACTAGCACCATTTACCCTAATGCCACCAGCTAGCGTATTTTTTTGTGATGCTAACCATTTCTTAGCGCCATCGTGCGTCATTTCATAAATACGGCGCATGTAAGGAATGGCCTTAAAAAGATTTACGCACAACTGCATTAGTTGTGCACCATTTTTTATAAATATGGGCCTTTGTTCATTAAGTTGATAAGGGTCAACCTCTTCCAAAGGCATACCCCAAATTCTGACAATAGGTTTCTGGGAAAAAGCGTTAAGTATGAAGTAATATATTACCATTTGTAACAAAACTATTTGAAAAAGAGAACAGAGGGGCTCAGCATGAGCGAGGAGATAGTATAAATGGCAAAGGAGATTTTAAGTTGGTCCTTTAACTAATGGGGAAGATCCTGTATTTTTATATGTTGCTCAGTCCCTCTAAAAGATTTGAGTCTGAATGATCTTATCCATATAGATTAACTAATATATTCACAAATTAAGAATGTAAATTACTCATGCAAGTTCATGGATTTCCCAAACATTGAGGACATAAACTAGCTTTATAATCCCTACCTGTGCACGATCTATGCAAAATGCATTTAATAATGTATGGGAGGTCGAACTATTGTGCCTGTACTGTTATGATATAAAAACAATAAAGAAAGATTAAAAAAAAAAACATTGTATGGGAATAGTAAAATATTGAAGTTTTATATTTTTCTCTTTTTGACTAAGCTCTACTTAAACATATAATAATGTTTCCCTTCTTTAAATGTCTCTTTTTCTTATGCTCATCCTGGTAAATACATTGCAAAATGTTTGTTAATGCCACAATGTAAAGAATGGATGAATGTTTACTTCATTTACAATGGAATTTTCAAATCCATCCCTTACCTCCTGCTGCTCCTCTATAAATGTTGATGTCTTTTCAGTGGTAAAACTATGCATGAGCTCACAAACTAGGCATGCGTATATCGCATGCATATACACATGTTTCATGCAGTGTGGATCTGACATTAAATACAGAGGCATGTCATAATTTTTTTCTGTTGTAAGGCTTCCCTGTGGTAGTGACTGGATGATTCATTTGCCTGTTTATCTGTTACAAAAACAATTTTATCCTAAATAAGGCTTCAATATGTGAGAATCAAAGAATTCAAAGCATTGGCCATGGCTGGATCATAAAAATCACAGCCTCTCATGCATGCGAAATGCATAGCATACAGGGCAGCACATCTAGCATCTGCCTTGTACAAGATGCTGCTCTAATCAATTATTCCTAGTGTGATTGAATTGCATTTGCTCATTAATTTATCTGACTATAAGAGGCTCAAAGTTGGTCTGAAGTTTGCTGAAGCCAGGGGATCTACCTGAGTTTCTTTAACAAAAGTGTTACCAAGGCTGATTTCAGTGAGCCGGGCACTTTACCAAAATTGAATCTCAAGATGATAACACTTCAGGGCATCAGCAACAGGAAGATGGATGCTAGATTTTTGGAGCCAGAATCCTGTTAATTGCCCAATAGAAATTTCAAGTGTTTGCTGCTCCTCAACAATGTTAGAACTGTTCAAGCGATGGTGGTGTACAGAGAAGAGATGAGTATTGCAACAAGCAGCTCTTACTAAGCAGCTCCTTTAACAGAGGAGAGCTGATAGAATATACATTTATTGCTAATGTGTTGATAAATTGTGTATTTTTCTTTTAAAGTAATCAAGGAGGAGAAGCCCTTGATGGAGGCATCCTACTCTAGGGTACATTGGGATTTTTAAGCTGGTTCCGAATTCTCAAGGATTTCTTCGATGCAGTATATGAGGGTTTAGGTAGCCTGCATCTGCCCATCTATTCATAATGCCAGCTCTACTGATGCTTCTCATTGCTCAAACTCTATTTTATACCCTTTCTTTTTCCCACCTCTAAATGAGAACAGAGAACCACAGGTTTGGCCTAACAGGACATCTGCTGGTTCACTGAAGATGTCCAGCTTCTGATAAATGCCAATTGACTCCTCTAAGTTGTCAGTTTGCTGGGTCCTCTGTTCTATTACACAAGGTAACCAAAGCAATTCAAATCAGTCATAGCCCCATCTCTGAAAGAGCGAGCCAGATGTAACCGGCAAGGTGTGTCCACTGACAATGGAACAGAAGCAGTCCCACATGTCACTGTGCCTCATCGATGAGATTAATTCAAGGATCCAGGGCGCAATGGTCCAGGTGTAGCTTTACACCTCGGAGTCCACAAGCTCGGAGGCCATGCCGGGTGCATTCCTTCAACTGTGGGAGCCACTGAGGCAACCCAAAAGTGATGGATGCAAATGATAGACTTGCTTGACCCAGCATTAGAAATATCTCCCTGTAGCTTTTAATCCCACCGTTTTTCCTTATTTATGCCATCACTGAACGTCCAACACCATGCATATCAGTCTATATTCTGCACCAGAAGAGGCAATTATCACAGATGGCTACACCAGGAGTTAGACTGATTGTTTGGGGGAACAGGGCCAAGATTGTTTCACTTATCGTTGTCTTCCTCATCCTGCAAAGCAACAGACTAACTTAAACAGTGCGGAATAGAATGCGGTCCAAATGGACTCCTAGCGGTTAGGATGCATTGCCTCCTCTTTCTCACCCCATCCCATTTCCCACTCTTTGATCACCAATTTTAAGTCGATTTCTGTTCTGCTTCCTCTCCATGCGCTCCTGCTCACCCCTCTTCCTGCTAGTAACTACACTAAAGCCTGCCTTCGTAATTTCCTGCAGCTCCTGATGACGTCAACACAGCTGCTCCACACCCGAGGCCTGAGCCCCACAGCTCCATTGTGACCGCCCAGAGGCAGTAGTGCAAATAATGAACTATTGATTGTGCTTTAAAAAGATGGGCGTTAATAAACCAAAAGCCATTACTTTAGGTCAGCTCAGGGTGCAACTAATGACATTTGTATACATAATGATTTTGCACTTCTTTTCTGCCCACATCATCTGGAAGAGCAAGAGCCACAGTATTGGTCCTAATTTGTGATTAAGTGTTGTTCTACATAATGTTTATTAAAAGGATCTATAGTGATTTTTTAATTATTTTCCCCTCACATTTAATGTGGAGGTTATTTTAATTAAATGCACCACTTTCTCTTTACTTATGTTCAGTTTATTTTGCAAATTAACTAGGGAATTACTCTTTTTTTGGCTTGCATCTCTCTCTTGGAAGCAGCTCAACGACTTTATGCCAACTGCATCTTGACTTTTTTTACTCTCGTATTGTAAGGTCATTTTTTTATTTAGCTATGCATACTTAATTGGTGTTTATGCATGTACAGATCTGCTTCGGTAACCAATTGTTTTAAAACTTTCTGTTTTACAACATAACGTTTTGAGGGAGCTGGCCCTAACAGCATGTTTGTTTTTAATTGTATTTTTGCAAATCAATAAAATGTACTTATGAATTTAAATGTATTTCTCTTACATCTTTTTTTGTAAATCAATTATCGGATTACGCTTGTCGCTGTTGTACATATGTTTTCTTATTAATTACATTGACTTACATTTTTTTTAAACAGATATGGAGGTGGCGTTGTTCACATGGTTCCTGGTGACAGGTAGTCCTGCACTTGTAAGTGAATCAGTGTGTGCCTGTGTTTATTGACAAAAAAGAGTGTTGAAGCCCAAAGGTAGGTGAAGTAGAGGCCCGGGTGGCTAACCAAGGTGAACACGATTTTAATTTATGTGCTGGAGGGCAAAATAAAATATTGGAACTTTTAAATTGTCAGGTCTAAGGTACTAACCACCGAGCGAAGGGAAACATAGACTTTGCAGAACCTTTCCAGTGAAATGCATGTTTGACTTTTGAAATGGGAATAATGTGAGACATTTGGTGGGAATGTGTGAGAAAGCCGTGGGGTTTGGCGATAATAAATTTACAAGTGGGATTTAATCGAATAAATGTAGGTTTGAAACTTAGGGAAACGCGTTGGTGTATTTTGGGAAGGCGAGGACACCGGGCAGCTAGAAATGTGCTCGTTGCGGCATCATCCTGTCGCAGCCAGATGTCTAGTGCTGGGTAAGCCGCCCTCGTCTAGGCGGGAACGCTCTCACTGCTCGCGACGCTTTGTCTAAGGCCCTCATTAGGAGTTCCCGGTATTTTAAAGTGATAATTACTGCACGCCAAAAATCCGACAGCTGTGTTCAGATTTTATCTGACGCGATAATTAGCGCATATTTCCAGTTTGGGGGAATAACATAAGGATTTTGGGGCTTATTGCACCAAAATGTACATCTCTCTGTGAAAACCGTGCCTTTCCCCCCTTTTAACATCTGGCAGGCTTTACCTATCGAAATGTAACAAATTGTGCACTCTTTATGCACCTGTTGATTACCAGATGCAATAAACTCCGTGCACTTTTAACAATGATCCGTATCTTAAGGTGATATTTGATGGCAGACAACTTGTGACACACTCTTTCCCCGTTCAGATGATCTCCTGAGTCCCCATTACTGCATTTCTGCACATGGAGCAGGTTGCACCCCAACACTCCTAGGGGTGCTCTTTTCTTCCCTTCACTCCCCTCTCAGGAAGTGGTGGGAGCTGTGCATTGCTCCAGTTTAAATATCATCTCAGTGTCATGTGTAGTAGACCAAAGTCATCAAGTCATACTACTGCCACGTCTGTCCCTAAACCACAACTGATAGTACGTTTCAGGGGCCACCAGGTGGGAACCAAGTTAGTACATCTATAAAAAGTATAAAATGTAGGTGTTTTGGGGGAAGATAATATTTTTTCCTATGCAGCATCATTATAGTTATTGACCAATTGAAAGGAAAACAATTCCACCAAACATTTCAAGCTCTGCTAACTGCAAGGGGTTGCCATTGGGAGGCAATCTGTTATTTCTATGTTATTACGGTAAGGGGCTGTCTCTTTTCGTTGATGCACTGAATCGAGGAAACACAAAAGGATGAGGGAGGAGTGCTGAAACTTTTCAACCACTCACCCCCAGTCACAGATCTGGGTTTAATCCATCATTCTTTTGCTCACCATGCCACCCCAGTTTGGACCCAGCCATATGCAAATCAGTCTTGACCCTGTTCCCATAGGAACAGTCCAGCCTGAACTGCCAGGCCACGTCCTCCCTGGACCAGAAACAAGCATCCTGGGACTGATTTTGGAGTATCACCCTTCATCAGCCAGGCTAGCTTGAATCCAGTGGCACAGTGAGCAAGGGACCCACGTCTCGGCATACCCTTCCTACTTAGGGCAACTTTAGCAACACAAAAGGAGTGAATTGTGGCCACCATTTGGCCCTCAGGCTTACTGACCCTCAGAACATGGCCAGAGGCAGTTGTATTCACTTCAATGATAAAGAACAATCTACTTGAAAATTAATATTCATGCTTCATGTGTGGGGTATATGTCCATCAATGATTTTTATCATTTTGGTATCCTTGTAGAGCTATTTATCTTTTTGCAATGCAATCTTTGTTAAAATTATTAACAAAATATATGTCGAGGTGCGTACAATTCATAGTTTTGCCCTAAGGCTTAAATGATTATTTCAAAATACAAGATAACCACATGGCCAAAGCTTCAAATGTGCAATGTGCATATGCACAGGCACATTCACAGACATGTAAAGGTAAATATGACCAGAAACAAGCATGCGCTCAAACAAAACCGCCTTCTATCATGCTGACATCTTGTGTCTTAGTTGTAAATGGATTTGCAGCTTCCCAAGAACCAGACAGTTCACAGAGCAGATGCTCACGTGACACAGATCTGGTCACCAGACATGTGAGTGCCATACCTGCACATTTGAACTCTACAGCAAGCACAGAGTGTGCAACCACACACCACGATATCCTTACCCCCAGATGTGATGATTGGACAGGTTTCAGTCATAGTAAGGATAACAGGGGTAGTGTGGGTGGCATTGCAACACCAAGGACACCAACGAGGGCAGGAACTTCATGCTTGGAGGGATAATGCCAGCAAATGTTAAACCCACTGACACCTGCAAGAGTCACAATCACAAAACAAAGCTTAACTAGATAGTGCAATCACGGAGTTTTTGGTAGAAGTTTCCTTCAAAAGTGGACTGGGGTCGTTCAACATAAAAACATAAAATGGATCCAGCAAGTCTATTGCTTCTAACTCATTGAAAATCAACCTCCCCCCCCCGTTTCCTCCAAGAGCTTTTTGAAATGTCCTTTGCTCTTTATTTTCTCCCCTTCCTTTTATTATTTCTTCCTATAGGAATATCGATACATTAATGTAATTACTACCTGTAATGACTTAACATTTTTATTGGTCTGCAGCACATGACTATCATGGATGTTAATATCCAGCACGGATTGTTGGAGCCAGTGATGCGCAACAGACTATCTTACACTTCACAGAAACTGAAGAAAGTATTTATTGGAGAGTGATACACGCTACAGCTTCTCAAAGGTGAAAGGGACACAAAAAGCAAACGTCAGCCTGATGGTGAGCATAGCGACTGTGTCTAGCTTCAGATTAACAATAATAATGCTCATAATCTGCAAAGATTTAATTGTCTAGTTCGATACATAACTAGAGGAGACAAAAGCATATGGACCAAAAAGCCTTGTGTACATGATTGAGGAATAAACGGGGAAACTGATGGAATCAAAAAATAGGGACTATTCAAGTGAAGGCAAGGTTAACCCCGTTGATGACATCTGGGTCCTTTACATGGAAATCCATGGCTAAAGATGATGTTAGGGCCATGAGTACGGAGCATTTTTCAGGTCACAAACACTCCAATTTTAGAACCGCATAGAAAAATATTTTACTGACTCCTAAAATGTGATTGCGTCCCCATACCAATTCTGTATTTGGAAAAGACGCATTATGGCGCCCCTTCTAAATAAAGAATTAGTAATCACCAGCATGGTGGTCTGCTGGACCTATGAGGCCACTATTCCTGCGATGGCCACCAATGAGAGGGAGTTGCTCATTAATGTTCATGTAGTGAGTCGGATTATGACCCACGCTGAATCAGAAATGTTATGACTGATTTATCAATACATAGGTCGGTTCCTAAAATTATACACTGGTCACAAAAATACTGACTGCAAATTGCGACCAGGTTTTTTCAACCGGTACTTGATGCAAATGGACCTTATTTCCTTCCTATAATGTTTTTGAATTATGTAGGAGGAGCTTCAATATACAACTGTGCATCAAATTGATGTTATGAGAATGAAATAGAGGTTATCTTTTACCAATCAAACTGTCTCCGTGCCTACGGATGATACTAGTGCATCAACGTATACATTTGGACTAGATTTTGAACCATGGACGGTAGAGCTTTTTTGTAGCGTTATTTAGAAAGAGGAAATGTTATGTGCACTAGTGAGCCTGTGACCCTCTCCTACTTTGTGGATTAATGCTGTAACATACAGAGTGTTGGAACGGTTAACCCAGGGAAGTGGGCAGCCAAAGTTAGGAACGACATTGAGTGCAGCAGTACATACCACAACCGTTTAAATTTGTGCAATTTGGTTATGAAGGTGGAGCAGAGATGGATGCAGTGCTAAGGTGTTTGATTCTGGGATGGGAAGGTGAAAATCCATTTACAACTAAGACACAAGATGTCAGCATGATATAATGTGGTTAGGAAACGTCTTAAACAACGTGTTAGGAACAACGTAGACATTTCCCATGCAAGCATGACCATGCTTGCCAGAACAATGGCTGCCTTTTCCTCCACGCATGTGCTGAACTACGCATATGCGTGGTTAAGGCACAGAAGAAGGCAGAGTGGATCAGGAGAGGACACTGAGGACGCATGACGTAAGGTGGCTGGAGCAGGGTTGGGGGTAGTTTTTAGGGTTGGGGTCGATTAAGGGTGAGGGGTAGGTGATGGGGTTGGGTTATTTGTTTTTAGAGGCAGGGTGCTTGGGAATTTGTTTTTGGGAGGGGTTACACTATTTTTGTTTTTTAATTTTTAGGGGTGGGGGTAGATTAAGGGCTAGGGGTGGGTTTGGGGGGGTATTTTTTTTTAGGACCGTGGGGGGGGGGGGTTATGAAAATTTTAGGGTAGGGGGTCGCTCTATTATTTTTTAAAATTTTAGGGGTGGGGTGGATTAAGGATTTGGGATGGGTGAGGAATTAGCCTAATTTATTTTCTTAAGGTGGGTTTTGGGTATTTTAGAATAGGGGGTGCGCTATGTTTTTTTCAGGTTTTAGGGGTGGGGTGGATTAAGGGCTTAGGGTGGGTTGGGCATTTTAGGGTAGGGGTAGCGCTATTTTTTTGTAGGTTTTAGGGGTGGATTAAGGGTTTGGGGTGGATGGGGGCAGTGGGATATTTTTTTTTTTAGGGGCAGGGGTGGGGGGTTGGGTATTTTAGGGTTGGGGGTTGAGCTATTTATTTTTTTAGGTTTTGGGGGTGGGGTGGATTAAGGACTTGGGTTGGGTGGGAGTTAGGCATTTTAGGGTAGGAGGGTCGCGCTTTTATTTTTTTAGGTTTTAGGGGTGGGGTGGATGAAGGGCTTGGGGTGGGTGAGGGCAGTAGGCTAATTTTTTTTTATGGAAGGGGGTATGATATTTTATGGTTAGGGGGTTGTGCTATTTTTATTGTTTAGGTTTTAGGACTCAGGGTGGATTAAGGGCTTGAGGTGGGTGGTGGGTTGGGCTAATTTATTTTTTTAGGGGCGGGGTTGGGTATTTTAGTGTGAGGTGGACCTATTGTTTTTTTTAATGTTTTAGGGGTGGGGTGGATTAAGGGCTGTTGGGCTCTTTTTTTTTAGGGGTGGGGTGGTGGGCTTGGGTATTTTAGGGTGGGGGTCGCACTGTATTCTTTTTTTAAAGGTTTTATGGTTGGGGTACATTTGGTCCTCAGGGCAGGTGGGGTGGTATGATAGAACTACGCATGCCGTTCACACACAAGTCTTTACCAGGCATGCTTTTACAACAAAAAATCATTGTAAAGGCATGCGTGTAACAACACGGTCATTGTTCAGACCGTGTTCTTAAGGCATGCATGGTTTCAGCATGCGTTGTTCCATCATACATTCAAGGTGGTTTCTTTGGAGCGCATGCTTATTTCTGGTAATATTTAGCCTTTCATGTCTGTGAATGTGCCTGTGCATATGCACATATGAATCTTTGGCCATGTGGTTATCTTATATTTTGAAATAATCATTTAAGCCTTAGTGCAAAACTATGATAAAACGCAGACATTGATAACATGCATATTGTCATGTTCTATGGCTCTGGAATATAAGCCGATATCTCCCTCCAACTTTCTGTGATGTTATATTATGTTATATTTATTTATGAAATTGGAACGTTGGTGATGATGTATGCAGATTGGGATCAATCTGATTTCAACATGTTGGATAATAAGTCTTGCCCCTGTCAAAAATCTCTTCCACAAGCCACTTGTATAACACATGCCACACACTGTAGTGTTTTTATCACCTTTATTTCAAGTGGTGGATCCCAAGTCCTTCGAGTCACGCTTCCTTGCAGATCTCTGAAAGCTTGTAATTTACTTTCTGCTTGAAGCGTATTCACCTCTTTCGCAGCGCTCACTTGTTTTAGGTCCACACAAGCCATTGACTCCATCTTAAACACCTCCTTACATTTGTTATTTAGTTGGGTATTGCATTTTCATATGCAGCAATAACAAGCATCACTGATGCTCTGCAATGTTGCACATCAATACTGGCCTCAAGCAGAGTGAACATCAATGGGCCCAGTCATTAGCATCAATGGCGCCGGCATTAATAAGCATCAGTGACCCTTCGTAATGAGGAACCTCGGTGACCACAGGCAGTATTACACTACAAAGACCCAAGACATTACAAATTCCTTAAAAAGTTTCCTTTTTGTAATCTATCACAGTATTTGCGATTACCAGAATAGACTGTAAGAAAGGAAGCAGTATTAAAAGTGCCAAACCTTTCAGAAATAACCCATAGGGTGGCTTTAGTTACTTCCTGTGGACTATGCTAAATACATCATCTACAAATACAATCACAAAGATATACACTTTTTGAACAGGTGTTTCATGCGGCAAGATGTGACACATAGTTGTGTACAGTGCTTAATTTGTAAATAAAAACGTGTCAGTGACCAAAGCTGTCTTCTTAAACTCGCGGCTGCTGCAATTAAATGTGCCAGCACGGAATACTGAGGCAGCTTAATCCTGAAGCCATCTCGGGCCTCTTCAATCCATTTACAGCCACTCCCTGCCCCTTTAGCCTTCTTGGCAGCCTTCTGTTTTTTACCTTTGTGACTCTTTTTCGTCTTTCCCATATGTGTCTTTTGCTCGCAGCAAATGCTTGAGGCAAAAGAATAAACCCCGGCCCTCAAAAATAAGTGCCGGTGCTCAGCACCGGAAACAATAAGCACAAATTAAGCACTGGTTGTGTAGTGACGACCAACAGGAATTCTATAGCCCGGAAGCTACGTACTGGTAGCACACAGCTTGCATGTGACTTGGGTATATGATAACTTAAGTTAGAAATGCTTGAAACCTAGTCCCAAAATCACAAGTAGGTAATAAGTGAAGACGGTCATTCTGAAATTAGGTTTTATAGTTAAATGTCCTCACTAAAATTCAAACAACAGTTCCCTATGTTTGCTTTTAACGTGTAGGCCTCACTGTGAGCCCTGTCCTTTTCCACATGACAACTTTGTGTTTATCTGCAATTAAAATGTCTAATCAGAGTAACGCACCTCGTGTTTTTATTAAATTTCCGTGCCGTTTGATTGAATGGAAATGATCACATTTCCAATAAACTGAAATGCTTTGGAGCGTAAACGGGTGAATGTAAAGTAATGCAACACCCTGGTTCTCCACGGTGGTGCTCAAGGAGGTAGGCTTTCATCAAATTAATTATCGACAAAGTCAAAAGGGTTATTATTTCATAATCGATCTCTCCCTTCTTTCAGGGGGTCTAGGGCCAGATGTAGCAAAAATAAAAATTGCGACTCGCATTTTGCGAGTTGATGCGAGTCGCAAAATGCGAGTCGCAAAGTGGAATGCCAGAAAAAAAAGCGATCCGATTTTGCGACTCGCAGCCGGACTCGCAACGCTGTGTGCGAGTCCGCAGTTTGCGAGGTCGCTGTTTGCGAGTGTGCAAAAACGAACTCGCAATTAGCGAGTGGGTGTCGCAAATTGCGAATACCTTCAAAATTGCTTGCAGATGCAGCAGAACACTCCAGAAAGCATACCAGAACACCCTGGAAACACTTCCTGGCACATGATGATGACATCACAGCCAGGAAGTTAACAAATACACCTGGGAGGAGGGCTCAACAGTGAGCAGTGTCTCTGCCACTCACAGTAGCGTGCTGAGGAGTGGTAGGCACAGCACCATGGACGCAGCAGGGACCAGCCAGGCTGGCAGGAGGGGCAGGAGATTCATGTGGCACATGGCGTTAATGTGCCACATGACTGTTTGGCATTTTCCTGCCCATGGACAATTTCAACTTGTATATAGTTTCTTCATGACATTAATAAAACAGTTATTTTTGTTCCACTTAACAAATGGTTAATAGATGAGTATGGTGGGAGTTGACACGTACCGTCCAGAATATTGCGTTGCAATGTGTTCCCGTCTCAGTCTGCCTTGATTAGCTAGGTTCCTATCCCCATGATGGTGATGTGGTTGTTCTTGCTCTTCATCATCAGGATCTGGGTCTGCAGGGGTGAGAGGTAGCCCACGTCGGGTGGCTATGTTGTGGAGGATGGCGCATGCGACCACAATGTTGAAAGCGGTAATGGGGGTGTATTGGAGGGCGCCTCCGCTGCGGTGGAGGCATCGGAATCTTGCCTTCAGGAGTCCGAAGGTGCGCTCTATGAGGTTCCTGGTCCTCTTATGCGCACTGTTGTATTGCCTCTCTGAATCATTGCTGGGTGTTAAAAATGGAGTCATGATCCATGGCCTTAGAGCATATGCACTGTCACCTGTTGGGCACAAAAGTACACTGTTAGGAAGTCCAGATAGTCGTGCACAGTAACCTGTGTGTATGTCTGCAAGGTGTATGCAGCTCTACCTAGGAGGTATCCATCTCCAAACTCCCCACGTTCCAGGCGTTGATGTATCCCACTATGTCTAAAAATGTATGAGTCATGGGTACTGCCTGGAAACTTAGCTACGATGTCCGTGATGACGTAATGGGCATCACACACAACCTGTATGTTGAGTGAGTGGGTACACTTTCTGTTGCGGAAAATATGTTCCAGATTAGCGGGGGGCATATTTGAATGTGTGTCCCATCTACACATCCAATTACATGGGGGAAGTGGGCAATGCGGTAAAAGTCCAGCTTGGTGCTGTTAATTTCTGCCTCATTCCTTGGTAAGTATATGAACTGAGACCTGTGCGCTACTAAGGCATCTAGGAATGCCCTGAGGAACCTTGACACTGCACTTTGGGATACCCCACCTGCCACGGCAATGACCCCCTGATAGCTCCCTGAGGCCAAGAGGTGCAGTGCGCATAGTACTTGCACATGCGTAGGGATGGCACAGCCGCGCAGAGTCTTGTGTTCTAGCTGTGGTTTTAGTAAATCTATGAATTCTAGAATGGCAGCGCTGCTAAGGCGGTATTTATCATAGATCTCCTCTTCAGTTTGCTGGAAAAGGGTCTGCCTTGTTCTATATATCTTCTCCTGTCTGTGGCCCCTCCTCCTCCTCTGCTGGGCTGCGTAGACTCTCCTCCTCACTGCTATCAGGTATATGTCTGCCATCTTGAGTGACCCAGATGCCTTCTGGGTCTCCTTTTATACTTTGGTAATGGTTACCACCTGCTCTGAGTTAGTGGTAAATGCGACTTGCAAACTGGGCTTTTTGCGACTAGTCGCAATTTGCGAGTTGCAATTGCATAAGGTTTGCGACTCGCAAATTGCGACTTGCAATTTGCGGGTCGCAAAATGGGGTCGCAACGGATGCGACTCGCAAACGGGTCCCATCGCTTTTTGCGAGTCGGAAATGGGCTTTTTGCATCCCATTTCCGATTTTGCACTGTCGCAAATTGCGAATCGGCCCGTTTGCGAGTCGCAAACGTTTGCTACATCTGGCCCCTAGTCACTAATCTTTAATTGGAAAGCGGGGTCAGAATCAATGTAGGGGATATTGAAAATATAAACAAACACATACCCTATGCAACAGACACCTTTAGAGTAATCAATCAATTACATGTCTTTAGTCATGATTTTTCATTACACACATTGTAGGACTTCTGCATATGTCTGAATACCAAGATATTACTATGTACCATGTTGATAGTAGTGAGAGGCTGAATATGTGATTGGTATGGATACTTCAAAATTAGTCACAACATAAAATGATGGGTTATTGTGACATTCAGAAATCCTTAGAAAGACACTACTCCTGAGAGAGGCAAGAGAGAAAGCCCTTTCAAAGTCAGATTAAAAAAGGCAACATCCATATTATAGGAGGGTCCAACAAAGTTGGAGTTTAATAATAATATATTTTAAATAATTTCAATCTCCAGTACCAACACTGCACACGTTCCAGTGCCAACCCATGTCGGGCTGTAGTATAATAGATTTTAAGGGGTCGCTATAAAAAGGGGGTGGCAAACCATATAAATGTTGGAAGGCAGAGCGTGAGAAAAATAACTCTTACATGTAACAGAACCATTTCATAACGGACTTCAAAACTGGCTGAAGGGAAACATTCTCTTTAAAGGACTAGCATCTCCTGGGTGGATGGATTTGAATTTGAAATTGCATTTTTAACGAAACCTTAGTGAGACAAATTTTCAGTTGCAGTAGTAGCCCAGCTGAGAGTCCCACATTCAAAATTCTTTTTTCAGTGCCACATTTTCTTTTCATATCCTTGCAGTAGAGACCTCGTTTTAGACAGTTTTCCCTAGGAACAGATTCATCACTGCCTTAGCAGATTGAATTCACCGTACTGCTGCTTTCCGAACAGGACTTTGGTTTTCATCCCAGAAAACAATGCAGATCAGAATTATTTGGGATAAGATCCAAAGTAGCAGGACCAATATAATCAATCAGTCATAAGGGTTCCTCCATGCCTTCTTTTATCAATGTTTTGAATGTATTTATAAAAGCTAAATTAGATTACAGACCCATCGATTCCAACCTGTGTGCAAGGCGTCTGTACATGAAAGTAATCCGCGAAACTAAAATTTGACATTTGCTATTCAAAATTCAATATTTTGACTGCATCATTTTTTGCAGTTATACCAAACGATCAATTGAACTAAAATTGCTCTACCGTTATTTCATACAGTTGCTCCCAAAGTAAAGTATTGCGTTCAATATTTTAAACATAACATTACACATCGATATTTATTTAAATGCCACTCTTCTGTTTTCTAGCAAAGCACAGTAAACCACTGATGCTGTTCTAAATGCGATATGCTGCATTGAAAACATTATTGTGCTTGTACCTTTGACAGGCCACGTAATGACATGGCACGTAGGAATCCCAAAGTGATTTGGAATCTATACACTTCAACTATTTTATCCAAAATTAATTGTATGCTCTCTTACCTATTTTTTGCGTTTTTACTGTCACATCAAGAAAATCATATGTTTTTGTAATGTAATTGTAACTATAAGCCTGAGTAGAGAATAGGTTTAATTAGTGTTTCCATTTGAGTTAATCAGATGTTATTAGCTAATTTGAAAACTGTATCCATAGAAAGGAAGGATGAAGCAGACAATTATTTAATTGTTGCACAAATACATTTGTCATTCAAACACTTTTTTAATACGCCACTTTTTGTCTATATTAGGTGTGGAAGGTTCTGAGGACTGTGAGAGTTATTGCTACACTACAGTGGAAGACCAAGCTAGAATGTACACTAGATTAAATTAAGTTTTCATCATGCAAGACTGGGTACAAGGTAGTAAACTGGCAGAACAATGGCCGTTGAAGGACCACATTTGCAGTTCTTCAATTTCATTTGTGAGACTGCTGTGAGCATGCACTGGTTGGGTGAAAAGTGTGGCACAGCAGAGAAATTCAGCAAAGTCTTTGCTCCGAGGATAGCAATCCCTCACCATTGACTACATTCTCCCTGGTGACCTTTGGTGGGACATCCAAATTAAAATAGATTTAAATTTAAAATAGATTGCCATTTGACTCCATCATCAATACTAGATGCAATGAGTTGGCAGAGTCTCTTTCACAAACCATCTATGTATTCCAGATATCAGAAACCAAGGGCCACATGTATCAAGCCTTTTTGCATTCGCAAACGGTGCGAATGGCCGTTTGCGAATGCAAAAGTACCTTTCAGTATGTATGAAAGGCATTCGCAATGCAAATGTAAGGAATCGCTAAAATAGCGATTCCTTAAATTTGCGAGCCTGTTTAGAGAATCGCAAATTGCGATTCTCTAAATAAGAAATCGCAAATAAGGAATCCTTATTTGCGATTTCTAAACAACATGAACAAGCAATTCCTTAATGCGAATTGGGCATTAAGGAATTGCTATTACCACCACGTTGAACTTGGTGGTAACCATGTGCAAATTTTAAAAATGCATTGAAAATGCATTTTTAAAATTGACATGTAACGCACACATGCCCGTTTGGCATGTGTGCACCTTACATGTTCTTAAAAAACTTCTTGGGGTGCAGCAGAGGGGGCCTTAGGCTCCCAGCACCCTGGGGTTTGCATTTCCCAAATTTGCGAATTCCAGTTAGGAATTCGCAATTTGGGAAATGCTAAATATTTGCAAATATGGGCCTACAGGCCCATAGGTGCGAATAGGGCCGGTATCGCAATTTGCGATTCGGTAATAGCATTTGCGATTTTTAAGAAATCGCTATTACCGAATCGCAAATGTGATACATTGTATTTTGCGAATCAGAAAAAGCGATTTCTTAAAAATCGCTATTTCTGAATCGCAAATGCCTTTTTTGTTACATCTGGCCCCAAGTCTCCTTTTACACCGCTTAAACCCAAAAATAAAAAAATTTAGACGGTCATTACAACATTGGCGGTAAAAGCCGCTTACCGCCGTGCAGAAGACCGCCAACACACCGCCACGGCCACGGAATTCCGCCACAGCTATTATGACCCACATTTCAGAATCCGCCAAAATCTAGACACACACACAAGTCCACCACACCAAAGGTCAGTGATAAACTGGCGAAAACAAAACCTCCACCGTCACGCCAACAGAAATACGCCCACACTATCACGACACACAAATCCACGCAGCGGTCTTTCAACCGCGGTATTCCATTGGCGGTACACACCGCCGCGCTCAAAATACACACACACATACAAAACACAGCCACATTGGACAATTCAAAATACACACACCTGATACACATACACACACCACTCCCACACACCCAATACAATATGAAACACACACCCACATCACCCACAAACCCCTACGACAAAAATTTAGAACGAAGCACAGAGAGACACAGCACCAGCAAGAACAACAGCATCCACAGACACACAACACCCACACAACTTCCACGCACCTCACACAACACACCACTACATATCACCACACTCATCACCACACAATCCACCCCACACATCACCTACACCACCCCATGGCACGGCAAAGATACCCCAGGTTCTCGGAGGAGGAGCTCAGGGTCATGGTGGAGGAAATCGTCCGGGTAGAACCACAGCTATTCGGAGCACAGGTGCACCACACCTCAATTGCAAGGAAGATGGAGCTGTGGCGAAGAATAGTGGACAGGGTCAATGCAGTGGGACAGCACCCAAGAAATCGGGAGGACATCAGGAAGAGGTAGAACGACCTATGGGGGAAGGTGCGTTCCGTGGTCTCAAGACACCACCTGGCGGCACAGCGGACTGGCGGCGGACCCCCACCTCCTCCCCGACAACTAACAACATGGGAGGAGCAGGTCTTGGCGATTCTGCATCCTGAGGGCCTCGCAGGAGTAGCTGGAGGAATGGACTCTGGTAAGACAAATCTTAATTATTACATCCCCCACCCTACCTGCATGCCATCACATACCCCCATCCTCACCCCCAGTACCCCAACTCCTCACATATGTCCCAACATCACAAACCACCCATCCCAACACCAAGCCCTGCATGCAACAGCAAAGCATGGACACCCATCACTAAAGCATGCCCACTGCACATACCCATACAACCCCCTAAACCATCATCACACAAGGTCCCACACAGGAATGCAAGCACTGGGGTACACGGTCACCCACCCATTGCACACCATGACACATACAGATGTAATAACCATCCTTTTATACCCCTGCAGGACCCCTACCCAACGTCACCGGACAGGAGGGTCCGCACATGTCCACACCACCAACAGAAGAGGCCCACAGTGATGACAGCACCTCTGTCCAACTGGATCTAGATGACCAGCCCGGCCCACCGGGGACCTTGGGACAGTCGGTTCCCCTCACACAGTCACAGGCCACCACAGACATTCCCCCTTTGGAAACACCAGCACAGCACCCACCCAGCGGGCCCATACCTCTGTCCCCAGGACACGTCAATCAGCTGTGTGCCCACCACTACAGGGAACCCAGGATAACCCACCACCCCAACAACAACAGGGACCTGGGAGTAGTGGTAGTGGGCACACAGTCCAGGGGACGGAGGGAACACAGGGGAACACAGGGGAACTGGGAGGGCTGCTGTGCGACAGGGGGCGACAGGCCAAGGGAACCCACTCTCCACGAGGCCCTCTCCTCCATCATGGGAGCCTTCCACCACTCCCAGGAGACGATGGCAATGGTACTGGCCAAGTTTCAGGAGACCCAGCACCTGCAGGAGGAACAGTATATGGGCTTCAGGGAGGAACTCAGAACCATCAGCTCCACCCTGGGCACCATCGTAGGGGTGCTGAAGGAAGTACTCAACACCAGGAGGGACACTGTGGCACTAAAAGGGGCCCCTGACACTAGCATGGACGATGAACTGCCCACCACCTCCGCCAGCACTAGTGGACAGGACGCCCCGCCACAGGACCACCACACCAGCACCCCACCCCCTGCAGAGGGAGAACCACCCCGCAAACGGTCCCTGAGATCCAGGACAAAGACAGAGCACGATGCCAAGACCCCCGCCAAGAAATGAGACCACCCTGATTGTCATCCTACTGTCCCACTTAGTCACCCTGTCCATCCTTAATCTGCCCCAGCTCCACTTCCTATGCCCATTTGGGCAATGTACCTGTGAGACTAATAGACTGGACTCTGCCATGGACATTCCTCCGCCATCACCCCTCACCATTTCACTACCCCCTCCAATATTGAGCACTTAAATAAACACACTGAAAGCAAAAAACAATCTGGAGTCTGTCTGTGATTTCGGAATACTGTATTAGCGCTAACTGTGGCAAAAAGCGTTTTCATTGGTAATGTCAACATACCTATGTCACACAGCTCTAGTCCATGAGGAATCTAAGCAGATGTCACACAGTGGGACCCACATCTGTGAAATCGTAAGGGAAAGTGACAACTCAATGACCATACACTGGGTGAAAAGGACAGACAGCAGAGAGGTAGTAGTGTTAAAGCACATGTAGTAGGCAGGTCTGTACTCTTACCTGTGTCTCACTGGAAATATTGCTGGATCACTGAGTCCCTGTTGTTCATGTCTTCTTCCTCTGCTTCCTCGTCTTCACTGTCCACAGGCTCCACAGCTGCAACAACACCGCCATCTGGACCATCCTCCTGCAGAAAAGGCACCTGTCGTCGCAATGCCAAGTTATGAAGCGTACAGCAGGCCACGATGATCTGGCACACCTTCTTTGGTGAGTAGAATAGGGATCCACCTGTCATATGGAGGCACCAGAACCTGGCCTTCAGGAGGCCGAAGGTCCGCTCGATCACCCTGCTAGTTCACCCATGGGCCTCATTGTAGCGTTCCTATGCCCTTGTCCTGGGATTCCTCACTACGGTCAGTAGCCATGACAGGTTAAGGTAACCAGAGTCACCTACAAATGGTGAGGGACAACAGTTAGACACACACTAACCTGTAGGGATAACCCCAGACCCAGACAACCATTCCCACTAACTTGCCTCCAGGTGCTCACCTAATAGCCACACATGGTGCCTCTGGAGTTGACCCATCACATAAGGGATGCTGCTATTCCGCAGGATGTAAGCGTCGTGCACTAGCCAGGGAACTTGGCATCCACATGGGAGATGTACTGGTCTGCCAAACATACCATCTGTACATTCATGGAATGATAACTCTTCCGGTTTCTGTACACCTGTTCACTCCTGTGGGGGGGGACCAAAGCCACATGTGTCCCATCAATGGCACCAATGATGTTGGGGATATGTCCCAGGGCATAGAAATCACCTTTCACTGTAGGCAAATCCTCCCCCTGAGGAAAAACGATGTAGCTCTGCATGTGTTTCAGCAGGGCAGACAACACTCTGGACAACACGTTGGAAAACATAGGCTGGGACATCCCCGATGCTATGGCCACTGTTGTTTGAAAATACCCACTTGCAAGGAAATGGAGCACTGACAGTACCTGCACTTGAGGGGGGATTCCTGTGGGATGGCGGATAGCTGACATCAGGTCTGGCTCCAGCTGGGTACACAGTTCATGGATAGTGGCACAGTCAAGCCTGTATGTGATAATCAGATGTCGCTGCTCCATTGTCGACAGGTCCACCAACGGTCGGTACACCGGAGGATGCCGCCATCTCCTCACATGTCCCAGCGGACGGTGCCTATGAAGGACAACAGCGAGCACAGAGTCAAATAACTCAGAGGTACGTACCCACAGTTTACCCAGAACACCAATCATACAAAAAAGGTGACCTGTATGTGTGTTGAGTCTAGGCCTGTGACGCAGTTGGAAATGAAGCCATGTGGGCCCCTGAAATGGCGGCTGCCTGACCTCTAAAGTGGGACAATGGGATGTGAGGTAACTGCGCTGGCGTTGTACACCGTTGCGGTAGGCGGTCGAAGACCGCAGCGCAATGCTGCATTGGTTAACATTGGACCCTATGTGTCCCAGGAGCCAATGACGATGTACGCCGGCGGTGACGGTACGCACCGCCGCGGACGTGACCGCCATTTTCTCTCTGTTCAATCACTCGATACCTGATCTTCAACAGGAGAGGACCTACACTGCAAGTGCTGCTGTGACCTCGGTCTGGAAGAGACAATGGCTCGAGCCAGAAAAAAGATATTTGGCGTGCCATCGCCAAGGACGTCCGGACCCTGGGGGGTCTACCACAGACAGAGCACCCACTGGCGTAAAAGATGGGAGGACATTCGCTACAGGAGCAAGAAGACGGTGCAGGCTCAGCTGGGGATGGCCTCCCAAACGTGGGAGGGGTGCCCGTTGCACCATGACCCCCCTGATGTTCTGGATCCTGGCGGTGGCCTACCCGGAGTTGGATGGGCGCTTGATGGCATCACAGCAGCCACAAGGGGGTGAGTACACTCTCATTCTGCTAACTTTGCGCACAGTGGAGGTGTCTGGGTGGGGGAGGTGGTCTGTGGGTTTCCCTAGGCCAGGGTGAGTTCCGTAGGCAAGGACTCTCCGTAAGGCAGGTGAGGTGGCACCCCACCCCACCTCTGTAGAGTGCCAAGTACACCTAGTTATGCCCCTGTGTCATCTATGTGTGCAGATGTCGTCCATAGCCTTATAGGCCATTTCCCAGAAATTGAACAGTGGAGCCCAAGAGTGCGGCGTAGTGCAAGGGGCTTCTGTGTCTGTCGTGTCCTCCAACGGTAGCGGTAATGCATGCACTCAACATGTCTCTCTTCTGTCTCCCCCCCCTTTTGTGGTCTCCCTGTTCTTGTGTGCACTAGCATCATCAGGCGGAGGAGCAGTGGCACCGGGGCACAAGGGAGCTGCATCCCACATGGCCCTGGAGGGCGAGACTACGGAGTCTGAATTTACTAGTGGGACGGAGGGCGAGGGGAGCCCCACAGCGGGGACAGGAGCTGACACCAGCGACACGGACTCGTCCTCTGATGGGAGCTCCCTTGTGGTGGCAGCACCATCTGTGCCCCCCACATCTACAGGTACAGCCGCCACCCCCCCTCCCAGCACCGCCCTCCCAGCAGCCCCTCAGCCTTTGCCCCGTGCCCACTCACCCAGGAGGGTGGGCATCACCTTTGCACCAGGCACCTCAGGCCCTGCCCCAGTCACCTCAGTGAGGAGGCCATTGACCTCCTCAGGTCCCTCACTGTTGGGCAGTCTACCATTTTGAATGCCATCCAGGGTGTAGAGAGGCAGTTGCAACAAACCAATGCATTCCTGGAGGGCATTCATTCTGGTCAGGCGGCCCTTCAGCAAGTTTTTCAGACTCTGGCCTCAGCACTGATGGCAGCCATTGTCCCCGTCTCTAGCCTCCCCCCTCCAACTTCCTCCACCCCGACCCAATCCCCTGTACCTCAGCCTATACCAAGCACACCTACAGACCAACATGCACACACGTCAACACCCAAGGGTAGCTCAGGCAAACATAAGCACCACACATCCCACAGGCATTCACGCAAGCATCACACATATGCAGACACACCAACATCCACTGCCTCCACTGTGTCCCCCTCCTCCTCGTCTCCCTCCTCCCTCCCAGTCTTGTCTACACTCACACCTGCATGCACTACCTCTACAGCCACTACGTCCCTCTCCAGCACACCCAGCACCACACCCCGCTCACGTGCAGTCACCACCCCCACTACCATTCACACGTCCCCTGTGTCCTCTCCCAGTGTGTCTGTGACGCCTCCTCCCAAGATACACAAATGCAGGCACACACCCACCCAACAGCCATCCACCTCACGACAGCCTCTAGCGCATGCACCTTCACCCTAAGTCACCAAACGTACACCTCCTACAACCACCACCTCTTCCTCCACTCCCAAACCTCCTCCAGCTACCCGTCCCAGTGTGTCCAAGAAACTTTTACTGTCCAACCTTGACCTCTTTCCCACACCTCCCCCACCCCGTCCATCTCATAGGTCCCATAGTAGCACCTCAGCCACAACATCTCCGGGACCAGTGGTGCCTGTAGTCACCGGAATCTGGAGTGCACCGGCCACCAGGGCAGCCAGTGTGGCACGGAGCCACAGCACAGACAGTCCCCCACCTGTGAAGCATCAGAAGTTGGCCAGTGCCCGGCGGGAGAGTGGGAAGACTCCAGCCACCAAAGCCGCTCCCAGGAGTACAGGTGGGAGTGTGGAGTCAGCTGTGACACCTCCCAAAGTGGGGAAGGGCCACAAGAAACCCGGCAAGTCCAGGAAGAGCAGCACAACGGAGAAGACCGCCATCATCCCCGCTGCCCAGGAGGCCATCGCCAGCACCAGCCCAGCTGCCCAGGAAGCCATCGCCAGCACCAGCCCAGCTGCCCAGGAGGCCATCACCAGCACCAGCCCCGCTGCCCAGGAGGCCATCGCCAGCACCAGCCCAGCTGCCCAGGAGGCTATCGCCAGCACCAGCCCCGCTGCCCAGGAGGCCATATCTCCAGCACCAGCCCAGCTGCCCAGGAGGCCATCGCCAGCCCAGCTGCACAGGAGGCCATCGCCAGGACCAGCCCAGCTGCCCAGGAGGCCATCGCCAGCACCAGCCCAGATGCCCAGGAGGCCACCGCCAGCACCAGCCCAGCTGCCCAGGAGGCCAGCACCTGCCCAGCTGCCCAGGAGGCCAGCACCTGCCCAGCTGCCCAGGAGGCCACCGCCAGCACCAGCCCAGCTGCCCAGGAGGCCATCGCCAGCACTAGCCCCGCTGGGCCATGAAGGACCGCCAGCACTAGCCCCGCTGGGCAATGAAGGACCGCCAGCACTAGAACTGCTGGTCCATGAAGGACCGCCAGCAAAAGCCCCACTGGACCATGAAGGACCGCCAGCAAAAGCCCCGCTGGGCCATGAAGGACCACCAGCAGCTGAGACCCTGCAATGGAGACCGCCATCTCAAGCACGGCTGAACAGGGCACCGCCGCCTCAAGCACCGCTGAACAGGGCACAGCCATCTCAAGCACCACTGAACAGGGCCCCTGCCATCTCAAGCACCGCTGAACAGGGCACCACCGCCTCAAGCACCGCTGCACAGGGCACCGCCATCTCAAGCACCGCTGGCCCATGAGCGGCAAGGGCACTGATGCAAATGAGTCCGTCACGGGGTGAATGATGCACTCTGGGCACCATGCCCCCTCCAGAACCAGTGGGGACTGTTATCCACTTGAGATACTGTGGCTTTGCACTCCCCAGGATTGAACAGTGGGCAGACCACCCACTGTAGAGACTTGAGAGACTGTGGTTTTGCACTCCCCAGGATTGAACAGTGGGCAGACCATCCACTGTAGAGACTTGAGAGACTGTGGCTTTGCACTCCCCAGGATTGAACAGTGGGCAAGCCACCCACTGTAGAGACTTGAGAGACTGTGGCTTTGCACTCCCCAGGATTGAACAGTGGGCAAGCCACCCACTGTAGAGACTTGAGAGACTGTGGCTTTGCACTCCCCAGGATTGACCAGTGGGCAAGCCACCCACTGTATAGACTTTGAGAGACTGTGGCTTTGCACTCCCCAAGATTGAACAGTGGGCATGCGGCCCCCTTGTGGATTTGGCGTCGTGCACTCAAGCGGCTGAGGCTCCCCCCCTTCCCTCCCCCTGAGGTGCCTGTTTAGTTGCTGTCTGATGCCCCTGCAGTGTTCTCTCCATCATGGTCGGGGATCTTGTGTGGGCCTCGCCCATACCGTGTGGTCCCAGTGTTCCACCGACTTTCTTAGAGCACTACCTGGACTCCTATGCTCGGTATATATTATATACATGGTGTATATATATATATTTTTGCCTACTTGCTTTTAATATATTACAATGGTTACACTCATTTTCTATTGTCTTTGCATTCTTCCGGGGGGGGTTTGAGGGGTGTAACTGTGATGTATTGATATGCATCAGTGTGTGTGTTGTAGTGGGTGAGGGTGGGGGTGGGGGTGTTGCGTGTGTGTGTCACTGTTTATTCCCTCCCCCCTCCCCTGTGTCGTAGGTGCAGTACTCACCATGGTCTTCGCCGCCAGCGTTCGTACTCCTGGTAGAGGAGCAGGAAGACTATTGCAGGGAGAATTTGGAGTCCAGGGTCCATGGCGTCCTCGTTCCTCGTGGATTGTGTAGAGGTGAGTGTTTTTCCTTCGGGATTCCTGTTTCGGCCGTGTTTTTATCCGCGGTGAATACGCCCCGGAAAAGGTGGCGGATTGGCCTGTCATATTAGTGTGGGCGGTACATTGTGTCCCGCCTGTCTGTTGGCGGTGACCGCCGCGCTGTTTGTTTGTACCGCCGTGGCGGTCGGAGTGTTAAAGTGGCTGTCTTTGTTGGCTGTTTCTGCCACGGTCGTAATTCCAAATTTTTTACCGCCGGCCTGTTGGCGGTCTTACCGCCGCTTTAACACCAACCGCCAGGGTTGTAATGACCACCTTAGTGTCAAGAAAATATGCATGGGAGAGCAACGAGGATTGATCATGGATTATGGCCCCTGGAAAGATACAATCATTGGGAGAACGTCAAGGGTAGCCTTTTGAGTCACTATACTTATAGAAGAGGTGCACTCCAACTTTTTTCTGAATTGCAGGAGAGTTGGTGTCATTCTGATATCTTAGGGTGGCATGGAAGACTAACTATGGAAACACAGAGCTTAAATAACTAGATAGGTTTAAGCAGTGGCAACTAAGAGGGATCAGCTGCTTGGGCACCATCTGGATGACTGAGGGGATAGTAACTTTCCTGGACCTATGGAAACAGTGTGAACTCACAGACTCACAAAGATATCAATATATACAAATGAGTCACATACTTCATGTATACTCCAGTCAATTGCAGGAAATGCCGGAGGAATCCCCACTAAAATATGGGGTGCTTGTGTCGCAATATTGCAAAGATATTGTACCCTCCTGGCACACTGTAGGGGCCCCATGAGCAGCCTTACAGAAAGGGAACTAGATCTGGGATGCATGGAGGATTCCTACTAAGCCGACAAATGCCAGTGCCCAGTACCTATGAGGTAGCCCTTAGGATGGGCTTCAGACTGGTACAGCTAAAACTCCTACATTGGGCATATTATACTCAAACCCGATTGTGCCATATGGGAAAGCTGGATAATAATAAGTGCTTGGGAGGATGCCACCAGGAGGGTACACTTTTACGTAGAGTGTGGTCATGCCCATGCAAGGGTTCTGGTCGGGCATTAAGCACCATCTCTTAAGTGCCCTGGACATAGAACTGGTCTTGAATGCACAAATAATTTATTTTGGGAATTTAGCGAGAGCAGATGGTACCAAAACACACCCTGTTGCATTGTAATGTCGCACTGAAGGTGGCCTCGAGAGACACAATTTGACTGTGGGACAGCGAGATACGGGCACTGGTACAGCAATGAATGCATAAATATGGACTGGTGCATGCAGGCCAAAAAAATTGTCTACCAGGTATATGGCTGCCCGCAGAAATATGAGAATGTCTGGGGACCATGGAGAGACTTCAAAGACATTGACTGACTTGAAAAGGAGGTTTGGGAGAGCAGGGTGACCAAACCCTAGTACAACCACATGCCTGATCATTTGCTTGAAAACAACATATAGGGGGTTATTCTAACTTTGGAGGAGGTGTTAATCCGTCCCAAAAGTGACGGAAAAGTGACGGATTTACCACCAGCCGTATTACGAGTTCATTATATCCTATGGAACTCGTAATACGGCTGGTGGTATATCCGTCACTTTACCGTCACTTTTGGGACGGATTAACACTCCTCCAAAGTTAGAATAACCCCCATAGTGTGGGCCACAGCATGGTTATATATGTTCTAGTGTTCCCACTTGATCTCTATGTCTGTAATTGTACACCTATGAATGTGAAATTGAAATGTGAGCACTCTTGGTTCATCTTGGGGAAGGTTGTGGTTGAATGTTGTTATCATGGACAGAAAATAATAAAAATATTTCCAAAGAATGAAGAGAGAAGACACGTGGATCACAAGATGAAGTAGAAGGTTACATGAAGGAGAAGAAGTTGCTCATGGAGGTAAAACCATTATAGCTAAAGTGGAATGCTGGTAGACACAAACCACACGCTGACACACAGGTTGCAATGAGACCATGAAAACAGGGCAGAGAGGCTGGCAGCAGTATAGGCCACCAAGAGCACACACACATGGCAATGGACTATCCCCAGGAAATTGAATCTCTCAGTGCCATAACACTGAGCCAAAGGGTGCCATAGCTTCACTAGGCAATCTACAGAACAAGGAATATAGGTGAAGTGTGGAGGTCCACAGTCCTGTATGGTCCATGACGAGTGGCGGACAACCTAAACAAAAGGGAACCCTTTTTGAAACACCTGCTTGCTCAGAAGTAGGCCCAGAATGACAGAGAATCACAACATCCACACAAAACACATTTGGGCAGGTTTGCAAGGTCCTAGCACCTCTTAATGCTGCAGTAGTGTCACTTTTTTTAGGGTAATGTGGCGTTTAGGAGGCCAAACTCCTTCGCCATATTTACAAAGTGCCTCAATACTTGCATTGTGCCACTTTGTAGCCCTTTGCGCCACATTATGCATGCACCAGGCGTAATGTACAAAGGGGGGCATTCGCTCATTAGGAGGCCCAGAAAAGTGGCGCAGTGAAATTTACAACATTTCACTGCACCATTTTTAGCATCCTTGTTAAAGTCTCCTCAGAGCAGGCGTTAAAATGGTGCACCCATTACTTTCAATGAGCCTCTCTTTACTTTGCAGGATTTGCACCACAATTTAGAGCTAAAGTACCACAATAGCGCCATAAATGGTGGTGCTATTTTCCTAACGTGCGCCATGGTGCATTGTATTGTAAAGAAAGCGCACACATGGTGTCATTATTAGGGCACAGGAAGGCCCAAGAAGAGTGGCACATAACAGCTGATGCACCACTTTCTTGTAAATCTAACCCTTTGTTCAATAGGTGAACAACCCAACAGGAGAAAGTGGATGTCTCCTAGGAATACATGCAGCATTTCATAACAGGTATCAAGCAAGAGGTTGATTTCATGAGGATGACACACGCTGAGCCACAATAGAAACACACAAAGCGGAAGTGGAGATTGAACAACAATATTGTAAGTGAGAGGCAAGCAATGGTAGAGCTGTAGAAGGCAATAAAGAGCTACCTGAGATACAGTGACGTCAGGGAAGTAAATCTCTATGATGCACCCACTGCAGTTCTCCGAGGGCACATAATAACAGGAAGGGAATACACTAAGGGCAGAAATTTGACAAAACCTGGAGACACAGCAAAAGAGAACTAAAGGGTTTATACAGCTGAATGAACTCCATGAAGTACAAAGAAGTGTACTTGCACTGAGGGCCTAGCTCAGAACCCTGGGCCTTGAAAGGGCAGCCTAATCCCTATAAAGGGAGACACAGAAATACTACCTGGGGTAGACAGAGAGGGAAAGCTCCTGGTCTGTAAATGTAGGGGAAGGGTCATTAGGGAAAGGATATGGAGGTGTAGTGACAGATTGGCCAAAATATTTAGCAAGTTTTTTTTATGAAAGCCTAAATTAATCTGAAAAATCTCCATATGAATGGATAGAGGAATATGTGAGGATAACACATTTCTCTAAGTTGACTCTTCAATGGGAAAGACTAAGTAGACAGATCAACAGAAATTGCGGAGATCATTCAAGCAATAAAAAGATTGAAGGTGTGGAAATTCCACAAAACCTTCTATGGGACCCTTGGCTCCCTTACTCACCAAGCTATATAATTCATACCTGAATTCAGCACAGATCAACCTCTCTACACGAGAAGCAATGATAGAGGTCACCCTCCAGACTGGGAAAGAATAGTTCCCTGTATACGTCACATTGGTCGATCTCATTCTTAAATGTAGACTGAAAGGGAAACAGCCATTACAATGCAGTTGTTACCATGCAAACACGTGCCTTTACCACGTATGCCTTTACCACAAATATACCTTTATCATGCATGCCTTTACAGCGAATTTCGTTGTAAAGGCATGAATATAAAGGCATATCGGTGGTAAAGTTTTAAAAAGTAAGTACTATTTTTTTTAATTTTGGAAAGGTATGAATGGTAAAGGTGTATGCATGGTAAAGGTTTTGCAGGTAAGTGCAGGTAAATATTAAGTGTTTTAAGTTGTACATATATATATATATATATATATATATATATATATATATATATATATATATATATAACCTAGTGGTGGTCGCCGCTAGGTAGTTATAGTTAGGACCATGTTGCCATGGAAAAAGCATTTTTTGACTTGCCTATATCTTTGGCACCATTTGACAAATCGTCACGAAATTTAACAAAAAAATGTTGCGGTGATTCTTGTTGCGCATGGAAAGATTCAGAGTGATCCATCAAGCAGGGGCTGAGAAAAAGGGGGGTCAAAAAACGTTGCATTTCCCACAGGATTCTTTAGACACGACTACGGGTCGAACCACTGGATGGAATTATGGCAAATTTGGTAGCAAGCTAGCTGTCGGTACGCAGATTACACTTTCGCTTATTTGGTGTGAATTCATTCAGCAGTTTTTAAGATATTAAGGGAAAATCAATTAGCATATCGCTGGATAGTTTGTGATATCCGCAAATATTTCACAAATACACATGCGAAAAGAAACATTGCAATTGGCTGACTGCAACCTGACTACAAAGTTGCGGCAGCCATTTTATTTCACAGGACACGGTCGCCAGGGGTGAAAAACAAATTGAAAGTGACTTAAGGGGCCAGGGTGAAGGTAACCTGACCCCAGGGGTGTGTTTTAGGTGCAAATAATGAGTTTAGTATAATTTTGCATCAGAGTGTGTGGGATATTCTTGAAAATTTGCACATTTTCACAAATTATTTGTGAATATGGAAACATTTGGAAGAAAAACCACAGATTCATTCATGCACTAATTCATTCACTGATACATCCACTCAGAGACTCATGCATCCACTCACAGTCCCACTCAGACACTTATGCACCCCCTCACACCCACTGAGACTCACACCCCAATTTCAGACCCACTCAAACGCTTAAGCACCCACTCACAGATCCACTGACAGAGACAGGCCCTGTGGCCAACCTGCGCTTCCCACAGATAGAAAGCAGGTCTTTGTGACTTTACTACATCATCATAGAAAGAGCAACAGGATGGAATAATTTCAGCAAAACTCAGTAAATGTGCTTTGAATTCGCCTACTAAGGTTTTTAAAAGTGCTTTAATGTTTAATGTGTGTTTGGCTGCAGAAACCTAACAAGGCAGAAATGGTTGTCTGCTAAAGATGTTATATCAAAGGAGCAACCTTTGACCCTGCTACAGCAGGCAGGTCGCACCCCGCTCCGCCTTTTCCACGCTCCATCCTGTTTCAGCTTTTTCCCACCGCTGCGTCCCCTGCGGCCCCTCCCGCCTCCCCCCTCGTCCTCACCACTTGCTTTGCCTTGTTTTTCCCGCCGCTGCGTCCCCTGCGGCCCCTCCCGCCTCCCCCCTTCTCCTCACCGCTTGCTTTGCCTTGTTTTTCCCACCGCTGCGTCCCCTTCAGCCCCTCCCGCCTCCCCCCTCCTCCTCACCGCTTGCTTTGCCTTGTTTTTCCCACCTCTGGGTCCCCTGCGGCCCCTCCCACCTCCCCCCTCCTCCTCACTGCTTGCTTTGCCTTGTTTTCCCGCCGCTGCGGCCCCTGCGGCCCCTCTCCCCACCCCTCCCATTGGACAGGCCCTCCCGCCTCCCAGCTGCCACTCCCATCCTCCCCTCCTCTTATGCCAGCCGCGCCCGTCTGCGCCCGTCCATGCCTGGACCGCGCCCAGCGCCACCCCCCCCCCCGGTCCGCGAGACCCCTGCACCTCCAGACGCCGCTACACGGCCGACCAACTCAACACCCTCAACCCCGGCCGCATCACAGCATGCTCCCAGTCCTCACCAAGGAACACCCATGGACCCTTCGCATGCCGCACCTGCAGATTCACCTGCGAACAACAAAACCAACAAAGGCCGAAACTAACCACCTCCACTGCATACTGCTCAACACCCGCTCCGCACGCAAGCACGCCATCGAGCTCTGGGACCTGCTCGACTCCACCGCCCCAGACGTAGCCTTCCTTACCGAAACCTGGTGGAACGAGTCCTCGGCGCCCGACATCGCAATAGCCATCCCGGACGGCTACAAGATCATCCGCAGGGACCGCAAAAACAGAATCGGAGGAGGCATAGCCATCGCCCACAAATCCTCCCTCAAGGTCGACACCCACACTGACGACTCCCTCAAGTCCGCCAAACACCTACACTTCCGCATCCACACCGACCCCAACACCACTCTCAGAGGAACGCTCATCTACAGACCCCCTGGACCACGAGCACCATTCAGCGAATCCCTTGCCGACCTCACCAGCACCCACGCACTCACTTCAACGGATTACATCCTCCTCGGGGACCTAAATTTCCACCTGGATAACAACAACGACACCAACTCCACTACCCTGATCGACAACCTCACCAACCACGGCCTCAGACAACTCGTCAACACACCAACCCACATCGTCAGCCACACGCTTGATCCCATCTTCTCCTCAAGCGCCCACGTCACCTTCAGCCATACCACCGTACTCCACTGGACCGACCACCACTGCATCCACTTCACCTACAAGAAACCTAACGAGCACCACTGCACCCAACAACCACCCCGCCAATGCTGGGGCAAAGTTACAGAAGACCAGCTTACCAACACCCTCGCCCAGAGCCCACCCTCTGACTCCACCGACCCAGACACCGCCGCCAACAACTTCACCCTGTGGATCAACGACTGCGCCAACACCCTCGCGCCACTCAAAAAAAACACCGACAACCAAGCCAGAAGAAAAGCCGCCTGTTTCACCGACTAGCTCCTAAATTCCAAACGCGACTGTCGGAAGCTAAAAAAGGAATGGCTCTTCAAACGCACACCTGACAGCCTCACCGCCCACAAGGACGCCACCCGCAAGCACCACCAACTCATCAGACAAGCCAAACGATCCCACTTCAAAGACCGCCTGGACAACAACGCACAGAACAGCAAAGAGCTCTTCAGCATTGTGAAAGAACTCTCCAACCCCAGCGCCAACATCAACGACATCCCTCCATCCCAAGAACTCTGCAACACACTGTCTATCTTCTTCCACCGGAAGATCACTGACATCCACAACAGCTTTGACACCACTACCACGCCAGACCCCACCCCCCAACACTCCACCTGTGCAAACCACCTGACCTCCTGGACCAAGGTGAACGACACAGAGACACGCAAGATCATGAACTCCATCCACTCAGGTTCTCCGTCAGACCCCTGCCCCCACCACGTATACAACAAAGCCGACTCCACCATCACCCCCCAACTACGGAAGGTCATCAATATCTCCTTCGAAACAGCGACATTCCCTGAAAAATGGAAATACGCCGAAATCCGTGCCCTCCTCAAGAAGCCCAAAGCGGACCCCAACGACACCAAGAACTTCCGACCCATCTCCCTGCTCCCTTTCCCAGCAAAGGTGATTGAAAAAATCGTCAACACACAACTAACCAGCCACCTCGAAGACAACGGCATCCTAGACCCCTTCCAGTCCGGCTTCAGATGAAACCACAGCACCAAAACCGCCCTTCTCGCCACCACAGACGACATCAGATGCCAAATGGACAACGGCGAAACATCAGCCCTCATCCTCCTGGACCTATCTGCCGCCTTTGACACAGTACCCTGAAATCACGCCTCCACGAAACTGGAATTCAAGGTAAAGCCCTCGACTGGATCGTCTCATTCCTCTCTGGCAGAACCCAGAGAGTCCGCCACCCCCCCTTCTGCTCCGAAGCCACCGACATCATCTGCGGCATCCCCCAAGGCTCATCCCTCAGCCCGACGCTGTTCAACATCTACATGGCCCCCCTCGCTCAAGTGGCCCGACAACACAACCTCAACATTCTTACCTACGCCGACGACACCCAGCTCATCCTCTCACTCACCAAAGACCCCCACACCGCCAAAACCAACCTCCATGAGGGAATGAAATCCATTGCCGAATGGATGAGAAACAGCCGTCTGAAACTAAACTCGGACAAGATTGAGGTCCTCATCCTCCGACCCACCCCCTGCGCCTGGGACGACTCCTGGTGGCCCACCGCACTAGGAACCCCGCCGACACTGTCCGACCACGCTCGTAACCTGGGCTTCATCCTCGACTCCTCCCTCACCTTGTCTAAACAGGTCAACGCAGTTTCCTCCTCCTGCTACAACACACTCCGCATGCTCCGCAGAATCTACAAGTGGATCCTGACAGAAACGAGAAGAACAGTGACACAGGCCCTCGTCAGCAGCAGGCTGGACTACGGCAACGCACTCTATACAGGCATCCCAGCAAAAGACCTACTACGCCTCCAACATATCCAAAACACCTCCTCCCGGCTGATCCTCAACGTACCCCACCACAGCCACATCTTCCACCACCTGAAAAACCTTCACTGGCTCCCGGTGGACAAAAGGATCACTTTCAAGCTTCTAACCCACGCTCACAAAGCGCTCCACGACACCGGACCAGCCTACCTAAACAACATACTCAATTTCTACACCCCCACCCGTCAGCTCCGCTCCACTAACCTCGCCCTCGCCGTCGTCCCCCGCATCAGAAGAAAGACCTCCGGTGGCAGATCCTTCTCATACCTCGCCACCAAAACCTGGAACACCCTCCCCACCAACCTGCGACAGACTCAAGACCTACTCACCTTCAGAAGACTCCTCAAGACCTGGCTCTTCGACCAGTAACACTAGCTCTCCCCCCTTCCCCCCAGCGCCTTGAAACCCTCACGGGTACGTAGCGCGCCTTATAAATTCAATGTTTGATTGATTGATTGATTGATTGATTATATAAATGTGCAGGACTATCACTACCAGGATGTATTGTGTAAATCAGCAGAACCTTTAATCAAGTAATCAGGTGCCTGCAATCATTTGCTCAACCCAAGCATTTGGCCTGTGATCAAGGACGAGATGTCTGAAACGCGTAAGGCCTGGAAAATGTGTAAAGAATTCTTTGAATGTTACTGGCTTTGCTGCTTTCCAAAATAAATTGCAACCTGTTGGAAGTGCGCTTTTGTCCAGGGGACAACTTTGTTTTGCATCTATATATGGTCACCAGTAGGTAGTTATAGTTAGAATCTAGTTTCTATAGCAAAAGCATTTTTTGTTTTGCTGATAACTTTGACACTGTTTCATGGACCTTCTCAAAATTTTCCAAGAAAATATGGCGCTCACTTCAGCGCCTGTCTGGAAAGTTTTGGAGTGATGCATCAAGGCGGTGCTGAGAAAAAGAGAGGATCCCAAAACGCTTTTTCTCCATTCATTTTTCCATAGGGATTTTGAACAGCAATTGTGTCCAAACCACTAGACAGAATCACACCAAATTTGGCAGAAATGTTACTCTAGGTTTTTGTTATTTTTGTAAATTTGTTCAGTAGTTTTTGAGAAATAAAAGAAAATCCAAATTTGCGAAGGCTCTGTGAACCCTCCCGATCTCGAGCTGAGATCTGATTGGCTGCCAACACTTCAACAAGGAAGTGTTGGCGGCCATCTTGTGACTCAGCTTCAGCTGAGTCCCAGAAAAAAAGATCTAAAAACCAAAAGGGGCCAGGGTAGGTACACCCTGACCCCTTAGCTTTGGTGCCGGGGTCCTACAGGGACACCCCCCAGGCTAAAAGGCAGGGGGCGAGTGATGGTTACCTTAGTGCACAAGTTATAGTTACTTGAGATAACTCTAACTATAATAGGTGAATGTCTATGATCTGGTACTTTTAAAATGTGAGCCTCACTATAATGTCTCTGTAACCTTTGTTTTTTAAGTGAATTGCTATGTTTTTTAAATTTTATTTGCTAACTACAATGTCCATGGAACTTTTGTTTGTTTCAGTGAATTTCTATGGTGTTTTTAATGTAAGTAATTTTCAATACTATACGTTAATCCAACCACCACTGCTCACTGCCGGAGGCGGTTGGCTGCAGCGCCTGCAGCCAACCCCTAAGACCACCCAACCTGCGCTGCACATGGCTGAGTGGTTGTGGGTTTTTGGGTGGCAAGGGCATTTTTAGGTTTTAGGAAGGTAAGGGGTTTTTAGGTTAAGTATGGGTTTTTGGGTGGTAAGGGCATTTTTAGGTTTTAGGGTGGGTATGAGTTTTGGGTGGTAAGGAAATTTTTAGGTTTAAGAGTGGGTATGTGTTTTTGGGTGGTAAGGGCATTTTTAGATTTTATGGTGGGTGTGGGTTTTTGGGTGGTAAGGGGTTTTAGGGTTTAGGGTGGGGATGGGTTTTGGGGTGGTAAGGTTTTTTTGGCTTTACAATGGGTATGGGTTCTAAGGTGGATGGATGGGTGGTAAGGGCATTTTTAGATTTTAGGGTGGGTGTGGTTTTTGGAAGGTAAGGGTTTTTAGGTTTTAGGGTAGGCATAGGCTTTCGGGTAGTAAGGGCATTTTTAGATTTTAGGGTGGTATTGGTGTTTTGGTGATAAGGGTTTTAGGTTTTAGGGTGGGTATGGGGTTTTGGGTGGTAAGGACATTTGTAGGTTTTAGGGTGGGTGTGGGTTTTTTGGGTGGTAAGGAGATTTTAGGGTTCAGGCTGGTTATGGGGGTTGGGGTGTTTTTAGATTTTTACAATGGTTATGGATTCTAAGGTGGGTGGATGGGGGCATTTTTAGATTTTAGGGTAGGTATGGGTTTTGGAGTGATGAGGGGTTTGTAGGAGTTAGGGTGGTATGGTTTTTTTTGGGGTAACGGTTTTTAGTGTTTAGGATGGCTTTGGGTTTTTGGGTGGTGAGAGTATTTTTAGGGTTTAGGGTAGGTATGGTGTTTTGTGTAATAAGGGTTGGTTAGGTTGGGTATGGGTTTGTGGGTGATATGGAGTGTTTAGGGTTTAAGGTGGGTATGTGTTTTAAGGTGGTTAGGGTGTTTATAGGAGGCCTGGTGATTAAATATAGATATTAATTTAAATATATACACTCGCATATATACATATGTTTGTGTGTGTGTGTGTATAGATATATATATATATCCAAGAAAGATATATCTGTTTGAGTCACTTCTTTCTTCGATATTTCATTTTCTTGTGACTCATTGTATCCTTTGTGATCTAGAGTTTTGCCATGTCTGGCTGTTGTTTTATTGTGATCCATCATCCTCTAGTGTGTGTGTGTATATATATATATATATATGCATATATATATATATACACACATATATATATATATATATATATATATATATATGATATACTTACCACTTCATTTTTTACCACTCATATGCCTTTACCAACCATGCCTTTACACAAAGTTTTTGTGGTAAAGGCATGTGTGGTTAATACTTTCCTTGTAAATGAATGATGGTAATTACCAAGTGTTGTAGTGAATGCACTGTAAAGGCATGCATGGTAAATGCATGTGTGGTTCCGTCATACATCAAACTGAAAGATATACACAAGCATAGTTGCAACCAGATTCAACCCCACGGTCCCATGTCTGATAGACCCCAAACAAGGTGTGTTCATACAATGAAGAAATGGGGACGACAACACTAGGAATACATATAAGATCACATGCACTGCACCAATAAGCAGGCCTTAATACCTTAATAGCTACCCTATATGCAGAGAAGTCATTTGACCGAGTGAACTGGCTGTTCCTCTGATGCATCCTAGGTGGACCAGATATCCTACGACTCATTGCTAGTGATGAACAGGTGACATCTACAATGGTATCTATGTATTTATTTATTTATTTGTTACTGTGCACAATACAAGAAAGAAGATCAAGCTTTAGAAAGGCATAACAACAATAAATACAAACAAACATAAGAAATACTGTAAGTGAAATAAAAATCATGATATTATGTAGAATAATAGGTCACTTCCAAGGAAGGGGAAATTGGAATTACAGAGTCAACCACTGGATTTTAACAGATATTTTCAGTTTAAATTTGAAACTGCACCTTGTGAGATGGAATGGTTAGGAAGGTAACTGCCCACTGTTAAGGCCCTGCCAAAATGAGAAGTTGCTCCATGTTACACACACTGAAAATACATTAGTTGGTAGTGTGAGGGCAGAACGTGGATAGATTTTTAGCCAATGCACAAATCCCAAAATTTGATCTGCCCTTTAAAATGAAGTGAACCCATCTGATGGTATTATTTTGAAGAGCCCAGAGTTTGTGCATCAAATGTTGTACATCTTTTGCATATCTCTTTATGGACACTCCTAAGCAGTAAACAGTAAAGTAACCTGAAAAGCTTTCAACAGATTATGTAGATGATAACGGGCAGTCTTAGTAACAGCTTGTAGTTGTAAATCAAAAGTTGAAATAGTAATCAAAAAAGCCCAGATTACTAACTGAATTTGCAGCCCAAGGAGGAGGGCCATCCTGGAATGCCAAATAGGACCTATTGTAGGCAAAGGGTGCCTGCCTAAAAAGGAGGGCCTCCATTTTTCCAGCAATAAGCACAAGTGGTTTGAAGACTTCAAGAGCCTCATTTATACTTTTTTGGTGCAAAACTGCACTAACGCAGTTTTGCACCAAAAGGTTTTGCACCGGCTTGCAACATTTTTTATCACCAGCTGGGCACCATATTTATGGAATGGTGCAAGCCGGTGCAAAGGGTAGGCTAGCATAAAAAAAAATTACGTTAGGCAGGTTAGAGTCAAAATAAATTACTCTAACCAGATTAGCGTCATTTTTTGATGCTAAGGGGCATATTTATAGTTTGTTTGCACTGAATTAGCGTCATTTTTTTAAAACTCAATTTCAGTGCAAAACTAACTCCATATTTATATTTTGGTGCTAGACCCGTCTAGCACCAAATTTATAGAGTTAAAGTAATTTTTTGGAAGTGGAAACCTACCTTGCCTTAATGAGATGCAAGGTAGGCGTACCCGTGCAAAAAATTACTCTATGGCCTTCACGCCATATTTATACACCCATGCAAAAATGGTGCAAGGGAGGGAGGAGGGGTCAAAAAATGGGGCAAAGCTTGCTTTGACCCATTTTTTAAATCCTGGATCAGGGCAGGCGTTAGGGGACCTGTGGGCCTATTTCCATGGTGGAACACCATGGAATAAGCCCACAGGTGCCCTCCATAGGCCCCAGGGGCACCCCCACCCACACCAGAGGGACTGCAGAGGATGGGGGCCCCATCCCAGGTAAGTACAGGTAAGATTGCATTTTATTTTTGTAAGTGCCATAGGGGGCCCTGAAAGGGGCCCCCTTACATGGCACAGGGTGCAATGGCCATGCCCAGGGGACCCTCGTCCTCTGTGCTGGCCATTGGGGTGGTGGGCATGACTCCTGCCTTTTCTAAGGCAGTAGTCATGTGGCATGGTAGGTTTAGCTCCATAAAATGACGCTAATCTGGTTAGAGTCATTTTTTTTTACTCTAACTTGCCTAAAGTAAGTTTTTGGTGCTAAACCCTCTTCTTCTATACTGCTAGCCCCACCCGACCAAAGTTTTTATTTTTTTACTCTAGCCTATCCTTTGCACTGACTTGCACCATTCCATAAATATGGTGCCCGGCTGGTGCACAGAAATGGTGCAAGCCGGTGCCAAACTTTTTGGTGCAAAACTGAGTTAGTGCAGTTTTGCAGCAGAAAGTATAAATAAGGGCCAATATTTTGTATGTTTGTGCCACTTTTGCCTAAAAAACTGATGTTAATGCAGTGCAAAAAAAGTATAAATCAGGGCCTTGGTGCTAGACGGGTCTAGCACCAAAGTATAAATATGGAGTTAGTTTTGCACCAAATTAGAGTTAAAAAAAATGACGCTAATTCGGTGCAAACAGAGTATAAATATGCCCCCAAGTACTTTATATGTTTTGTATTCTGTAGTAGAATGGTAGGGACGTTATATTTAGGAAATAGAATTTTAAAAAACATAGAAACTCACTTAAAAAAAACAAAGGTTATTGGGTTGTTATAGTCAGGCTCAGATTTTAACCGTACCAAACCATAGAAACTCACCAGTTATAGTTACAGTTACCTCAAGTAACTATAACTCGTGCCCTTAGGTAACTATAACTCACACCCTTGCTATGAACTGCCAATTACCCCACAAATTATGGCATACATACCATCTTTCGTTACATCATTTGAATTTAGGCCCAAGGAGGTTGTGGTCCCCGGGGCTGGGGGCGCCCCCACACATTGTCGTATTTGAGCCCCCGGGAGGTGGTGGCCACCCGGCACCCCATATATTATATTGATTGCCCCATAAAAGGTGGTGGTCCCGAGGACAGCAGGGGGGATGTGCGGGCCCCACACATTGTTTTAAGTACAATTGTCCTGGGGAGGTGGCTGTCCCTGGGGCTGCATGGGGGCCATGTGGGCCCCTGCATTAATTGCATTACATTTGCCATGGGGAAGTAGCGTTCCCCGTGACATCAGGGTACCGCACATTTATTTCACTACATTTGTCCTGGAGAGTGGCGGTGCCCGGGGCTGCAGGGGGGGGCGCATGGGCTCCCCGCATTCTTTTACCAACATTTGCCCTGGGGAGGTGGCAGTCCCTGGGGAGTCGGGGGCCCCCCACATTCATTAAGTATATGTGCCCCAGGGAGGTGGCTGAGCAACTCCTGCATTAATTTCATTACATTTGCCCCTGGGAGTTGGCTGTCCCCAATGCTCCCGTTATTCTTTTAACAATATTTGCCCCAGGGAGGTGATGTTCCTTGAGGCTGCAGGAGGGGGTGCAGGCCCTCCTGCATTCATTTCACAACATTTGCCCTGGGGAGTTGGTGGTCCCCCAGTCTGTAGGGGGGCACACAGGCCCCCTGAATTAATTTCACTACATTTGCCCCGGGGAGGTGGCAGTCCATGGGCTCCAGGTGGGGCTGCACAGGCCCCACCTCATTATTTAAACAACAATGGCCCCAGAGAGGTAGCAGTCCCTGGGGCTGTAGGGACGGCATGCACCCCCGCATTCATTTAAGTATCTTTGCCCTGGGGAGGTGGCGGTGTCCGGGGCTGTAGGGGAACTATCCTCCATGCATTAATCTCACTACTTTTGCCCAGGGGAGGTGGCAGTCCCTGGGACCTCTGGGGCTTTGCTGCCCCCATTCCTTTAACAACATTTGCCCCAGGGAGGTGACATCACCAGGGCTGCGGGGGAGGCCATGCTGGCCCCTCGTATTAATTTGACAAGTTTGCCCCAGGGAGATGCCGGTCACTGGGGCACAAGATGTTCCGCATGGGCTCCCCATTTCCTAAGCCCTCAGAGGGGATCCCTTGCACCCCCCCTTCTGAAACCGAGTCGCAAAACGGCTGTCAACACTTCCTGGTTGAAGTGTTGGCTGCCAATCAGATCTCTGCAAGAGATCAGGAGTATTTGTGAAGCCTTCATGCCTCCAAATATACAAATTTGTTTTTTATTTTAATAGTTCAAAAACTACTGAACAGATTTACATCAAATAACAAAAGCACTCTTTCTGGACCAAGAGCTACATTTCTGCCAAATTTGGTGTAATTTCATCCAGCAGTTCGGGCAGTAGTTGTGAATAAAATCCCGATGGAAAATTCACTTTTTTTAACCCCCTTTTTTTGTTCATCTGCAGAATTTTTTTTTTTTTAAAGAGTGGTCTTCTGCTCCTGTTCTTTATTTAGGCTAGGTCCGAGGGGAGGGGAGCGGCATACCAATTATAAAAAGAGAAAAGGAGGGGATGCACTAGGCCTTTGGCTGAGCACAGTAGGGGTTGGCCACAGGGCCTGGCCTGCAGCCAGGCCCTTTGCCCACCCCCCCCCCCCATATGCACCCAACCCCACACTGCACATAGCCTTTATTTGTGCATATTAGGGGTATGGTGTGTGATTGGGTGAGGTTCTTTTCCATTGGGTTTCAGATCTACAGGTACACATGGGTACCCGAGGGTCCACATCTCTAAAAATATATATTTGTTTCCTTTGATAGCTCTGAAACTACTGAACAGATTATGCCAAATCACAAAAGGCACGATCTGAGGACCAAGATCTAGCTTTGTGGCAAATTGAATGTAATTCTTTTGAGTGGTTCAGCCTGTAGTTGTGTCAAAAGATTGCAAAATTCTCATAGACACAGAATGGGGAAAAGACATTTTGGGACCCCCCCCTTTTTTCGGTGCCCACTTGATGAATCACCCTGGGCGATTTCATGAAGATTTGAAAATTTCATGAAGATTTGTCAAACGACGCCAAAGTTATTAGCAAAACTAAAAACACTTTGTCTATGTGAAAGTTGGTCCTTACTATAATCCTCCGTGGATTTTGCAGAACATTTTTTTAAAAAGTTTTTTGCCCTGGCAGGGCCCCTGGGGGACCCCAGTACCAAGGCTAGGAGGGTACAGTATTCCTACCCTGCCCCCTTCTTTTTATCACATTTTCTTTTGGCACTCGGTTGAAGCTGAGTCCTGAAATGGCTGCCAGCACTTCCTGGTTGAAGTGTTGAGAGCCAATCAGATCTCAGCACGAGATCTCCAGAATCCGTGGAGCCTCTGCATACCTAGATATCTATCTTTCTTTTTCCTTTAATATCTCTAATACTACTGAACAGATTTACACCAAATCACAAAAAGCATACTTTCTGTACCAAAGGCTAGCTTTTTGCCAAGTCTATTGTAATTCGTCCCAGAGTTACGGGGTGTACTACTATTCAAAATCCCTGTGGGAAAATGCATTGCGGAAACATGTTTTGAGACCCACCCTTTTTCTCGCCCCCGCTTGACGGATCACCCCAAAACCTTCAGAGCAGTAGCTGAACAGACTGTCATATTAGTTTTGAAGATTTTGTGAAGATTCATCAAGTGGTGCCAAAGTTATTGACAAAACAAATAATGTTTTTCCTATGGAAACTAGGTCCTAACTACAACTACCTACTGGTGACTGCCAGTATATAATTATGTTATATCTATATATATAAATATACATGTATATATATATATATATATATATATATATATATATATGTAACTATAACTCATGACCCAGCCATGCACGGTTTTCTCATCAATAATTTTACTGCAAGTATTACTGTGATATTATCAATGGTGTCATAGAACATGTCATGAGTAATGTAGTATCTGGAGTAATTAGCAGTGCATGGCGAGGGCACGAGTTATAGTTACCGTAGGATACGAGTTATAATTACTTGAAATAATTCTAACTATAACTGCTGAATTTATATGGCTTTGTGTGTGTAAAAACTGAACCTAATGGTAACATCCTGTAACCTTTGTTTTTTTAGTGAATTTCTAAGATATTGTTATTCTATTTCCTAACTAGAATGTACCTAAACCTTTGGTGTTTTTCAGTGAATTTCTAGGGAGTTAAATAAGATGCCCATTGCACTCCATGGTGGGAGGGGTGTTGGACGCAGGGCCTGTACTGGCATTGTGCTGTCCCTCCCATGCTTGCTGCTCCTGCCCCCGGTCCTTGTTGCCATCCATTCTCCAGTTTTATGCCCCTGCTCCCTCATTATAGCCCTGTGTGGCCATTGTTCTCCCACTGCCCCTCTAGCCTGCCCTGAGCAGTTAGCTTGCTGCTCCATCCACCTCCTCCCTACCCTCTGTTGTCAGAGTCTATGCACCAGCCCCTTCGCTTCTGCCCTTCCTGGTCCGTTGTGTTGCTACTGCCATCCAGTTAGCTTGATGTCCCTGCCCTCCAGATAGCTTTATGTCACTGCCCACTCCTCCTGCCCTTCATTGCCCAATTCTATGCATATGGCAGGTGCGCAAGTTACAGTTAGTGCTGCTAACTATAACTGGTGAATTTATATATAGATTAAAAAATAAAATCACAAAAAAATGTAGGTTACATGGACGTTATAATTAGGTTCAGATTTTACATACAGAAAACCACAGAAATTCAGCAGTTATAATTATACTTGTCTCCAGAAACTGTAACTCATGTCCTAAGATAACTATAGCTTGTGCCCCGCCATGCACAGTTTTCTCATCAATAATTTTATTGTAAATGTTGCAGTGATATTATCAATTATGTCATAGAAAATGACAGGGCTGGTGTAATATGTGGGATAATTAGCAGTGCATGGCAAGGGCGCTAGTTATAGTTACCTCAGGCAAGAGATTATAGTTTCTTGAGATAAATATAACTATAACTGCTGAATATTTATGGTTTTGTGCATGTGTAAAGGTATTTTAATGTTTTCTTAATTCTATTTCCTAACTATAAACTCCCTGTAACCTTTTGTTTTTTCAGTGAACTTCTATGGGTTTTTAATGCTATTTCTTAACTTTAACACCCCTGTAACCTTTGTTTTTTTTCATTGAATTTATAGGGTCGTTTAACGTACACTAATATTTAATCACCATATTTTAATCCAACTGCCACCATGCATGGCCCTGCAGCCAACCCCTGCATGCAGCCAACCCTACACCATGCACAGACTGAAAAAAACAAATATTAATGTAATGTTATAGTTAGGCATCGTAATAATACAAAAACTAGCATTTTAAAACAAAGCAAAAGACTGAAACTCACTGATTATTATTTACCGAACTAATTATAACATGGCAGCCTCCAGCCACTGCTCAGGACTTCACATAATACTTCATGTATGACATGTCCAAATGACACCACTGATGACATCACAAATTACATTTTTTAACATTAATTTTGCAAAAATGGTTGGAAAGATTTACACAAAGTCACAAAAATACTCTTTCTAAGTAAAGATATAGCTTTCTGCTAAATTTGTTGTAGTTCTCTTTTTTCTGTATCTTTGTCTAGATTTCCTAAGGGAAATTGCATGGGGAAACATATTGTAAGCCCAGCCTTGTTTTTCAGTCCATGCTTGATGCCTCCTGAACCGTTCCTGGAAGGATCGGAGGTGGATGAAGCTTGTTTTCAGAAAGGTTCCTGAAGATTTGTCAAAAATGGTACTAAAGTTATTCACGAAACAAGAAACTTTCTTCCTGTGGAAAATGGCAGTCGCCACTACGTAGTCATTGTTTGACCAGAGTTTCCAGAGAAAGAGTGTTTTTTGCATTGTTAATGACTTTAGGGCCATTTGAAAAAATGCCTACCTCAACTGCTTCCTAGAAACATTTAGGGTGATCATCATGCGAGGGCCAAGAAAAAGGGGAGTCCCAAATCATCATTTTCTCAGGTTAATTCCTGTGGACAATTTTTGGAAATGAAACTGAAAACACGGATGAATGGAATGACATCAAATTTGGCAGAAAGTTAGAACTTTACTTATATACTGTGCTTGTTATTATTTGGCATAAATCTGTTCCGCCGCTTTTGAGTGGTGTGCAGGGTGGTCTTGAAGGGATTCAAATTTTATTGATATAGCTGGTTGGTCCTGCAGGTGTCCCACGGTACTGTGACCTTCAAAATAAGGGCATTTATTTGATGCAAGAACTTTTACTCTCATCTATCCTTTCAGTCTCATGGGGCCAAAAGACCCTGATTTGCTAGCTGCAACTTGATGCTGTGGTTGCCATCATCGAAAAAAGGGGGGTTAGTCAAAAATGATTGATTTGCTATTAATTTTGACAATGTTGTATGGATCTGCCCATTAATTGACAGACACTTATCATGTTTAGCTTATTCTTGATATTTTATATTTCAAGCAAACCTCTCATGGGGGTTATGCTGTAGTTAATAGGACAGTCAAAAAAGTAGCATTTCCCATTTTAAATACCATAAGAATCTTTGGTTTTTGATACACAAAAAATCCTCGTACAAAATGACACCAAACTTGGCACTAAACTATAAGTTTAATCAGGGAAGTGCCTTTGCTTGGTTTGATGTAAATCTTTTTAGTAGCTGTTAGAAATTGGGTCTCTAATTGGCAGAGGTATACACCATTGTCCAAGTAGGGACCACAATCCTAGTCAGGGTAAACCACTACACAACATAAATTATCCTGTGCTCATCCACTGGCAGATTGGAAGAGAGCAGGCAGGCTTAACGTAGAAGGCAATGTGTAAAGTATTTGTGCAGTAAATATAGTAACACAGTGAAAACACTACAAAAAGTACTCCACAACAGTTTAGAAAAATAGATATTATTTATATCAATCAAATAAGACCAAAATGGCAAAAAGCCAATGTACACAAGTTATGAATTTTTCAAAATTAACAACAATTTCAGGTCTTAGAAACACAATAGCTCCAACTGGGGCTATTACGACGTCATGACGGAGTCGTTCCCAACAGGCCAATGCCACGCGTGGGGGAGTGCGGGCTGGTCACAGAGTCGCACAGATTCCAGGCACAGTACCTTTGGTAAAAGAGGAAACAAAGACGGAGCACAGAGTCGGGGAGATGAGGCATCAGTGGGGCCGGTGCAGTGATGGTTTTTGGTTGAGGCCAAGGAGGTGAGGTGTTAGTTCCTTACTGCTGCGCGGGGGAGGCAAGGCATTGGTTCCCCCCAGTTGCAGAGGAGGAGATGCAGTATCAATGGCCAGACATTGGTTCCTTGTGACCAGGTGGGGTCAATTCATCCAGCAGGTCAAAATGTGATGAATCGACTTTGCAGCATCACAATCAAACTGCAGGACTTCAGTGGGTTCCAGAAATGTCATGCTTATGTTGCAGGCCACGGTCATTGTGTTCAGTGCCCACGGAACAGGCAGGGGTGTGGCGTCAGACAGCAGCACCGGTTCTGGAGTAGCTGAAGTCAATGAACTATCTAGGAGCTATTAGAGAAGTCTGTGTTGGCCCTCAGACTTCATAACAGGAGGCAAGCTCAATCCAAACCCTTGGAGAGTACTTGTGGGGAAGGCAGAGCCTTTCCAGCAGAGTCAGCGGCCAGCAGGCAGCAGGGCAACATGCAGGGCAGCAGTCCTTCTTGCAAAGCTGCCCAGATGAGTCCTCTGGGGAGCCAGGCAGTCCCTCTGACAGAGTCTAGTTGTAGATCCAAAAGTGGCTGCTTTGGATGGTCAGAGACCCAGTTTCTATACCAAAAAATGCCTTTGAAGTGGGGAAAACTTCAAAGAGTGGTTTTGAAGTGCACAAGGTCCTCTTTCAACTGTCTGCTAGAATCCCTGAGGGGGGTTATTGGTTCTTTGCGTGGGGTCAGGCCACTGGCCTATGAATTATAAGTGAGAGTCCCTCCACCCTTTCTGCCCATGGAGACCCATTCGGTATGCAGATGAATGCAGATGTTGAGGTGGTCATTTCAACCCTGGCGGTCCAAAGACCGCCTGGGCCAGGGTGGCAGTCTCACCGCCGACGGGCTGGCAGTGAAGATCGCCACATTACCAGTGTGGCGAGTTGGCCTCTGCCGAACGGCCACATCCTTGATGGTACCGCCAGGGTGGTAGGACAGCGGGCCGGAGGACAGCACCTCCGGGCCGGCTGTCCACTGAAGACCGCCGGTGGTATTAGGAGTCGCCTGGCAGCCAGGGTTTCGGCGGCGGTAGCATCTCCACAAATACTCTGCCGGAAAGGCTGCCGGCAACAGGGAATTTATTTCCTGTCGCCTGTAGATGACTCCCTCCACCCCCCTTTTCAACACAGCACCCCTACCCCCACTTCCAACACAGCACCCCTCTCCTCCCACCCCCCTTCCAACACAGCACCTCACTTAATGGACCCAACCCTCCCCGCATAGAGGCACACGCACTCCCACACGGAACCCGCATGCACGCATTCACCAACACACATACATACACACATTCACCAACACGCATACATAAACAAATTCACTCACACCAACAAACATGCATTGACACAAACATACAAACATGCACTCACTTCAACACTCACATACACACTTACATTCACACATGCATACACAACACCTTCACCCTCCCACCCCTCTCCCCTGTCGGACGATCGACTTACCATGTCCGGAGAGGAGGTCGTCTGCCAGGCAACAGAAACAGGTGCTTCCACCACCGGCAGTGCCCCGCCATCAGGACACCTCCACGCCGTAATACTGTTGGTAATATGGCAGGCAGAGTCCTTGTGGAGGGTTTTCTATTACAATTCTGGCCATACTAAAAATGACAGGACTACTCCTTTCAGACCAGAATCTATCTCTTAAAAGTATATAAGGGCAGATGTAATGCTGGCCTATGAGGAGAGTTGGCCTCACCGTAGTGAGAAATGAATTTCTGAGTTTTTCACCACCAGAACATGTAAAACACACAAGTGTATGGCCTGCCTGTTACTTACATAGCACCCTGCCCTATGGGTTATATAGGACCTGTCTTGAGGGTGAATTATAGGAAGAAAAATGGGAGTTTAAGGCTTGGCACTTAGTTTTAAATGTCAAGTTGAAGCAGCAGTGAAATTGCAAACACAGGCCTTGCAATGGCAAGCCTGAGACATGGATAAGGGGCTACTTATGTGTGTGGCACAATCAGTGCTGCAGGCCCACTAAAAGCATTTAATGTACAGGCCTTGGCCACCTCTAGTGCACTTTACTAGGGAATTACAGTTAAATTAAGGGGCATATTTATACTTCGTTTGCGCCGAATTAGCGTCGTTTTTTTTCGACGCAAATTCGGCGCAAAACTAACGCCATATTTATACTTTGGCGTTAGACGCGTCTAGCGCCAAAGTATGAGGAAAGAGCGTCGTTTTTTTGCGTGAACGCCTTCCTTGCGTTAATGAGATGCAAGGTAGGCGTTCCCATCCAAAAAAATGACTGCGACACAAATGCGTCGTATTTATACTCCCGGGCAAAAATCACGCCCGGGAGTAGGCGGGGCAAAAAACCCCGCATTTGCGCCTCTTTTTAACGCCTGGGTCAGGGCAGGCGTTAAGGGACCTGTGGGCTCAAAATGAGCCCACAGCTGCCCTCCCATGCCCCCAGGGACCCCCCCTGCCACCCTTGCCCACCCCAGGAGGACACCCAAGGATGGAGGGACCCATCCCAGGGACATTCAGGTAAGTTCAGGTAAGTATATATATTTTTTTTTTTTATATTTTCTTTTGGCATAGGGGGGCCTGATTTGTGCCCCCCTACATGCCTCAATGCCCAATGACCATGCCCAGGGGACATAAGTCCCCTGGGCATGGCCATTGGGCAAGGGGGCATGACTCCTGTCTTTACTAAGACAGGAGTCATGTAAATGGCGTCTGGGCGTCGTTAAAAATGGCGCAAATTGGGTGGAGGCGATTTTTTAGCGTCAACCTGACTTGCACCATTTTTAAGACGCCCTAACGCCATTTTCCCCAACGCCGGCGCTACCTGGTGTACGTGTTTTTTTTCCACGCACACCAGGCAGCGCCGGTCTGCTAGCGCCGGCTAACGCCATTCAATAAATACGGCGCCCGCATGGCGCTTCAGAATGGCGTTAGCCGGCGCTAAACTTTTTGACGCTAAACTGCGTTAGCGCAGTTTAGCGTCAAAAAGTATAAATACGGGCCTAAATATGCCAACCAGGTAGGAGCCAATGTTACCATGTTTAGGGGACAGAGTACAAGCATTTTAGCATTGGTCAGCAGTGTTAAAATGTGCAGAGTAGTAAAAGCAGCAAGAACAGGATCAGAAAAATGGAGGGAGGCAGGCAAAAAGTTAGGGGAAGACCACCCTGAGGCTGTCAGGTCTAACAGTAGCCTTGGTGAAATTTGCATTACAAAAATGTTTCAGTAGGCTTAAAACCATTAAAAGTGAGATATATCTCAACTGTTGATCTGTGGATAGAACTTAGACCTGAGTTTATAGGCTATATCAGGGCTAAATTTAAAAAGTAAAAGACCCTTTGTGGGCAAGGAAGCTCTTTGCTATTGTTGTTCTTTTCACATCCAGTGTACCAAACTTTGGTTTGCATCCACTAAAATAGGGTTCACATACCTTTAAAGGTACTTTTAAAAAACAAGACCAGGCCATACTATACATATACACAAGTATACATCAAAATGATCACACACAACCAGCAGTGTCTGATAAGACTAGCAGTAGTTGCACAAAAAGAAATGCATAGCTGAAGTTGTGGATTGTGAAAATTTACAGATCAGGAAAAAAAGGAAAGAGAAAGAAGCTCTTTGTTTACAAAAGACACATTACTTCAGAGCATGGCTGCAGCATATTGCAGATCGTCAGATTAAGACTTGATACTTGTATATAGCTATCTGTGAAAAAGAACTTCTTTTGTGTGGTCACCCCCTTTTTCATGGACTGATGCTGCTGCTTTTTGACTCTGTTAACTGGGACACTGCCAAATAGGCCTCAGTGCATGTGCTCTGACCCCTATCTTGTCTAAATTGGTTTAAACCCCAATGGCTTATTTAACTTTCCTATAAGGCCATAGTACAAGGTTCACCTATGAACTACAGCAACTACAGCACTACTGTGCCATCCAGTAGTGACAAACATGACAAACATAATTCCAGGCCTACCACTGAAACCTAGCTGCTGCCAGTTTACAACTGCAACCCAGCCTGTAAAAAATAAACTATTTTGACAGGTGAAAATCTCTCTCTAAAACAGTAATAAGTGACCCCTATATAAACCTTGTTGCTCGCAAAGCAGGGTGCATGGTTTTTAAAAGTAGGATGTGTAGAAATGTGAAGTTAACATGCCTTTACAGTGATTGGCCACAGAACGCTATTTTCACTGTAGGCTGGTAGGTCTAAAGAGAAACATTGAGCAGCAATTTTAAGTATTATTTCTGCTATCTCATACTAGGAACCAGCTAGAAAAATAATTCAAGGTCGGATTTTAATATTTATTAAAATCCCAAGTTAATAGTAAAATCGGATTATAACACATTTTAAAGAAAGGGGACTTTTAGAAAGTTACCTTTCTCCAGCTTTGCATTAATCTCCAACTGTCAGCCAGTGGATGAATAGCCCTAATGAGGTATGGAAACTGCTCCTAGATCAGATATAACTGCCTGTGTGTGTGGAGGGGTATGTTTTGGTCCTCTGGCAGGAAGACCAGTTGAACAGTGCCCAGGAACGTAATTGACTTCACAAGAGCCTCCTCTGTCACAAGCAGGTGACACCTGCACAGCCCCTTTTTTGTCCTGCCAGTCAGGTAGGCACCAAACCCAGCAAGGGGACAGCTGCCCCCAAAACTGGTTTGGTGTGACCAAGGAGGAGGGGGCTGCTCATTACACTGGCCACACTTCTGGGTGGGCACATAGGCTCTATACAAGTGGAGAAGGGTTTTAACATCTTGAATTTAGTGAGTGAAGGGTACTTTACAATTGTTTGCAGTTGAGCCCATAGGAACAGCTGCAAAGTGGGTAGGTACCCTCCTCAGAACACTACTGGGACTGTGGAAGAACAGATGAAAGGCTGCACTTGCTGTTTGAGACCTATGAGGGGACTTGAATGCCTGGACCTGCTCCCACCTGTACCCAGGACAAAGAAGCAGACTCAAATTGCCCATTGGCTGATCTCCTGTGTAAGCTCCAAGGCCACACTAAGCTTCAAAAAGCTTTCTGATGAAGAGCCCAGCTGATCAGTACTAACTGGATCTGCCCAGAACCATGCTAGTGGCCTCTGTTGGAGTGAGTCTGGATCCCCTACACTACAAATTGTTCCTGAGGTCCTGGGAGCCTTGGCTGTGTTGAACTAGATTTTCCTAACATCCCTGGAAACCTGGGACTCAGAAATGTTTTAGACTGCTAGACCTCTCGAGGACTGTAGGAAAGCACAATCTTGCCTGGCATGTTACCCCCATATTTCACTGTATATATGTTGTTTTAGTTGCATGTGTCACTGGGACCCTGCAGCCAGGGCCTCAGTGCTCATAAGTGTGCCCTGTATGTGTTACCTGTGTTATGACTAACTGTCTCACTGAGGCTCTGCTATTCAGAACCTCAGTGGTTATGCTCTCTCATTTCTTTCCAAATTGTCACTAACAGGCTAGTGACCAATTTTACCAATTTACATTGGCATACTGGAACACCCTTATAATTCCCTAGTATATGGTACTGAGGTACCCAGGGTATTGGGGTTCCAGGAGATCCCTATGGGCTGCAGCATTTCTTGTGCCACCCATAGGGAGCTCTGACAATTCTTACACAGGCCTGCTACTGCAGCTTGAGTGAAATAACGTCCACGTTATTTCACAGCCATTTACCACTGCACTTAAGTAACTTATAAGTCACCTATATGTCTAACCTTTACCTGGTAAAGGTTGGGTGCTAAGTTACTTAGTGTGTGGGCACCCTGGCACTAGCCAAGGTGCTCCCACATTGTTCAGGGCAAATTCCCCGGACTTTGTGAGTGCGGGGACACCATTACACGTGTGCACTATACATATGTCACGACATATGTATAGCGTCACAATGGTAACTCCGAACATGGCCATGTAACATGTCTAAGATCATGGAATTGTCACCCCAATGCCATTCTGGCATTGGGGAGATAATTCCATGATCCCCCGAGTCTCTAGCTCAGACCCGGGTACTGCCAAACTACCTTTCCCGGGGTTTCACTGCAGCTGCTGCTGCTACCAACCCCTCAGACAGGTTTCTGCCCTCCTGGGGTCCAGCCAGGCTTGGCCCAGGAAGGCAGAACAAAGGACTTCCTCAGAGAGCGGGTGTTACACCCTCTCCCTTTGGAAAAAGGTGTCAGGGCTGGGGAGGAGTAGCCTCCCCCAGCCTCTGGAAATGCTTTGATGGGCACAGATGGTGCCCATCTCTGCATAAGCCAGTCTACACCAGTTCAGGGATCCCCCAGCCCTGCTCTGGCGCGAAACTGGACAAAGGAAAGGGGAGTGACGACTCCCCTGACCTGCACCTCCCCTGGGAGGTGCCCAGAGCTCCTCAAGTGTGCTCCAGACCTCTGCCATCTTGGAAACAGAGGTGCTGCTGGCACACTGGACTGCTCTGAGTGGCCAGTGCCAACAGGTGACGTCAGAGACTCCTTCTGATAGGCTCCTCCAGGTGTTGCTAGCTTATCCTCTCTCCTAAGTAGCCAAACCTCCTTTTCTGGCTATTTAGGGTCTCTGCTTTGGGGAATTCTTTAGATAACGAATGCAAGAGCTCATCAGAGTTCCTCTGCATCTCTCTCTTCACCTTCTGCCCAGGAATCGACCGCTGACTGCTCTGGAAGCCTGCAAAACCGCAACAAAGTAGCAAAGACGACTACTGCGACCTTGTAACGCTGATCCGGCCGCCTTCTCAACTGTTTTCCTGGTGGTGCATGCTGTGGGGGTAGTCTGCCTCCTCTCTGCACTAGAAGCTCTGAAGAAATCTCCTGTGGGTCGACGGAATCTTCCTCCTGCAAACGCAGGCACCAAAGAACTGCATCACCAGTCCTCTGGGTCTCCTCTCAGCACGACGAGCGAGGTCCCTTGAACTCAGCAACTCTGTCCAAGTGACTCCCATAGTCCAGTGACTCTTCAGTCCAAGTTTGGTGGAGGTAAGTCCTTGCCTCTCCATGCTAGACTGCATTGCTGGGAACCGCGTGTTTTGCAACTACTCCGGCTCCTGTGCACTCTTCCAGGATTTCCTTTGTGCACAGCCAAGCCTGGGTCCCCGGCACTCTAACCTGCAGTGCACGACCTCCTGAGTTGTCCTCCGGCGTCGTGGAACCTTCCTTTGTGACTTCAGGTGAGCTCCGGTTCACTCCACTTCGTAGTGCCTGTTCCGGCACTTCTGCGGTTGCTGCTTGCTTCTGAGTGGGCTCTTTGTCTTGCTGGACGCCCCCTCTGTCTCCTCATGCAATTGGCGACATCCTGGTCCCTCCTGGGCCACAGCAGCATCCAAAAACTCTAACCACGACCCTTGCAGCTAGCAAGGCTTGTTTGCAGTCTTTCTGCACGGAAATACCTCTGCACGACTTTTCACGACGTGGGACATCCATCCTCCAAAGGGGAAGTTTCTAGCCCTTGTCGTTCTTGCAGAATCCACAGCTTCTACCATCCGGTGGCAGCTTCTTTGCACCCACAGCTGGCATTTCCTGGGCATCTGCCCACTCCCGACTTGATTGTGACTCTTGGACTTGGTCCCCTTGTTCCACAGGTACTCTCGTCAGGAAATCCATTGTTGTTGCATTGCTGGTGTTGGTCTTCCTTGCAGAATTCCCCTATCACGACTTCTGTGCTCTCTGGGGAACTTAGGTGCACTTTGCACCCACTTTTCAGGGTCTTGGGGTGGGCTATTTTTCTAACCCTCACTGTTTTCTTACAGCCCCAGCGACCCTCTACAAGGTCACATAGGTTTGGGGTCCATTCGTGGTTCGCATTCCACTTCTAGAGTATATGGTTTTTGTTGCCCCTATCCCTATGTGCCCCCATTGCATTCTATTGTGACTATACATTGTTCGCACTGTTTTCTATTGCTATTACTGCATATTTTGGTATTGTGTACATATATCTTGTGTATATTGGCTATCCTCATACTGAGGGTACTCACTGAGATACTTTGGCATATTGTCATAAAAATAAAGTACCTTTATTTTTAGTATATCTGTGTATTGTGTTTTCTTATGATATTGTGCATATGACACTAGTGGTACTGTAGGAGCTTCACTCGTCTCCTAGTTCAGCCTAAGCTGCTCTGCTAAGCTACCTTTTCTATCAGCCTAAGCTGCTAGACACCCCTCTACACTAATAAGGGATACCTGGGCCTGTTGCAAGGTGTAAGTACCCCTTGGTACTCACTACAAGCCAGTCCATCCTCCTACAAGGACCAAGACAAACCTGCCAAGCCGCTCACCCCAAGGTGTGTTGCCACTGAGCTGAACAAAGAGGTTTTACCTGCTCTGACCTTTTCTGCAGCAAGCAAATACAGTTCAGTGCGACCTCACCAATAAGGAATCCAGCCTCATTGAGCCTCTTTGAATACAATTTGCAGCCTTGCCTGGCTGTAGGATTCCAAGCTCCATAAAAGAGACTAAGGGCATGATTTAACGTGACAGATAACCTGTCTGCCACATTACAATCCTATGGAAATCTTAATACGGAGGCAAGATATCTGTCATGTTTGTGATGGAGTAACCTGTCCGCCAAACTCTAAATCAAGCCCTAAGTCTGAAGGCAAAAAGGTAAAAAACCTTGGCTAGGCAAGGGCACCAAAACTACCCAACAAGCTAGGCCTTCTCTGGGTGCGAACTTTCAGCTTTCGAGCTCAAACCTTGTCCTGTAAAAATCAATGGCTTCAACTGGACCTCGCCTAATACCTATCCAACATCTTGGAGCCCTCCTCGCATACAGCCTGCTGCATTGCCGTGTTGAAGGATTTTGACTTCTAGAAAAAAGTCTAAGACTCAAGACAAAACCTCAGACCATCTCAAACCTGGTTGGTGTATCTGACCCGTTCTCCTTCACGGTCAGCCTGAAGTCATGCTTGGGTCTGGGTCTATGGCAACCAGCACATTGGCTCTTATTGCTTTTTGGCATAATTTTTACTTAAATCTGTCAGAATTCATATTTCTGGTTCCCCTCATTGGGTCTTTGTCACTTTGGTGTCATTTTGCTTAAGAAATCATTCTCTACTTTTATACTTTGAGTGGAATTTCTTTGTGTTGTGTCTTTTTTTTACTTTTGAACTGTTTTGGTACTTTTAAATGCTTTAAACAATGTCTTATGAGTTGAAGGCAGGTCTGAAACCTTTAACTGTATCTAACAATATACTGACCATGTTACTTGTGGTCAAAGGCCAACAACTCAAACTAATAATACAATTTGCCACACTATTTTTCCAGCTAATTCACAACTCAATTGAATACTCTCCACTTTCTGACCTAGCGATTAACCTAGTGATGATCACACCTGTCTGATGATGAATGTATCTCTGCTGCACTTCACTGCTGCCCGGCTGTAGTAGTCCTGCTGCACAGAAATGAAATGCCCTGTATTTGCTCCACGATTGTGCCAACATGTTCATCTCTGAACCACTGAACACAGGCTCAAGCAACCATCTGTCACCACTGTATGCTAATCCTATCATCATACTTAACTACTACTATATTTACGTTTTCAACAGTTGTATGCCATGCATTTCTATGGAGCATATTTAAATGTACCTTTATCACCTTTCAATTACCTAGCAAAGGTTTTTTTTTTTCCTTAAAAATTTGACTTTTATTTTAAAGCTCTCTGTCACTCTTCAGGATTTAGAAGCTTTACATCAAGAAATGCTATATACCAGAGTTATGGATCATTTTGCTTTGCTAAGAGAAAATACAGTATGACAATCAACACAAAACTAAGGCCCAGATTTACTAACACTTTTTGCCAGGATTGTGTTGCTTTTCTATTTGAAACCCACCAAAAAGCTATTTACTGGTATTTACTATGCAACACAACTCATGACTTGCTTTGGAAAGCTGGTCAAAATAAAACAAAGCAGCACTACACACTACTTTGCATTACGGGAGCATTCCATGGTTGGTACATGGGCATTCCCCTGTAACCGCCCATGGGGTTTGATGCAAATCCCAATCTACTAAGAATGGTATTTGTTCCAAAACCTTACGACTTCTTCAGGGAGGTGTTACAGAGGAGAAATGTTTTAATTTATTCATGCTTTTCAAACTGTATATGTGTGCCGCATTGTGCAGCACACATGCACAGTGGAAAAACGAAAGCATATTTTTTTGTAGTAGATGTTTCCCTTTCAGTACAAAACCTGTCCTTAACAGACCGCACACAACCTTGCACTATGGTCCAAGGGCGTGTGCATTGGCGCATTGCATCTAAAGGGCACCAGCGCTGGGGAAGCGTGAAACAGCGCCATATCTAAGCAGATATGGCGCCATTTTTTAATCTCCCTTTGAGGCACATTTCACATTTTAGTGAATTGCAGCCTCAAAGAGATGACAGCAAAATACATTTCAGTGCCTTCTCCACGCGACAAGCTATTATCAGCACATCACCTGTGCAGCAGTTGAACAAATCGGAGAGTCGCTATCTTATAATTCATAATGTTGCCACGAGAGGGAACCTGTGGAGAAGAAATGAAGTGCCGGTGAAAAAAAAAAAAGATTTTGACTTTATTGGAATATCTGCCCACTTTGGGTTAAGTGTAAGGTGCAAATTCACCTTAACTCATTTTTGTCAGAAGGCAAATATTCATTGTGCAAAAAGTCCTTACCTTACAAACTGTAAAAATGTTAGAAGGTTTAGGCAAGTATCAAAACAAATTTATACTCTTGCTCCAGCCTGTTTCAACATTAAAGCCGGGCTCACAAACAGCGTATGAAAATCTCTTAGGAATATTTATGCATTCCACAAAATTCATAACTTAGGTGTGCATTTTCTCGAGATCGAAGTCTGTCAACAACAGGTTTTAAAAGATGGGTAAATATAGACAGTAACTGTGCTCGGTGCATGTCAGGGTTTGCGAAAATTCTATTTTTAATAACCACCAGCGGCTAATCAAAACCGGCCTTGTACATTGTCCTATTCTGATTGCTTGAAGAACAGTAATCTCATTTGCTAATATGTCAATCAATCAGAATCTGTAAAAACCTTCCTGATTGGCTGCAGGCCAACTACTCAGAAATGATTCGGGTAGCCCACACTTCTTTTACCTGTGTTTTGGGGGTGTAGAGAGATGCGGACATGCAGACCATTTAGGTGTCGCCAGGAATAATGTCTGTGACCCTGGCGCGCCCCTTTTGACGCATAACACTGCCTTTGTGATTCCTGGCCTCAGAAGTGACAAAAGCAGTATTGAGAAAAAATGATAAACAATCCCCTGATGAGCAATATTTATTTCTTCAGCTTCCATTGGATCATTGCACATGCTGAAATGTAAAATAAAAGTGCTCAGCAGTGCATCACATTACAAACTGCATCCTAAAAATGAAATAAATTAAAATAGCTCATTGTATTCATTTAAACTTGGTGCAATACTTCATTTTTGTGAATACATGAAAAACTGACATGGATAGATGTTTTTAGAGCCCCACCTATAATGTATATATTTGTATTTTTTAAATTATGATTTTTTTTCATCACGAGGTTGGCACAACAGCTAAAGCTGACTCTGGGACTCACCCCATGATGTATTGAACAAAACAGTCACCACAATGCTTCATAAGTGTGATAGTTCATTAAAGGTTATCATAAATCAAAACCTGTTAATTCTGATAAGGACTAAATTAAGCCAGTAACATAATTCAGTGACTTGACCTAGTGTTTTTAAATCTCTTTCTTGTGACTCTCCATGTGATTTATTAACATATTTTCTCTTTGTGTTATACACTAAGCTTCCACTATACCAATTATCGTGATGGAATCAGAGTCAAGAACAGTTGGCATCATTTCCGGGCAGTCATAGTGAGAGACCCCATGATGTCACTTACTGCTATGGCACTAAGGTCAGAGGAAGAGAAGGATGGAAAAAAGGGCACAAAGGGAGAAAGCATGAACCGGCAAGAGTGAGGTAAAGGAGCAGCCATGTCTAACCATGGATTAAAAAGCCCCAAGGTGAATACACCCCTACGCAGCCTTGGTATTGGGCCCGCCATTTATTAATAGCACCACAAGAGCAGGGCTTTGGGCATCAGTACTTATTATTTTGCAAATGAAGCACTAGGGGCCAGATGTAGGTATATTCTGAATTGCAACCCGCAAATTGCGAGTCTCATTTCAGAATGTAGTGTTGCGTAGGCTCTCATTATCCTAATGAGACTACTGGATTTTTGGGCGGCAAGATCGTTCGCAGTGTGGGGGACTAAGTCTGACTCACGGTGAAGGACCCTTGTCACCCCAAATCCGGTTTTTGCTCTGGCTAACTAGCAGTGCCTCATCTCTCCCGAAGGGAAGAGACAATTGGGCAGCCGAGCGCATGACATCTTAGTACTTCCCAGGGAAGTCGTGGTCACTCAGGTCACAACCGGTTCTCTCGTACTCAGTGCGGTCTCATATATAAATGACAAAGGCAGTTTGAGTTTTAAAGATTGGTTTAATAAAACGACTGCATTTTAGATAACAAAGCGTGAGCTGCTATAACCAGAACTATACAACACAGTAGGATTGAAATAGTATTGAGGAGAGTGAAACACAAGAATAAGGCTATCATAGTGTAACTAGATTATGTTCTCTCTAAGTTATATTTTGAGCACAGCCTATGAAGCTCTAAGCCTGCCTTTCAGGTTCCCCCGGGAGGACATCAACCCTCATACCTGAGCAAAGGCCTGTAATCTGCATCAGCATCTGCAACGGGGCAGTCAGCATCTAGTTGTGGGTTCTTGGTCGGAATCTCCCTCTTACGTGTACCAGGACTAGAAAGTGTTTTTATAACTAACATGCCGATGTTCTAAGAAACGTCCCTCCGTAAGAATGTGTACTTTCTACGAGCCCTAGAGACTAAACTTCTACCACGTCTATCGGCAATGTACCAGACTGTATCCTTGACTGAAGCACAGAGCGAGCAAGAATGTATTGTTTGAGAACACAGTGCTAAAGTAAGCTAAACAGTGTGATAGAATGAAATAAAACAAGACCGTGAAACTGGTTATTGTAAAATAACAGTGTGAGGTTAAATAAAATGCATCTAGGGCAAAGTGCACAGAGGCCTAATACATTAAGCAAACGCGCATAAAGCTATATTAAAAATGGCTACACTACAGTAGAATGGTGTCCCTGACACCATCTGCGACTCGCAAGGGGGTCGCAAAGGCCCACCTCATTAATATTAATGAGATGGGTCGCAATTTGCAACCCCCTTGCGAGTGGCGGCATTCACAGGGATGTCTGTGACTGCTCTTTTAATAAAGCAGTTTTTTGTTGTTGTAATGCAGCCCATTTTCCTTAAAGGAAACATGAGATGCATTACAAAAACGAAAAATGAAACGTTTTTGTTTAATTTTTTCAGAGCAGGCTGTGGTCCATAGGACCACTGCCTGCTCTGGAAAAATGTTTTTAATGGCAATCACAAAGGGGAAGGGGTCCCCTTCCCTTTTGCGAATGGGTTAGCACCCATTTGAAATGGTTGCTAACTGCGATTGTTTTGCGACCGCGTTCGCGGTCACATAGCAATACAACATCGCGCTGCGACTCGCAATTAGGAAGGGAACACCCCTTCCTAATTGCGACTCGCAGTCCCGTTTTGTGATTCGGTAACCAGGTTACTGAATCGCTAAACGGGGTTTGGGCATCGCAATGTGCTTTTTACATGTCGCAAACAGCAAAAATCGCTGTTTGCGACGTGCAAAAGATTTTGTACATCTGGCCCTAGGTTACCTTAAGTTAATTCATATTCTGGAGAGTGAGAGTTGGGACTGACATATAGGGCCTGATTTATAGTTTGGCAATTTTGGCAGATGGGATATCTGTCACGTTTGTGATCGAGTATTCTGCCTGCCAAACTCTAAACAAATCCTAGTCCTATCAACAGTGAACTTTAGCTGCTGGATGCATATTTCCTAATGTCTAATGTTCTTTTTTCTAAAACTGCAGTGAACAACCAATCTCACATTTCTACTGCTTTATCATCCTTTGCACTCTTTTGACCACCGTGATGATTGCGTGCGCTCTCATGTGGAAGGGACATTGTCCAGCACTTTTGGCTGCAGTATCCATTTTGCGGCGGGAGAAAGACTGATTTGCAAAAGGCTGATCCCTGACAGCTGTGGCACTGGCAGCAAACAAAATAATAGACTGCAATGCTACTTAAAGTAATTGCCACTGGTTGGGATTATTTTAGGTATTCTCCAATCACCTGTCTATCCTACTTAGTGAGAAAGGACTATGTTTAGTGCCAGCTTTTGGGCGTAGTGATCGATGCTGCCACACCAGGTGCAATGATCGAAGACGCCATTTGTGCACTGATGGATGGGGAAAAGAGAGGTCAGGGGTGACAGGCAAGAAAAGGCAGCCTGCGGAGGTTTTTGAATGCCCTGCAGTTTTCAGGAGATAATATTAAAGGAATGATAGCTCTAGTGGTTCATGTATGTGCTAAAGAGATCTGTGCTTTGTCTGGTGACAGTTTTTCCTCATCATAAAGTAGCAACAGATGGTTAACGTGTCTGCTGCAAAGCACAACATGCAACATGCAGATCGCATATTTCTATTTCATGTAGAAACTCAGTGGGTTACTACTTTATCACAAAGATCTTTTTGTTACTTGCAGTTCATAAGCACAGTCCTTCTAAAGTAACACAGTGAGCTATGAACCAGCACCAAACAGCTGCATGTAAGCATCAGTGCAGCGCTATAAATCCTTATTATTTTCTCTCATTCTTTCATTATTTTTAAGGTTGCGCAAAAGGGTTCCTCTGGGAAGTAATAGATTGCCATTAGCATAGAAACTCCCGGCCGCAGTGTTACAGTTTGTGTTTCTCCTGACCATGCACTCTGTTTTTTTGGATAACCAACTTAATTGAGTTTTGCAATGAGTAGACGCACTCAAAGGACACAAGAAGGTACATATTGATTGCAACATGAGGCAAACATACACAGCACCATAGGGCGAGTACCTAGAGAGGAGACATAATTAGGCTATAGCGTGATACAAGACCTTCATACAAATTGCCCCAACCTCTTCCCCCAGATGCGCCCATGCTTCGATGGACAACCCCTAGCCTTGTACACCCATCTCTCCTGCGGTACACACCAGTCTACGCCTCTCTGCCATCACCTTATCGTAGGCGGTGCAGGGGCATTCCAGTGAGCCTCATACTTTGCCACCATTGTGGCTGTGTCCAAGAATGTCCGATCTGGCCTCGATCCCCCAGAGCCCTCCAAGGCCCCAAGTAGTAGCAGTAAAGGTGAAAGTTGCACTTCCCAGCCCAACGCGTCAGGCAGTTCCTGTGTTACATCAATCCAATAGCGCTGAATCGCCCGACGTAACCACACCATGTGGTAGAAGTTGGCAGGGTCATGCGGGCAGCGGGGACAGGTGGAAGAACCCGCCCTGTGTAATCTGGCAGGAGTGAGGAGGACACAGTAGAGGTAATAGGTCTGAATCAGGCAGTCTGGACGACTTTGTTATAACTCTAGGAGGCATTCTGGTGTCCTGATAATGCACATTTATGTATGGATGCCATGTGACTCCCACTCCTTTTATCCCTCATTGTCTTATATTATTATTATTCAGATGTGTAAGGCACATGGCTACCCCAACAGGGCTTCTCAGTTATAGCATAAACTTGGAGGGCAGGAGGCTGGCAGTTAGAAAAGTCAGGTCTTCAACTGTTTTTTTTAACTAAAGAGTTGCATAAATGTAGGCAAAGGTATGCACTCCCGGCCTGGCCTTTTGAATTCAGGGGATGACTGCAAAATTAGTATTCCTGGAGTGTAAGGTCTGATTTGAAAAGCATTGTTGCACCAATGATCTTAGATAGAATGGTCCTGAATTTGTCATGGTTTGTGCATGTAACACAGTGCCTTGTACTACATATGCTTGTCAGTTGGGAGCCAGTGTAAGTCCCAAAGATGGTGGGAGACTGTAGCAAATTTTGGAAGACGGTAAAGAAGACCATCTGCCGCTCCCGCACAGTCTGCAATCTCTTCACTCCTTGAGGATTTGGTAGCATCCAAATAAAGAACATTGCTGTAATCAAGCCTTGAAATAATCAAGGTCAGCATAATCGTCCTTTGTGAGGAAACGGGTAAAAGCCAAAGTATTTGTCTCAGACACCTCCGAATACCAAATCAACTGTGCCACCTTGGTAATTTGCTGGTCCATGATACGTTTAAAGCTCGGGTCCCTAATCGCCTGGCAGGGACTAAGACAAGGTCTCAGTTCATTTGGCGAGCCATGAGGGCCACTAAGTTGGTAAATTACATTTCTTATACATTCATTTACACATTAAGGCCCATATTTATACTTTTTTAGCGCTGCATTTGCGTCATTTTTTGATGCAAAAACTGCGCAAACGTACAAAATACAAAAGTATTTTGTAAGTTTGTGCCGCTTTTGCGTCAAAAAGCGATGCACATGCGTCACTATAAAAGTATAAATATGGGCCTAAGATTTATTGTCTTTGTACATAGTATGTGTGTGTGATGTAAAGCACTCTGACACTTTGCGCTGGGATGAGTAGCACTATAAAAGAAATTAAATGTGAGAGATGGGTGATGGAGGGATGAAGGGCATCGTTGGAGGGTAGTAGTTAGGGAATCCATAGAGAAAGAGGTCATTGGGGGGTGCCAACAAATGCAGCCACCCCAGGCACCGCTAAACCTGCTCTGATTGAAAAGGCAGCAGGTACGGAAAAGATGTAATATATTCTACAGTGATTGCTTTCATAAAAAGCTTTAATAACAGCAAATGTATCAATGAGTTTTGAATACTGTTTGTGAATGGGCAAATCAGCACAATTTATGCTGCACTAAACGTGTCCTGTGGCAAAAAGGTACAGAGAACAATAGGTGCTATGGGCCATATGTATGAAAAAATGGCCTTGCGAATCGCAAATAGCGATTTTTAAGAAATCGCTATTTCCGAGTCACAATTGGCCATGTAACAAAATTGCGATTCGGAATTAGCGATTTCTTAAAAATTGCTATTTGTGGTTTGCGATGCCCATTTACCGAATCGCAATTTGCATCTTCGCAAATTGTGATTTTTTACTGATTCGGTAAAAAATTGCAAATTGCGAGAAGTTTCGAGAAAGCACACTGGGAGGAGCCTGATGACATCACAAGCAGGAAGTGAGTCATCCCAAGCAGTTTCAGGTGCCACACCCAAACCAGCATCCAGAGAGAGAGCAGCCCAGCCACACAGAGCAGCACTCTGAAGGAGGCAGCACACCTGAGCAAGGATGGACACCTCAGCCCAAGGACAGGAGAAGGGAGAGAGAAAGAGGAAGCTCAAATTCAGCGAGCAAGAGCTTGAGGTGCTGACAGAGGAGGTGGTCAGGAGCCATGACCGCCTTTTTGGCAAAAGCTCACTCCAGGTGCTTGATAGTGAGAAAAGGAGACTATGGGCAGATATCCAATCAAAAATCTGTGCAATTGGAGTGGCACAGCGCTCCGTAGAAGAAATTAAGAAGAGGTGGTATGACCTGCGGTCCCATGCTAAGGAGAGGGTGGCAAGGAGACTGCAGGAGGCCGGGGCACAGGAGGCGGTCCACCCACAGAGGCACCATCCACCCCATTAGAGGACCTAGTCGAGTCCATACTCCTCCCTGAAGCAGTGACAGGGGTAACAGAGATAGACACCTCCGGCTCACCAAGTACCAGCCAAGGTAAGTGCAATATTGATTTGTAACCCCATATGTGTATGCACAAAATCCCCTTAGGAATTAGCAAGTAATGTTAAACATTGTGAGAAGTAGTCCAGTCCACATCTTAGAAGCAGCACAACAATGCATTATGGGAGTGGCAGTCCACAACCCAGAGCTGAAAGTAGCACATAAAATGTATTTAAGTAGAGTGACACCCAGAGGAACACAACACATACAACACAGTGTAGAGAAGTACCTGTACCTTTATTACCATTGTGTGACCGTAATTGTAACAAACATAACTGACATGCTGCATATTGTCGTTGCAGGTGGGCCAGGCCCAGCAGCCACAGCATCAGCACGCGTAGGCGAGACAGACACCCATCCGGCCTCTGATTCCAACACCAGTGGGTCTCTCACTATTGCGCATGTCCGACACAGGCCCAGGGCACTGCCACGGCCAAAGCTCAGCCAAGACTCAGATGAGCAGCAGGAAGGGCCAATTTCCCCATCACCAACAGGCAGGCGCAGCCAGATGCAGGAGGTCAGGTGTCAGCAGACCACAGCACCCCGCAGGATGGCGACAAATTCCGGGGCACAGCAGCATGAGGCAGGTGAGGGTCCCTCCTTTTTTGGTGGGCTGGAAGCTGCTATGTTGCAGCAGCAGCGCCTACAAAATAAAAGGATCCTGGGATTACAAAAGAATTTGCGCCAACATAACACCAACATGGGGGGCCTGCATCGCCAGCTTGAGTCCCTTAATTCTAACATAGAACTGCTACATGAGGGACAGGTGCAGGCATCACAGGACACCAGAGAGCTCACAAGTGCTGTCCGTGAACTATGCCAGGAGCTGCGCCATGAGAGGGTGAGCCACCGCAGACAGGAGCGCAGATTTATGAACATGTTTGGCGGCTTCTGTCGTTCTGTGAACAGGGTGGCAAATGCAACGTCACTGATTGCCCGTCGTGCAGTGGCTGCACAAGTGGAGGCAGTACACAGCAGCAGGGATGTTGCGAACGGACTGGTCCAGATCACCAATGTGATCGACAACATAATGGGACAGAGGTCAGCCACACCTACTGAGCTTGCACTGGGGGACACTGAGGACAGTTCCAGCCTCAGCAGTGTAGCTGTACCAGCATTGGACACCAGACGGCGCAGTGCCAGGCACAGCACTGCGACTGAGGCGGACAATAGAGGTGCCAGTGAGGTAACTGGGCACCCGAGTGGTGTGCGTGGCCGCAAAAAATTACTGTAGCTGCCAGTGGACTTATGTTTTCACTATGACGTAATAGTGCATTACTCAGGTCCTTCATTGTTTCTAGTTTTTCACTTGACCTTTTTTTGCAATTCGTCAAACGAACATTACCTGACTTAAGGTAATAAATTTATTTCACTACAGGTACAGTTGTCAGAGGATTTGCGTCATTCATACTTACGTCTGAAATGGTTGTGTGTGATGTCAGCACGCCTTTGCCTTCCCTCTGCTGCACTGGTCCTGTCTGCTGGCTGTAGGGGTGGTATGAGATCATCATCCTCATCAGATTCAGTATCGCATATTTCTACAGGTATGCCCCTGGTGGTAGCTATATTGTGCAAGATAGCACAAGTAGCCACTATTCTACATGTCGTCTCTGGACTGTACTGTAGTGCCCCTCCACTTTTGTGGAGGCACCGGAAGCGACTCTTCAGCAGTCCAAATGTGCGCTCCACCACATTGCGGGTTGCCCTGTGTGCTGCATTGTATCTCCGTTCAGCAGGTGTTGCAGGATTGAGGTAGGGCGTCATCATGTAGGTGCGCACTGCGTAGGCACTGTCTCCTGGAAGGGACAGAGAGTATGATAAGAAGTGGGCCATCTGACATCAGCATGCCATCAATGCGCCATTGTATAGAGAGACAATACCTAGTAGATATCCTTCACCAAATTCCCCAGCTAGCAGTCTTGTGTGTATGCCGCTGTGGCGAAAGATGTACGAATCATCTGTGCTCCCTGGGTACCTGGCCACGAGATCAGTTATGATGTAGGAAGAATTGCAAATCACCTGTATATTCAATGATCATTGGTATTTCCGGTTGCTGTACACATACTCTGTGGCTGATGGTGGACAGATTGCCACATGTGTCCCATCTATGGCACCTAGGACGTGGGGGAACTGTGCTATCTGGTAAAATTCAATTTTTGTCTGCTGTATTTCCTGTGGGGCCTGGGGGAATCTGATGTACTGGTGTAGTTTGCTCAGCATGGCATTGATAAATGCATTGAAAAATCTGGAGAGACCCCTCCAGCTGTTGCTATGACCCCTTGATAGCTCCCTGAGGCGAGTAGGTGGAAGGAGCATAATACCTGCACATGGGTGGGTCTGCTGTGAGTCCTTAGCGTTCTGCGCTGCAGTATGGGTTGCAGCTCAGCTAGCAGATCATGTATCATGGCTGAGTTCAACCTATACCTCTCATATATTTCCTCCTCTGTCAGGTTAAAAAGTGTAATGCGCACTCTGAAAATGCGCTCCTGTCTCCTCCTCCCTCTCCTCAAACCTGCCAAGATCCTCATCCTCCTCGCCATGACGTACAGTGCAGCCATTGTGGAAAAGAGTCTGAGGCATTCTGGGCCTCTTTATATTGGTTGCACCTGGTTACCACCTGGTTTCACTTAGTGGTATTTTGCATGTGCAAAATGCCATTCAGTGAAAAATCGCAATTTGCGATTTTTTGATGCATCTCTTTGCGACTTGGATTTTGCGCCTCGCAATTTCCTACTGGAAATACCGAATCGCAAAATGCGACTCGCAAAACCAGGTCGCAACGCAAAAAATCGCAAGTTTTATGATTTCTTATTTTTGGTCTGCGAATGCCTTTCATGCATCGCAGACCACGTTTTTGCACTCGCAAACGGACGAATTTTGCGATTTGCACCGTTTGCGAGTGCAAAAAAGTTTCATACATCTGGACCCACGTTTTTTTATCAGCAAAGCTAGTGTTTCTGACAAGACAGGTAAAAAAATCAGGAAAACACAGTAAAAGTATTTTACAGTTACCCAAGCTAGTCCTTAATGTTTTTGAAACAAATAGAGGCAAAACTGTCATATCAAAAAATAATTCAGTGGATTACACTTTGTGTGAAGTCCAAGGGCCAGATGTATAAGGAAACCACTTTGCGAATCTCTAATAGCGATTTTTAAGAAATTGCTATTTCTGATTTGCAAAATGGTATGTATAATTTTTGCGATTCGATAATAGCGATTTCTTAAAAATCGCAAATGCTATTACCGAATTGCAAATAGCGATTCTGAGCCCATTCGCACCTATGGGCCTGTAACTGTGAATTTTTTACATTTCCCAAATTGCGAATTCCTAACTGGAATTCGCAATTTAGGAAATGCAAAACCCCAGGGTGCTGGGGGCCTAAGGCCCCCTCTGCTGCACACCAAAAAATATTTGAGGACATGTAAGGCGCACACATGCCAAAGGGGCATGTGTGCGTTACATGTCAATTTTAAAAATGCATTTTTAATGCATTTTTAAAATTTGCACATGGTTACCACCAAGTTTTACTTGGTGGTAATTGTGATTCCTTAATGCCCAATTCGCATTTCGGGGTTTCGTGGCTGCAACATATTGCTATGATCCTCATTGAGTTCTATTTGCTCTGACATTCCGCGTGTATCCTTTGTTAGCGATGGCCAGTGGAACCCAGAGAACTGCATTCTAGAGGCAAATCCTCTCAAAGCAGGTGGAGGTCACAGAAGAAAATGTGGAGACAGGCAGTCTGACAACAAAAATATTTAGCATACTAGCTCACCTCTCATTACTATAAGAGTAATACATTGCACATCCTTTTCCCACTGCGAGGAAGTAATACAAATTGGGTTGAGGCAAAAAGCCAGCCTTTCCACTCACCTTTCATCACATTTTGAGTTTAACTATAATATTCATCACTGAGTACTGACTATACAGCCATTGAAGAGTGTGTCAATTGGCGCAACTGCCTAACTCCGCAACGTCTGTTGCAATTGCGCGGGATCCCGGTTTATTATGTGTCCGGGAAGCTGAGAGCCCGCCCCTTCCTGAAGGAATCTGACAGTGTTACTGTGGTACCTACAAGGTAGTGCGGGGAAGCACTTAGTGGCGATAGTACGACTTACAGGCCCCTGTAACGTAATATAACACACATAACAGGCACACCATAACATGATATTACGTGCATTTAACATTCCGAAAATGAACCGAGCTGTTTTAAATACAGAAAAAAAATTCAGTAAAATGTTTTCAAAGTGTACAAGCCTTTATGGTTCAAGAAGGTCCTGTGTTTTAACATAAACAGTATTCCAACACGCAAAGAAAACTGCGAGTGATACATCCAAGATAGGCTAACGGTTTTTCAATGATTTAATCATGAAAACACGTATTTCGGGACTAGGAGATGTGGCCAGAAGATGGCAGCAGAATCAAAGGAAAGAACTTGTCAAATCACTATTCACACATCTGCCAGGAAAACAGTTTACAACACGAGGTCGTGTTTGGTACCTGGTGCTTTCAATAAAACTAGCTCCCAAGTTTTCAGATTGCATATGCGTGACAGTACCACGATTAGGTGTAGGTCACATTGCATTTCTTCATTTGTGGCACTTTATCCCGAGTACAACAAAGCAGTTATACCCTTGTAGTTGGAGACATTTCAGAAAATGACCCCTTTTGCGCATCAAGGGGCTCTAGAAATGGTCTTCAAATGTTTCAGCGCTCATAAAGTGCCTGTGCACTAGACAAGGCATATAAGATTCACTTATATTCTATATAGTGATTTTGCCTAGTTACAAAGAAATATTCTGTTTTCGCTCCCAAATGTATCCCCTGTCCACTGGTCATGCATTACACCAGATGCATTTTAGCCATCTGCACATTGCATTGTTTATGTTCAACAAACTTTATTGAATAATTAAAGAAGTATAAAACAATTAGACCTAACTCGATATATAAATTCAGGAATTCAATCTGAAATCATTAAAATATAAATAATCAGGGGCCAGCTATATAAATATCTGGTCGCAAAATATTGGCTGCAAATAAAGACCAGTATTTTTGCGGCCAGTAAATAATTCTTAGACCCAATATAAGTATAAATAGGTCAGTTATTAAAAATCCGAATCATACTGGACAGAAATGTGACCTACCTCATGAACGTTAATGAGGTAGCTTGCAAAAAGCAATTCACTAGAGGTGGAGGAAATCACAGGGATGTTGGTTCTGCTGGGGTGTGCAGACCACCATTTCCATGATTGCTTTTCAATAAAGCAAACTTTTTTTTTATAGGAAACAGGAATATTTTTAAAAAGAAAAGTTACGTTTTTTTATGGTGGATTAATAGTTGGCAGTGGTCCCCTGGACCTCTGCCTATTATTCAATAATATATTTTTTTACATTCCAATGAATCCCAGTTCCCTTTTGTGAATGCATTAAAACCTACTTTAAGGGGTTGGTGAAATATCAATATTTTGTAACTAGATTGCAGTCGGAAAAGATTGATACATAAAATACCAATTTGGTATTAGAAAGGGACGTCTTCAACATGCCCCTTTAAGATACAAATTCAATATCAATTCAGAATCCTATTTTAAGAGTTGAAAAAACTTTCCCAGATGCTAAATGGGATTGCTAAATAAGAAATGTATTTTAAATGTTGTAAATGCCATATTTGAATATTGGCGTGCCACAGACATTTGCTTGGGCCCCAGATTCTAACTTAAGTAAACAAGCAATTCATTCCACTATTATCAGTAAGTATAACATATTAGCATATCAAAGCTGTAACAAGAAACCGTTTTATTAACTGAAATATAAACTCAGATTAAAAAATAGATTACCATTAAACATAATGGACCATTTGGTGATAAACTTCCAAAATCGCTAAAAAAACACATCAAAACCATGAAAATATATATGCAGAATAAACAAGAAGACACACTATCATGCAAGAGCTAGAAAAAGTGTCTAATTAATAATATTTACTTACTATAGTATCAGTGTATAAGGAGGTTTGCAAGTAGCATATTAAATATTTAAAGAAAAACATGACCATTTTCATCAAGGGAAGCCATATTTTCCCTCTGTTGATAACTAAAGGCAGAGAGTTAATATTACACTAATTTAGGGTTCTGACATACAACCTTCCACCATGCCTTGAGAGAAATGTTATCATCTGACTTCAAATTCAGAGTTCATAATTGTAAAACAGTCTCTAATAAGATGTCAATAGATTTGTCCAATAGTTGACTATGAATAAACCAGTCGTGAACCCCACATAGAAAGATATTTTCAAAGAGAGGGGTGTTGTTAAACCTCATATTTCCATTACGTTTTGTCAGACCTCATCCTAAAACTTGTGATTTTTCAACACTTAAATAACATGTCCTTTTGAAACGGCAAGATACAAACTGAGGTACAAATTTCATCTTAAATAGGTGTACAGGAGTATAAAACAATCAGTTATAAAAAAGGAAAGATTTGTTTGTATGATACTTACTGAGCATGAGATTGCATGCATTTTGGACCACACGTTGTCTCCGGTAGAAACTGACCTAGCAAAACCCAAACTCAGTATATACTGTAACTTAACAACATATATTACCATAAATTCTTCAGGTGAAATTGTACGTTTATAAATATTCTATGCTTTACTACCATTGATGTATCTACTTCAGTTACAGCAGACTGAATATTATTTGCAACTGAAACTAAACCTGGGAGACTCTGATGAATCACCCTGATTAATATCTCATATTGGCTCTTGCATTTCCTAGTTAGACTATATGTGCAAGTTAGGTCAGAAAAAAAGAACAATCTCGATGTGTTTTATGATGTATTAAACTATACAAATATCCCTAGACCTCTATTTTTCAGAATAATGGTTTACCATTAATTTGAACATTTATGTTATGCCATGAGATATTAGATAAAAATCTGTCTATTTTTGACAGAGAATCAACAAATAAAGATTTTACTAATAGTTATGATAATTTATTCATAGGAAATGGAAAATGCTTATGGGGTTGTGTCATAGAAAAATAATGTTATCAGTAAATCGAGCGAAGGCAGCTTGTTCAATGTGTTGCCTTACTATTTAAGGACTTTAAATGATTTTGATGCAATAGCTCACACTTGTATCAGACCAAAAGCAGAATGACACTTAATGAAGTTAACTCCACTATTCCACTTTTTAGGATTCCCCAGATGAATCATTGCTTTCGTTTTATTCCATAAACATTTGAAAGTATGCTATCTAATCAAAATTATTATTAGTTTTAACTGATAACATAGTAAGAACAAAATAAATGATTGAGAGAAACATCCTATTCCTAGTGTCTAACCTTCCCCGCCATGAAAGATGCAAAGGAAACCATTTTTGGAAAGGTTTGTAATTTTTTTATTTTATCTTATCCATGTTAACCTTTAAGATATTCTTAATAATTTGAGAACCTGACACCTAAACATTTTATTTTTGTATTATTTAATGCCAACCCTCCTTCTTGAAAAAAAGGACACTAAAAGAGTATTCGCTAAGTGTGACCCCATCCTACGTTTCAATATTTGACTTGTAGACAAATACCGCTGAAAAAAATGTGAGGCTGTGAAAAAAAGCTGGTAAGGAAGATTCCGTTTTCAGAAGTATAGCAATAGACCATCAGTATATGCCATACATTTTACTTCTTGTTTATTGAAGTGGCATCCAGAAATTAACTTATTTGTCTGTACATGATCAAGAAATAGTTCTTATGAAATAAAACGAAGTAGCAGAGATAAAGGACATCCTTGCCTAGTGCCCTTTTTAGGAGACATGAAAGGTGATTGAACACCAATAACAAACACCACAGTTTTGGAGGAAGAAGAAAATTTATTTAATGTATTTAAGAAATCTGGGACCAAAACCATATTGACTTAAAAATGTCATTATAAGATCCCAATTGACCTGATTTAAAGCATTTTCTGCATCTACTGGTACTGTTGCCATTTTAATTAATTGAAGCAAAATGGACAATATAAAAAAAAGTTATATTATTTTCAGAAATAGTCACGCCATGATAGTCCATGTATAGGCAATGTCAATATTTTGGCAAATAATTTTGCAATCTACATTAATTAACAAAACAGGTCTATAGTTTTCACAGTAGTAAGAGTCTCAATCTTTCTTACATAACTTATATAACTCTTACAAACATAACTTTGCATCTGTAAAAAAACCTCTGCTTTACCTACAGACCAACAATTATATAAGGTCAATCAAACAATCACTTCTAAAGCGTGACTTATCACCCTTGGGGTCTCAAGGTGCTGTTGCGGGCGTGCTGCTCACTCAAAACGTCAGGTCTTGAGATCCTTCCTGAACTGCTTAAGTGAGGTGGCCTGTCTGAGGTTGAGTGGGAGCTTGTTCCATGTCCAGGCTGTGAGGATCTGCCTCGAGCTGTGCTCTTCCTGATTCTGGGGATGATGGCAAGTGCGAGTTGGGAGGATCGGAGCTGCCTGGTGTGGTTGTAGAAGGTCAGGAGGTGGTTGAGGTAGTCCGGTCCTATGTGGTGCTGTGCCTTGTAGGTGTGTGTCAGTAACTTGTAGGTGATGCATTTGTCGACCGGGAGCCAGTGCAGGTCTCTGAGGTGGGTGGTGATGTGGCTGTGGTGGGGGATGTCCAGGATGAGTCTGGCTGCTGCGTTCTGGATTCTCTGTAGTCTTGTTTAGAGTTTCTTCGTGATGTCAGCATTGAGTGTGTTGCCATAGTCTAGTTTGCTGCTGAAAAGCGCATTGGTGACCGTCCTTGTCTCGGTGGGGAGCCACTTGAAAATCTTCTGAAGTAGTTGCACGGTGTGGAAGCAAGACAGTGAGGCGCATTTGCTTGCCGGGTCATGGAGAGTGTGGAGTCCAGGATGATGCCCAGGTTGCATGCGTGGGGGGGGGGGGGGGGAGCATTTTCTAGGGCAGTTGACCACCAGGATTCATCCCAGTTGGAGGGGGTGGAGCTGATTATGAGGATTGCTGTCTTATCCAGGTTGAGTTTGTGGCAGCTGGTTTCTTCCAGACGGCGACTGCTCTTATTCCGTTGTGGAGATTTCACTTGGCTGTTGATGGATCGTCGGTCAAGGAGAGAATCACTTGGGTATCGTCAGATTAGGAGACAATGTTTAGGCTGTGCTGTCTGACGATTTTAACAAGTGGGGCCATGTAGATGTTGAAGAAGGTTAGGCTTAGTGAGGATTATTTTGGCAATCAGTATTTTGAGAATTGTTAAAAAACATCCACGGTAAAACCATCAGGTGCAGAGCATTTTTTATTTGGAAATATCTTCAAACACCTTATATTTCTTTAATTTGCAGATCATGCTCGATATAAATTAATTAGAGTTCTATGCATTGAAACGAAATTGTGAAACTAGTTATCAGATTGTTTTTCTGACTGTGAAATATGGGAGTTCAAAGATCTCTGTTAGTCCTCAAACATTTCGATATATCCTCATCCCTAAATGACTTATCTCCTTTATCCTTCATTAGAATTCTAGCTAGAGAATTTTTCTTTTTGGAATTGAAATTAGCTAAAAGGTTTACTTACCTATTCTGCCCACCATAAAATCTAGCGTGACTTTCACTTGATTTTTTTGTTTAAATTAAATTTAATCTTAGCAGCTACAGTTTATCTGATGCAGCCAGGGAAACAGATCACGATACTGCTCCCACCCGGAGGGAGCAGCATAAAGAGCTGATCCTTGTGACAGGAAAAATATTTGCTCCAGCAGCATGTAGGGAGTCAGTTAGGGCTGCTGGAGCCCGGGGCTTCCCTGGCAGCCCCTAAGGTTGTGTATGGTGGGTGCATGCCCTGGGTGGACACTAGTTCATCCCCTGTATAAAACACAGGTCCAGTGGAATAGGGTCCCCAGGGCAGAATAGGCTCGAGGAGAGGGCAGAGTGCATTCTCTTCTGTATTGACTGTCCAAGATGAGTGGGTTCTGTCTTGTCATCTCTTGGTCTGAGGACAGAGTCCTGTTTCATTGCTGCTGAGTGTCCCAGTGCCCCTTCCTTGGAATCTGCACACTGCTGAACAAAAGGCTCACTTCCTGGTGTCACCAACTCAGAAAGCTATTATAGCACAGAGTTATAATGAAGCCAGGCGGGGGGAAGGGAATTAGGGTAGGGAACTGCAGGGAGAGAGATCTGAAAAGAAAAGGTTAGAACAAATATACATATACTCATTATGTATAACTCACCAATTGACTCTTGAATAAAGGCGTCTCCGTGATATCAGTTTGAGACCCTTTGTGAATTGGGCGTAGCCCCTTCTTTGAATCATGGAACAAGAACAAACTGCAACCTCTGAACCTAGAGATGGCAAGAGCCTTGGACTATGGACATACTCTGAATATCAATCTTGTAACCACTGTACATTCATAAACGTAAACGTGTGATCTCAGCCTAGAAATTCTCAAAGACTTAAATATGTATCTCACATATTCTCAAAGACTTAAATATGTATCTCACATATTATGCTTCCCAAAAAACAATGAAACTATAATTTGCTTATCTCTGAAACATTTCACATTGACTACCTAGGCCTGAAAGTTTTACTCATTGAACTTGAAGCGCTTTGTTCGTTGGGCCGAAGCGCCTTGTTTGTTATACATGAAGCGCTTTGTTCAATGTGCCAGAGAGCGCTTTTACTTGCTTCGTCTGAAGCGCTACACTCGTTATGCTAAGGGGCGCTTTACTCATGGGGCCTGAAGAGCTTTGATTGCCGTGTCAAGGGCGCTTTACTCATGTGGACTGAAGCGCTTTGATTCCTATGCCAAGGGCGCTTTACAAGTGTGGCCTGAAGCGCTTTGCTCATTGTGTTAAGGATCGCTTTACTCCCGTAATCCAAAGCGCTTTGATCGTCACGCCAAGGCCGCTTTACTCTTTGACCTGAAAACACTTTGCTCGTTGTGCTAAGGGGTGCTTTACTTTTGGCAGTAACAACCCCCTTCAAGATTGGGCTCACAAAGACCTTACCGCTACGAGTACGACCTACTTGTATCTGATTCACCATGGAAACAAGGATACTCCAATTTACTGTCAATCTGCAATGCAGGAAATCTGCTCTTCTTCAGAGGAACCCCCACGAGGTCTGACTGCATCGAAGTCTTCAAAATTGTGAGCAATGTGCTTGGGTGTGGCTGGGCTTTATAGGCCTGCCACACCCCAAGATGGCCGCTGCCTCAAGAAACCTGGGAATTGTAGTCCATTACTAAAATAGCACTGATAAGTGCATCTTGTCCACCAATGTCCTGACCCTGCAGCTACATGAGCTTTACCACAGGGCAGGCGACGCTGATGACCACTTTTAGAACAAGAGGGGATGACAAGTGGTGTGCATTTAAGAGCCGCAAATACGCACAGCGGAGTTTCGGTGGGACCTGGACTGCACACAGCTCTATTCCTGACATTACACCCCTCTCCTAAGCGCGGTCCTGGGCCCGGCTTATCAGGATGGAGAAGATGAAAGCATTGCACCAAACGTGGTGCATGGACATGTCCTTCAGGTTCCCATGAGTCGTTTTCCGGTCCGTATCCCTTCCAGGACACTAAGGGGGTCATTCCAAGTCTGGCGGGCGGCGGACACCGCCCGCCAGACTTCCCCCCTCCGAAATACCGCTCCGCGGTCGAAAGACCGCGGAGGGTATTCTAAGTTTTTCCCTGGGCTGGCGGGCGGTCGACAAAAGACCGCCCGCCAGCCCAGGGAAAAATTCCCTTCCCACGAGGATGCCGGCTCGTAATCGAGCCGGCGGAGTGGGAAGGTGCGACGGGTGCTGTTGCACCCGTCGCGTATTTCACTGTCTGCCAAGCAGACAGTGAAATACTTGTAGGGGCCCTCTTATGGGGGCCCCTGCAGTGCCCATGCCAGTGGCATGGGCACTGCAGGGGCCCCCAGGGGCCCCGCGACCCCCCCTACCGCCATCCGGTTCCCGGCGGGCGGACCGCCGGGAACTGGATGGCGGTAGGGGGGGTCGGAATCCCCTCGGCGGCGCAGCTAGCTGCGCCGCCTTGGAGGATTCCAAAGGGCGGCGGTACACTGGCGGGAGACCGCCAGTGTTGCCGGTCCGACCGCGGCTTTACCGCCTCGGTCGGAATGCCCTTGGGAGCACCGCCGGCCTGTCGGCGGTGCTCCCGCGGTCCTCCAACCCGGCGGTCATTGACCGCCAGGGTTGGAATGACCCCCTAAGTACCAAAGGGAAGATCCACGATATCTGGAGTCTAAGATAGATCGCACCTCATACTCCCAATGACCTTGGACTAATACAAAAGCAGGTTGTGTGACACTTGAGGGCGAAGCAGGTTTAAGAAGTGAAGTGTGAAACATCGGATGAGTTTTCAAGGATGGTGGCAATTTTAGTTTATATGTTACAGGGTTCACTTGTCACAGAACTTCATAGGGCCCTATGAATTGTGGATGAAACATATTTTTATTTTTTAATACAAAGTTTTTTGTGGATAACCAAACTCTATCTTTGTCTGTATACTGAGGACCAGGCTGGTGTTTCTTGTCATATTGCATTTTATATTTTGTCTTTGCTTGATGCAGATTTGTTTGCAATTGTGAATGTACCTTTTTCATGTGTGTTAACATGTCCATGACTGCTGGAGTGGTTTGAGTAGAAGCAGGTAGCGTAACTGCCAAAATGTGCGGATGACCCCCACATAAACCATAGAAAGGAGTTGAGTTTATTGAAGAGTGATGAGAGTTGTTATAAGCCAGTTCTGCAAGCCACAAGAGATCAAGCCAGGTTTTAGGAGACTTTGTTGCATAACATCGTAAGTATTGTTTTAGAGTTTGGTTTAGTCTCTCTGTTTGACCATTTGTTTGTGGATGATAACTAGTGGATAAAGTCGAATCAATTCGTAAAGCCTTGCACCATACCTGCCAAAAACATGCAGAAAATTGTGATCCTCTATCAGAGAGGATGACTCTTGGAAGTCCACGAAGGCGAACAATGTTTTCTAAGATGATAGTTGCTAAGGTGTTGGAAGTTGGGAGACCTTTACATGCAATGAAATTAGCATATTTGTTAAGACTATCCACCACTACTAAAATAGTTGTAAATTGCTTTACTTGAGGAAGACCAGCAATAAAATCCATAGAGATATGTTCCCATGGATGATTGGGAATGGGTAGAGGTATCAATAGTCCTTGAGGCTTGCTATGTTCGCTTTTGCATCTTGCACATACTTCACATGATTGTAGCATTTGCTTTAAGTAATGGACAAATGTAGGCCACCAAAAATACCTTTTCATGAGTTCTAGTGTTTTTTGAGGATCTGGATGACCTGCCAGAGGATGACTATGCAACCAATGAAAAGCTGTCTCTCTTAACTCGTCAGTAGGCAGGAATACTTGAGATTCGTGTAGAGGTAGGCCTTGGTGAATGGACCTTTTGGTGTCTTGTTGTAACCACTCTTGCCACTTGGTGATGTGAAAATGATTACCAATGAGATCAAAGAACTTCTCAGCTGCTGTTAAACACAACACTTTTGAAGGCGTTATAATAGGCATGGGTTTTTACTCAGTATGTGTTTTCGAGGAATCTTGTCTAGACAATGCGACTGCCTACTCCTGGTCTAAAAGTCACTATGAAATCAAATTCTGCAACGAATAGCATCCATCTCAGTTGCCTGGGAGTTAGTAGTCTGGCAGAGCTCATACATTGTAAGTTTATATGGTCAGAGTATATAGTTGTAGTGTGTTTTACTCCCAATAGATAATGTCTCCATTCTTTGAAAGCATTGTGAATTGCTAATAATTCTTTTTCTGCTATGGTGTAATTCTGTTCTGCTTCATTCAGTTTTCTTGACACATATGCTATGGGGTGCAACTGTCCAATTTCTCGGTGATGTTGGGATAAGATGGCCCCAACAGCGACATTGGATGCATCGGCTTCCACAATGAATGGTTCCTCCACATTGGGATGAGCTAGAATGGGTGCTGAAGTAAAGTCCTTTTTTAGGTCTTGAAATGCTTCCTCTATCTCTTGAGACCAGTTGAAGACGGCCTTTTTCCTTAGAAATTTGGTAATTGGTGCTACCTTTTGGGAGAAGTGATGGATGAAGCGTCGATAAAAATTCTCAAAACCCCAAAAACATTGGATATCATGTACTGATTTTGGTGTGGGCCATTCAGATATACCTTGAATTTTTCTTTCAGTCATTTGCATGCCGTCAGGTGTTAAAATGACTCCCAAAAATTCAACTTCTTTGGTATGGAATTCACATTTACTTAATTTGCAAAACAAATTATGGTTTTGTAAAGTTTGTAATACCTTTTTTACATGTTCTTCATGTATTTCTTCAGAGTTTGAATAAATCAATATATTGTCAAAATAAACGATGACAAAGACGTCTAGGTATTCTCTCAGAACATCGTTTACGAAATATTGGAAAGCTGTTGGGGCATTACAGAGACCAAACGGTATCACTAGATACTCAAAAAGACCATAATGAGTCTTAAAATCCATTTTCCACTCATCTCCCTCTCGAATTCGAACTAGGTGATAAGCACCTCGTAAGTCAAGTTTGGTGTAAATAACGGCGGATTTTACCTGGTCTAACAAGACTGGTATGAGAGGTAGTGGATATTTATTTTTAACAGTGATCTTGTTTATCGCTCTAAAGTCAATGCAAGGTCTCAATTCGCCATTAGCTTTGGGTAAAAAAAACAGCAGAGAAGCCGCTGGAGATCATGATGGCCGAATTAGCTTGTTGGCTAAGCATTGATCATGGTATTCACGTAGGACTTGATTTTCTTTCTCTGATAATGCATAGATTCTACAATTTGGTATATTGGTGCCGAGTACAAGGTCGATCTGACAGTCGTACGGCCTGTGAGGTGGTAAGGAGCTTGCTTTCTTTTCACAGAAAACATCAGTATATTCTGAATACTGTGGCGGAAGATCAATTTCTTTCTTGACTGCAGTAGCAATAGAGTGCTGAAGATTTCCTTCTTTGTCTCGTCTTGGTTGAAGATATTTTTTTACACAAGAGGAAGAAGAAAAATGCACAACCTGGTTGCGCCAGTCTATGCATGGATTGTGTAACATTAACCACGGCATTCCTAAAATAAAACCATATTGGGGTGCTTGGACTATATTGAAGCGAATTATTTCACAGTGGTTCTGATTCTCATCATCTTTGCAAATCATTTGTATTCAGGAGGTTTGTTTATTAACGGGGCCTCCTGCCAATTCACTACCATCAACTGCATAAACAACTTCAGGAACCTTTTTCTTGACACTGGGTATATGCAAGTCTAGTGCAGTTTGTTGGTCCACAAAATTTCCTGTTGCCCCTGAATCAAGTAGAACTTGTACATTATGGGGGTCATTCTGACCCCGGCGGTCATGGACCGCCGGGGCCAGGGTTGGCGGGAGCACCGCCAACAGGCTGGCGGTGCCCCGCAGGGCATTCTGATCGCGGCGGTTTTGCCGCGGTCAGAAGTGGAAAACCGGCGGTCTCCCGCCGGTTTTCCACTGCCCTTAAGAATCCTCCATGGCGGCGCAGCTCGCTGCGCCGCCATGGGGATTCTGACAGCCCATACCGCCATCCTGTTCCTGGCGGTTCGCCCGCCAGGAACAGGATGGCGGTATGGGTTGCCGTGGGGCCCCTGGGGGCCCCTGCAGTGCCCATGCCAATGGCATGGGCACTGCCAATGGCATGGGCACTGCAGGGGCCCCCGTAAGAGGGCCCCACTTTGTATTTCAGTGTCTGCTTTGCAGACAATGAAATACGCGATGGGTGCCACTGCACCCGTCGCACCTTCCCACTCCGCCGGCTCAATTCTGAGCCGGCGTCCTCGTGGGAAGGTGTTTTGCACTGGGCTGGCGGGCGGCCTTTTGGCGGTCGCCCGCCAGCCCAGTGCAAAACCCAAAATACCCTTAGCGGTCTTTCGACCGCGGAGCGGTATTTTGGAGGGGGGAACTCTGGCGGGGAGGCCTCCGCCGCCCGCCAGGGTGAGAATCACCCCCTATGTCTTTTCCCTGTACAGTCAGTTGTACTAAAATTTAAAAATGTTTGACATAACGATTTGTGCAAGAACACACTGAAGGGATTGTCAATTTGCCCAAGAGGTCCCCTTCGTTTTTTCTTGGGCACTTTAGTTTTCCTGTGAATTTTCCAAAGCAATAGCTATCTTTTTCTTTGTCACAAATGTTGGATCAATTTCACCCTTGGGTTTCTTTTGACATTCTTTTACGAAATGACCCTTTTTTCCACAAAACAGACACTGTCCATTTCTTTGTTGCATGTCTTTCTCCTCTTTGGTCAATGATGGGTGAACAGTTCCAATATCCATCATTTCTATAATAGGATCTGAGGACAACTGAAGGTGTCTGGACCTTTCCATTCACCAGTTGTTTTTTTCCCATATTTTCCTTACTCTTTTTCTCTCTGAGAGTCTATGACCTATCCTCCGGATTAGATTAATTAGATCAGTACAAGTTTCCGGATGCGGTTCAACTTGGGCCAATACGTCTTTCAGTTCGTCTTTTAGCCCTTGATAAAATACTGCTGACCTTTTTTCCTCTGGCCAAGCGGTTTCCACTACTAACCGGTTGAAGTGTGACAAATACGTTATCAAGTCTTTGTTTCCTTGGCGTAATTCTAGTAACTCTTTGTCTGCAGACATAGTTATTGCGTGCCTGTCAAATACCTTTACAAATTCTTCTACAAAACTACGCCAATCATACAAAATGGGAATGTCTAATTGGACTAATGGCACTGCCCAAGTAGCTGCATCACCATTCAGATATGATATAAGGAATGCAATTCTAGATTGTGCTTCCAGAAAGGCAATGGGACGACACGTAAAATATAGTTCCACCTGTGTGAGAAAATTTTTAACCTTATTGGGGTCTCCTGAAATCCTTTCTGGTGTAACTAGAGGAATCTGTGTCAGTACGTTCACAGCTATGTTAGTAGGTGTGGAAAGTGTAGGACGAGACTCAGATTCAGAACGATCCACCTTACTCTGTAACTGGGTTACTTTATTAACTAAATCAGCTGTAACATTTTTTGAGTCTGTCAAATCCGTTTGCATTTGAGTGACTGCTTGCATAAGGGTGTCTAAGGTGGCCATTTTGCGCAGCTTACGTACAGACCAAGAGAAAAGTATAAACTCGTGGGCTCACTATTCTGTCACAGTGCCCTTTCCTCGGGATCTGCACGCTGCTGAACAAAAGGCCCACCTCCCGGCGTCACCAACTCAGAAAGCTATTATAGCACAGAGTTATGATGAAGCCAGGCGGGGGGAAGGGAATTAGGGTAGGGAACTGCAGGGAGAGAGATCTGAAAAGAAAAGGTTAGAACAAATATGCATATACTCATTCATAACAGTATAACTCACCAGTAGACTCTTGAATAAAGGCGTCTCTGTGATATCAGATTGAGACCCTTTGTGAATTGGGCATAGCCCCTTCTTTGAATCATGGAACAAGAACAAACTGCAACCTCTGAACCTACAGATGGCAAGAGCCTTGGACTATAGACATTCTCTGAATATCAATCATGTAACCACTATACATTCATAAACGTAAACTTTTGAGCTCAGCCTAGAAATTCTCAAAGACTTAAATATGTATCTCACATATTCTCAAAGACTTAAATATGTATCTCACATAGTATGTTTCCCAAAAAACAATGAAACTATAATTTGCTTATCTCCGAAACGTTTTCACATTCACTACCTAGGCCTGAAAGTTTTACTCATTGAACTTGAAGTGCTTTGTTCGTTGGGCCGAAGCGCCTTGCTTGTTATACATGGAGCGCTTGTTCAATATGCAAGAGAGCGCTTTTACTTTCTTCGTCTGAAGCGCTACGCTCGTTATGCTAAGAGGCGCTTTACTCATGGGGCCTGAAGAGCTTTGATTGCCATACCAAGGGCGCTTTACTCATGTGGACTGAAGCGCTTTGATTGCCGTGCCAAGGGCGCTTTACTCATGTGGACTGAAGCGCTTTGATTCCTGTGCAAAGGGCGCTTTACTCATGTGGACTGAAGCACTTTGATTGCCGTGCCAAGGGCGCTTTACTCATGTGGACTGAAGCGCTTTGATTGCCGTGCCAAGGGCGCTTTACTCATGTGGACTGAAGCGCTTTGATTGCCGTGCCAAGGGCGCTTTACTCATGTGGACTGAAGCGCTTTGATTCCTGTGCAAAGGGCGCTTTACTCATGTGGACTGAAGCGCTTTGATTCCCGTTGCAAGGGCGCTTTACAAGTGTGGCCTGAAGCGCTTTGCTCATTGTGCTAAGGGGCGCTTTACTCCTGTAATCCGAAGCACTTTGATCATCGCGCCAAGGCCACTTTACTCTTTGACCTGAAAACGCTTTGCTCGTTGTGCTAATGGGCGCTTTACTTTTGGAAGTAACAACCCCCTTCAAGATTGGGCTCATCAAGACATTACCGCTACGAGTACGACCTACTCGTATCTGAATTCACCTCGAAAACAAGGATACTCCGATTTACTGTCAATCTGCCATGCAAGAAATCTGCTCTTCTTCAGAGGAACCCCCACGAGGTCTGACTGCATCGAAGTCTTCAAAATAGTGAGCAGTGTGCTTGGGTGTGGCTGGGCTTTATAGGCCTGCCACACCCCAAGATGGCCGCTGCCTCTAGAAACCTGGGAATTGTAGTCCAATCCTAAAATAACACTGATAAGTGCATCTTGTCCACCAATGTCCTGACCCTGCAGATACATGAGCTTTACCACAGGGCAGGCGACACTGATGACCATTTTTAGAACAAGAGGGGATGACAAGTGGTGCGCGTGACGCGCCGCAAATACGCCCAGCGGAGTTTTGGGCAGGACCTGGACCACGCACAGCTTTATTCCTGACACTAAGTATGAAAGGTGTCAAATCACCTATAAGCTCCACCTATTTGGCCCTTCTGCCCCGGCTTTAGCAATATGAAACAGAGCTGGCTCTGGGTGGGTTGACCACAGAGCTGGCAGCAGGCCAGGCCCTGTTGCCTACTCCCTGATGTGGAAGGCCAAACACCATGCACAGTTGCTTGTAGGGAGTTTGCAGCAAGTGTGGACAAAATACTGTTTATACCATACTTACTCTGCATTCTGGGATTTAAGGGGAAACATAGGGGCTGATTCAAGAGTCCCTAGGGCCTCCTTGTGCCACATTAACATCACTTTTTTAATGCTAATGTGTCCCAATGGGGCCAAAATCGCTGCGCCAAATTCACAAAGTGGCACAATGCATGGAAGAGGCTGTGATTACATCCTGCTCAGGCTTATAATTTTCAATATTTAAGGACTTTTTAAAATGTTGACAATTATCATGTCATTTTAACTAAACTGTCTGAAAAGTTGATATATATAATTGTTATATTCACATTTGTTTAAAAAAATGAACTATCTAATTGAACTATGAAAATAGAATAAATATGTATTATTTATGATGTCTACATTAATATGTTGTTGTATATTCATATGTTATAGGTTTATGCATGAAAAATGTATTAAACAAAATTTTAATAATGACATAATGACAAAATGACAAAATGTATTAATTATTTATGTAAAAATACAAGTTTTTAATCTTAAATTTTAAAATTAGTTTCATACATGTAACTTTTATTATGTAAATTTTTTAGTATTTTTTATGTTTCAAAGTTTATGAATATTAGTAAATATTAATAAAAATGTATTGCAACGTTTGTCATTTTTGCAGTATTAAGTTGAGAACATTTGTGGGCCTTTTAGACTGTTGATTTAATTGTTTGTGTGAATGTATTGGTTAGTTTAGTGTTAGTTTGATTTTTTTTTATCAGTTATGTCCTTCTATGGCAAACTCTGATTTAAGTTTTATTTATAATGTTTAATATGTAATTCAATAACTTTGAATACTACTATATGAATATTTATCAATATTTAAATTGTTGTGTAAATATTTGTAGTTTATGTAATTGTTTTTGCTTGTATTGCTATTTTGGCAATGTCATATTTTTCTTTTTACTCAAACATGTGTATACATTGTTTAATGTTTATTGTAATTATTTGTTTAGTGTAAAAAGTAGTTCTTTATGTTTATTAATGAAAATGTAACTATTTTGGCAATATTATTGTAGTTGATATTTTTAACACATCATATATTTTTTTCCCAATATTTGTGTTTTAATAGTGTTTGTGTTTTCAATTAAGTAACAATGGTATTTGTGTTCTCTATATTTTGGGGTTTAATAGTTAAGTATAGGAAGACGATATTTTTGTTATGGATATTTTTGTATTTAAATAATGTGTGCATCTACATTATGTCAGTGACCCACAATTAAAATAATGATTCTCATCTTTTTCTGCTCAGAGAAAACATTTTCCAGCTGAATCGCATTGACATACAATGCAAAATATATTTGCTGTTTTGGAAATGGGGAGACCTGTGGAAACATGAGTGTTCTGCTATTTAGCAGCCCTTTCATTTATTGGGGGAGGAAGATAGGGAGGTATTGTGTGGCAACAGGATAAAAATGCACAAGCATGTCTGAGAACCCAGGTAGGCAGCAAGCACTCTTTTTTCCCCAATGCACTTCTAATTTGATTCAGTCCCTGCATGCCTGTAGGAGTGAGGACTTCCAGCAATCCTGGGCTCAGCACTGTGCTGGAAAGCCACAGAGTTAATGAACTTCCAGACAAGGTACAGAAAAAGAGGTGGAGAAAGAAAAGGAAGAGTGGGTCAGTAAGTTGAGAGGAGGAAGCAAAGAAGTAAATATAGTTGGTTAAGGTTTCTGTTTACATTTTGGGTAAAGATACTCCCCAAGGGGTGCCCGTGTTACTCCAACAATGGTGATAAAGGTGAGTGAAGTGCCTTGGTATAAAGGAACAACCACATAATTGCAAGGTAAACACCAAATAATGGGTAGTGCTTGTGGCATTTCTAAGCACTGTAAATAATATATGTTGGCACTACCCATTATAATAATAACAATAATAATAATAATAATAATAATAATAATAATAATAATAATAATAATAATAATAATAATAATAATAATAATAAATAAATAAAAAGAAGAAGAAGAAGAAGAAATACATTGAGAATGAAGAGGGGACAGGGTAGGGGAGATGGACTGAAAACTGCCTCTTTCCTCTCTCCTTCCAGAAACTTAACTGGCCCATCCAAGATAGACCTACTTTCCTCCATCTCCCCTTCTAAAGACTTTTCACTCCTGCTCGGGACTGTCTTGCTTTACTCTTCTCCCCTTCTAGAGTTTACCAGTCATGCTTAATCCAGTTCAGATTGTCATTGTATTTATTATTAATTGCATAAGAGTACACTCCATACATTGTGCACATGAACAGGCTTCTGCACAGAAGAAGGTCTATACAGAAGTATTTGTCTGAATTATTGTCAACCCTGGGGAAAAACATATATTATCTCCTCAGGGCTCCTTATACCTTTTTATTTATTCCTGGAGCAAACTCTTGCACTGGAAATCGACATCTGAGAGAACAACCGAATCTTCAGAAAAAAGTTAAAACAGAGTTTTAAATAATTTCTTTTATGTATTTTTTTAAATCTCTTTATGATAGTTTCATACAACTGGGTAACAAAGCAGGACCCTACAGTAAAAAGTATGAAAAAAAAGCTTGAGGCGATTTTGCTTGGACATATCACAAAGAAAGAATCTTTTTTTGTAAGGCATCAAACACATTACTAGAAACACAATCTTCTAGGTCGACCCTCCCCGCCACCCCACCTCCGGTTTGCTGGTCAACTAATTCTTTCACCAGGTTCGTTCTGTGGCTTTGTCATCTTCTCATCCTCAGAACGTCATCCATGGCCTGCCTCCAGGGTCCCCATACCTTATCAAACTTATTTGGGCACCCCGAGCCTTGCACACCATTTTTTCAAAGCATATGCACCAGACAGTTTTATATAATTTTTCCTGTGTCATCTTCACTGTCAGAGTGAAGAACTACAATTGTTCAGTCACTAAATGAGATATAAAAGCTGACACTGGGACTTGGGGGACTCCCGATCCCTGGGAGGTGTGCCAATCGGGAGGGTTGGGGGAAGGGTGTAGCTTAGGCTACAAATGGACTATTTTTGGGCTATGAAGTTAAAGTGGTAGCCCAAAGAATAAATGTGGCAATTTTAGGCATACCAGCACCATTTTTTGAAAGGTGACATGGTTGCCAAATGTGTAGGCAGCAAGTTTTTTGTATTTGGACCGTTAAGTGAAAGTAGGGGCAAGCAGAGACATGGAGGATGAGTGCGTGAAGGAAGCGATTCGCTTCTTGCACGAAGCCGGGAGGACTGACTTGTTGGTCCCCGGATTGAGGGGCATGACTAGCCCTCCTCACTGGGCCTCAGTTGCTGCAGATGGTGCTGCAGTTGTGGCGTGCTCGCCACCGCTAAGGCGCTCGGAAGCGCTGCAGGTATGTACATGGGGCTGACCCAGAGGGAGAAAGGTGCCCCTCCTGTCCCGCGCATAGGTCGGATGGTGCGTGCACAGCAGCCAAGCAGCCCATGCTCCAATATGTCCAGTCAGGGCAGCACGCAGGGCAGGCAAGGGTAAAGCTGGATTGACAGATCTCACCGCAGCACTTGAGGCGGTGACTCCAAGGGGGTCAGGAGTACAGAGACCTGCGAAAGCGGGCCCAAGTGCAATGAGGTGAGCAGGGATGGGCCTACAGTGAAGACTACAGTCAGTGTTAGCAGAGGGGATTATTGTATTAATTAAGGTGCACAGGATGTACATGTGACACCCGACTTCTATGTGGAGCAGCAAGGCCCACGGGACTCACATGAAGGAATAGGGGAGAAAGGTGTTCAGTAGGGTGGGGGCAGGGGCTCCAGGGAGGGCATCAGTATTGAACCAGAAGGGGAAAGTGAAGTTATGGCATCAGCTGATGCACATGGGGGCGTTCCATGTGGAAAGGGGGGCCAAGTGGACATGTGGGGGGAGGAGCGACAATGGGGGTGAGAATGGGGGAGGTGGCAGGTGGTGTTGCTAGCCCAAGAGGGGCAGGTGGGGGACGGGGAGGGAGGTACCGCAGGGACAGCTCAGGTGGCTGGAAGTTCAGGGGGCTAGACAGATGGGGCACAGGAGGCACAGGGTGGGGTAAGAGGAGGCTCTGCTCCAATTCTACTGGCAGCGAGCCTGGAGTGGGGCGATGAATGGAAAGGTGGGCAATTGGAGGAGTTAGGATAGCAGTACAGGGAAGGAAGGTTCCCCCCTCTCTGGAAGGTGTGCTCTAAGAAAGGTAGCAGGATGGCCCATCATGGCAAGGAGGGCATTTCACAGAAGGTGACAAGGAAGCCCCACCCCCCATTCGAGGGGACAGGATGTGCCTGGAGTGTGTTGCAGGCTAGGGATGTTTGAAGAGGACGTGCAGAGTAGGCACAGTAGGTGGTGCTGGTTACCGGGCAGAGAGGGGTGGTGGTGGACAGGGCACATGACATCGACACTTTGGACTTTTCCTTTTTCTTTACAGGCCCTAGCGGCAATGTTCAAATAGACTTGGGAGAGCTTGGTGTGGCTCAGTGGCCGCCAAGGAGAAAAGAAGGCAAGTCACAGTACGGCCGGCAGGACAAAGCATGGGACAAATTTGATGCTGCCACACAAACGTCCGGGGTGGCCTTGGTGGTGCTTCAACCCAGGAGGTATAGTACAGCCCCTGGGACAGGTAGTCTAGGAGCGGATGGACAGGACATGATAACACAAGGGAGAGGGGGTTCTATGGTCCCGTCCCATTCTACAAAGGATATAAGAGGCAACACAGCGTGAGGTGATGCAGCATGCTTATGCACAACCACACATATCATTGACATGGTCCGAGGTTGGGGTGGCCCATACGCAGTGCAACTATGACTATAAGCTTTAAATAGGAGGAGCTGGTGGAGAATGTTGTTCCGGGGGAGGAGGAGCAGAGATGGTACCAGAGAGGTGCATGAAGGGGACGGGGGGATAAGGTGGTCTCTGGTGTTTTACAAGAGGTACCCATCCCCAGAAGGGGAAACATGGAACAGAAGGTGGCCATGGAGGTCCTTCGCAACTGGTTAGTCAGCAGGATCCAGAGCAGACATTGACCTTGATGCCAGGCAAGGGTGCTAAGGGGCGCAGGATTGATAACGTGCTGGTGTCCACAGGTGTGGACATGGGGTGATGCGACTGGCAGGGATACATGCCTACGAAGAGGTTTGTACGTGAGGGACACAATTGTGGGCACCAGTGGCCAGGGACCCAGCAGTGACACTGGCAGCACCACAGTGGATAAGGGTGGCGGGGGAGGACAGGAAAAGCTGGTATATTGGCCTTACAAGCAGGGGAAGGGCAAAAAGGGAGTGTGAGTGAGGTGAGAAATGTAAGGGCAGGGGGTTAGGACAGGATGGTGGGCTGCGGCACAGAAGGGTGAAGGTTTAGAGAGCAAGGAGCTCAAAACTAAAAAGTTACCATACACTAGGGTGACAAACCCTCTCGGTTCGCACCTAATGTTGCCCACAAAAGAGAGGATTTGGAAGGGAGAATATGTGGAGATGTTTAAACTATTACACTGGGATCTCAGGGCAAAAGAAGGTTCAAAAGAAGAGAAGTATACATTTTCAAAACAGCCTAAAGTACCAATGACAATTGAGAATTGGACCGCAGCGTTACTAATATTCACCAGCGTTTACTATAAGAGATTTCCGACCGGTGTATTACATTGTTCCAATATATAGACGTCATGACAGGGGGATCACCCTCCCCAGCATAAAGAAATATCAATGGGCTGCACAGCTGACATCAATCAATTACTGGATGCACACACCACAAGACGAACCCGCCTACTGGATGAATTGGAGGCTGCAGCAACCAGGGTGATACCTGAGGGTCTTTTACTCCTCCCCCTGGTTGTCACACAATCTTGGCCCCACATCAGTGATCATTGGCCACTGGCACCCCACACACAAAGCACTGGGCTGGGAGGGAGATTAACCCAAGCCACCCCACTCTGGTATTTTGAGGCACTGGGTACCATGAGTGACCTCCCCGGGTTTGCAAAGTGGGATCTTATCAGCAAGGATTGGTGACCTCAGGCCATGCAATGCCGTTAGGACCGTCAACGAACTGCAGGAGAAATATGAACTTGATCCTTCTGAATACTTCCGCTACCTACAAGTGCAACATGCTTTACACTTGGCCCTCCCTAAGGGGACGGAACACCCCGAGACCACTCCCTTGGAGCGTAGATTACTAGAGGAACTCAAGCACAAAAAAGCTATCTTCCTCACCTACAAAACCATACTCAATAACTCACTAGATACGCTGCAGCATCTTAAGCAGCAATGGCAACAGAATCTGGGAGAGCTAGAGGAGGAGGAATGGGAGGAGGTGCTGGCATCCCTGAGGGATGTGGGAATTTACTCCAGTTTTCATCTGATTTAGTTGAAAATACTTCATGGAACATACTTATATCTCTGGGGATGCGGGATGGAGGGGTCCTTCATAAATATTCTTTGAGAATTTTCAGAAATTAGACAGTATTGGTCCACAGAGAAATTGTCTATCAGTGAAGAGATGATTGCTGAATATACGGGGACCCACCGATCTGGGAAGGTCAGAGAGACAGCTGGCAATGTTTGGCATGGTGGTCGCAAAGAGAAACATTGCCAGACTATGGGGTTTGGCGGAAGTACCAGGATAGCAAGATTGGAAGAGGGACATGAATTGGTGTATGACTGCAGAGAAGGATACCTACATGAGTCTGAGGTGCCCATGGAAATTGGGGAAGGTGTGGGGGAAATGGAATGAATACAGGGGAGGGCTGTGTGCCACCCCCGCAACCACATAAAGCACCCACCTGGGATGGACAGAGTGCCACAGTGGAAAACCTCTAAAGACCGGGAGCAGGCCAGGGTCTTGGGGGATGGTGATAGCTACCAAGATCAGGTCATGTTTTTTTCGCTCTGAGCCGAGAAAAACCCGCAATGTGCAATGTATACTTGTCATTAATAAAATGAATTAAAAAAATAATAATATATATATATATATATATATATATATATATATATATATATATATATAGACAGATATATACACATATATATGGACATGATCAGGAAAGCGCAGCTCAACTATGAGGGGTATGCCTGGGCACAGTATGACAATGAGTTATAGGCCTGCCTGCCACTTGACCCAGAGGTGAAATAGGAAGAAATAGATACTGGCAGCACACGATGGGCCAAGCTAAATTCGGGAAGGCTATATTCAGGGCCAGCAGGATACTGATTGTGTACCGCCCTTTCAAGGTCATCCTACTCGGCTGGGGTAGAGACAGTGACAAAAAGTCAGGAATGAGTCATGGGGGCATGTTGGGACTTCAACAAACGCCTATGTACAAGGGAATACTGCAAGTTTTGGTACGAGTACTAAAAATGCGCAGGTTGGCACGCCCTCATGCAATACTATAGAACAGCTGGGGGTTTACAGGGTCGGCAGCCAGGTCAGTAGTCGCAGCAACAAGGGGGGCCAGAATACAAGGGTTCAGGTAAGTCATGGTCACAAGGTTTTCAGGGGGTTGGAAGTCACATGGAGCGATCGGAAAGGGCTCATATACCAATTAATTTAGTCAGCTGGATTTCTGGCTGGTGTGCTATGTGCATGAGGGGGATACAATACTGTTGAGTGAGGGTTTTCAATGGAATTTCAGATTGGGGTACAAGGGCCCCTGGACTCATAGGTGCTCCAAGAACTTAAAATTGGCCAAATTGCATAAACAGGTGATACTCGTAAAATTACACAAGGAGATTCAAGAAGGCAGAATGGAGTGCCCTTTGATGACTGCCTCTTGAGGATCTCATTGTCTTGCCCATTGGTGTTGTTCCCAAGGAGGAGGAAGATAAGTTTAAACTCATCCAACACCTTTCCTTGCCTGAAGGAAATTCAGTTAATGACTACATTGCAGAGTCTCTGTGTCATATTCATCCATGTACGTGGCTATGTCACTGGTAGAACGGATGGGTAGGGGAGCGCACATGGCAAAGACGAAAATTAAGTCTGCATTTCAGCTGCTGCTAGTACACCCGGGGGGTTTTCTGTTGCTGGACATACAGTTTGAGGACCTGTGGTTTGTGGGCAATGCATTGCCAATTGGATACTCGATCTCATGCACATTGTTTGAGCATTTTAGCTCTTTCTTGCAGTGGTTGTTCACATGGTACAAGGGGCACACATCAGTGACACCTAGATGATTTCTTCTTTTTAGGTCGCCACAGTTCTGCGGTCTGTCAACAAGAACTAGCAAATGTACAAGAGCTAATGGGGAACTCAGGGGCCAGAGAAAAATGTAGGGCAGAGTACAGTAATCTCCTTCTTGGGCACTGAACCGGATTTAATGTCCATGGAATCACAGTTACCAGTTGATAAGAGAGTGAAGATGCTATTGCTTTCAGATACTGTGTTGGCAAAGGACAGGGTGACAGTGAGGGAAGTTCAGGTGTTGTTGGGGCATTTGAATTTTGCCTGCTGAGTGGTGAGAGCAGGCAAGACCTTCTGCAGGAGACTAGCATTATCACTGGTGGGCCTTTCACAACCTCATCATCATCTGAGGCTGTAGGCAGGGGCACAGGAGGACTTGAGAATGTGGCGTAGATTTCTGGAGGAGTTCAATGGGATCCCAAAATTGACACCAATGGAGTGTGAGAGGAATGTCCAGATATTCTAGATGCAGCCGGGGGGGTGGGCTTCAAATTGTGCTCACAGGGAAAGTCATCAATCATTCACTAAATCATGTATTTGTAAAATGTGGCTTGTCATCTGCAAGGGTATCCAAGCACTTGAAGTAGGTCTCATTCGAAGAACCAATTCTTAAGCCCCTTCCTGAATTCAGTCAGTGAGGAGGAGGTGACGAGATAGGAGAAGGAGTGTCATCTAGCACCGCAGCAGCATGTGCGAGGTATCTATGCAAGGGCTAGGTGTGCAGAGCAGAGGTTCCTGTGGCGGAGGTGGAAGTGCAGACGTTGGTTCAGGTTGGCGGGTACTTGGTCATGGAGGGCTTTGTACATGTGGGTCAGGAGCTTGAAGTGGCATCTCTTCTGGACCGGGAGCCAGTGGAGGTCTTTCAGGTGTTGTGATGTGGGCCCTCCTGGGCAGGTTGGGGATCAGTCTGGTGGCTGCTTTCTGCATTGATTGGAGCCTTTGTTTGAGTTTTGTGTTGGTGCCTGCATAGAGCGCATTGCCATTGTCCAGTCGGCTGGTTATGAGGGCATGCATTACTGCCTTTCTTCCTTTCTTGTGTTGATGGGGAGCCACTTGAAGATTTTGCACAGCATGCAGAGTGTTTGGAAGCAGGCTGAGCAGAGGGTGTTGACCTGATGTCTCATGGAGAGTTTGGTGTCTAGGATGATGACGAGGTTGCGGGTGTGGTCTTTTGGCATTGAGGTGGGTCCAAGCTCCAACAGCCACCAGGAATCGTTCCAGAGGGCAGTGTGTTTGCCAAAGATGAGAACTTGGGTCTTGTCTGTATTAAGCTTTAAGCAGTTGTCCTTCAACCATGCTGAGACGTTCTTCATGCAGTTGTGGAAGTTTGTCTTGACTGAGGTGGGGCCGGCAGATCAGATGTTGAAGAGTGTAGGGCTGAGGGATGAGCCCTGGCTTGCAATGTGAAGGGGGGGTGGACTATCTAGATGTGACCTGTGAGGAAGGATGCCATCCATCTGAGCGCGTTGTCAGTTTTTCCAGTCTGGTGCAGGCGGTAGATGAGTGTGTGGTGGAAAACCGTGCCAAAGGTGGCAGAGAGGTTGATCAGGATAAGGGCGGCAGATTCACCTCTTTCGAGTAGGGCGTGGTTATCATCTGTTGACGCGATCAGAGTTGTCTCAGTGCTGTGGTTGGCTCTGAATACTGATTGGGAAGGGTCCAATAGGTTGTTTCTCTCCAAGAGTTCGGTGAGTTGGAGGTTGACAGCTTTCTCCAGGACCTTGGCAGGGAATGGGGGCAACAAGATGAGTTGGTAATTCTGGAGTTCATTGGGGTCTGCCAGGGGTTTTTTAAGGAGAGGTCTGACCCTTAGTGTGTTTCCAGGTATCTGGAAAGATGGCTGTGGTTTGCGAAGCATTGACGATGGTGATGAGTTGGCAGAGGACCTTGTCTCTACCGAGGTTTAAGAGTCAGTGGGGGCAGGGGTTGGTGGGTGCTCCAGAATGAATGGTACTCATAAGGGCGGTTGTGTCCGATGCGCTGACTTGTTTCCAGGCATTAAGCAGGTGGTGGGTTGTGGTGGTTGATTAGATGCTTGGGGTGTTGGAGGTTTAGGGATCAAAGTTCTTTTAGATGGTTGCTATGTTGCTATTTTGCTGTGCAACCCTACTCCTATCTTTCTCCCTAATCTCCTAAACCTCCTAACACTCACCCCCCTCCACCCTTAAACCCCTGTCCCCCAGCTCTTCTCACTCTACCTGTCCCCCCCTCCCTCGCGCTTTCCCGCCGCGACCTCCTGCACGCCCCCGCCCCCCAGCTCCCATTCGCCCCCAGCTGACCCCTCCTACCTCATATGGCGGCCGCTGCGCGACAGTGGTAGCGACCCTTGACCCAAGGGTAGGTCGCTCCCCCTGCCGCTGCAGCTCCTCCAGCTCATCCAGGTTCCTGAGTTCCTGAGACCCACCTCACAGTAAGTACCCCCCACCTCCCAGCCCCTTGCTCTGCCCCGCGCTATTCACCCTCTCTCCTGCTCCTGCTTCTTTTCTTCTTTTCTCCTTCTCTGTTCTTCCTCCTCGCTCCTCGTCTGTAATCTTCTTCTGTACTCTTCTTTTCCCCGTCTTCTCTCTTCTTCTCTTCTTCCTCATCTTCTTCTGTGGTCTTCTGCCTTCTGTTCTTCGTTTTCTGTATCTTCTTCTGTGTTCTTCTGCGTTCTTCTGTGTTCTTCTGTGTTCTTCTGTGTTCTTCTGTTCTTCTGGTCTCCTGTTCTTCTGTTCTTCCAGTCTTCTGTTCTTCTGTTCTTCTGGTCTTCTGTTCTTCTGTTCTTCTGTTCTTCCGGTCTTCTGCTCTTCTGTCTTCTGTCTTCTATCTTCTGCCTTCGGCTCTTCTGCCTCCTCCGTCTTCTTCTCCCCGCGCCTGCCCTCCTGCTCCTGCCTCATCCCCCTCCCTCACTCGCCTCCCCCCTCTTTATCACCCCTATCTAACCCGTTCGCTATCTACCTCCCTCACTCCTCCTATCTACCTATCTCTCTATCCCACTATCTAACTCCCTCACTCTCCACCTCCTCCTATCTACCTATCTCTCTATCTATCTATTTCTCTATCTATCGATTTCTCTATCTATCGATTTTCTCTATCTATTTCTCTATCTCTCCCCCCCTTCCCGCCACCCCCTCTATTACCTATCTTCCTATCCTCTCACTCTACCTCTCACCCTCACCCACCTCTACAACCCCCCTCCCCTATCTTCACAACCCTACTCCTATCTTTCTCCCTAATCTCCTAAACCTCCTAACACTCACCCCCTCCACCCTTAAACCCCCCTCCCCCAGCTCTTCTCACTCTACCTGTCCCCCCCTCCCTCGCGCTTTCCCGCTGCCACCTCCTGCACGCCCCCGCCCCCCAGCTCCCATTCACCCCCAGCTGACCCCTCCCCCCCCCCTCCTACCTCATATGGCGGAGGCGCGCCAGAGGCAAGCCCGTCTGCGCCCGTCCGCGCCTGTCCCGCGCCCAGCGCCACGACCCCTGGTCCCCAGCTCTCCCAAGCCCCGCTGATCCGCTACGACCCCACCACCCTCCACGCCCTCAACCCAGGACGCTCCAACACCTGCTTCCAAGCTCACCCCAAACGCACCCATGGACCCTTCGCCTGCAACTCCTGCAAACGCATCTTCCACCACGCAACTACCACGACCACAAGCCCACGCGCCATCAACCACCTCAAGTGCATCCTGGTCAACGCTCGTTCCGTCCACAAGCACGCCGTTGAACTCTGGGACCTCCTGGACTCCACAGCCCCGGACGTCGCCTTCATCACGGAGACCTGGATGAACGCCTCCTCTGCTCCAGACATCGCCACCGCCATCCCCGAAGGCTACAAGATCTCCAGAAAAGACCGCACCAACCAAGTAGGAGGAGGTATCGCCATCGTCTTCAAAGACTCCATCAGCATCGCCACCTCCACCGAAGACACCCCTCTCGCCGCTGAACACCTGCATTTTCAGATTCGCACCGACCCGAGGACCACCCTCAGAGGATCCCTCGTCTACCGTCCTCCCGGACCGCGCGCCCCATTCAGCGACGCCATCGCCGACTTCATCTCCCCGCACGCCCTCGCCTCACCGGACTACATCCTCCTAGGCGACCTCAACTTTCATCGGGAACAAAACAACGACCCCAACAACACCACCCTGCTCGACAACTTCGCCAACCTCGGCCTCAAACAACTGGTGAACACCGCCACCCACATCGCCGGACACACGCTCGACCCTATCTTCTCCGCCAGCAAACACATCTTCTTCAGCCACACCTCCGCTCTACACTGGACCGACCACAGCTGTGTCCACTTCACATTCCGACGCGAGACCCGCCACCTCCGCACTCAACCCATCCCTCGTCGACAGTGGAACAAGATCCCCGAAGAGCAACTCTTCTCCGCACTCGCCGCCAACCAACCCACCCTCACCACCGACCCCAACGACGCAGCCCTCAGCCTCACAAACTGGATCTCCAACTGCGCAGACAACCTTGCTCCCCTCAAACACACGCATCGACAGACCAACACCAAAAAACCTCTCTGGTTCTCTGACACCCTCAAAGAATCAAAGAAAACTTGTTGCGCTCTCGAAAAGGCCTGGCGCAAGGACCACACCGCTGACAACATGACCGCCCTCAAGAACGCTACCCGCGAACACCACCACCTGATCCGCGCTGCTAAAAGGAACTTTTTCACCGACAGACTGGACAAAAACAGCCACAACAGCAGAGAACTCTTCAGCATCGTCAAGGAGTTCTCCAACCCCAACGCCGTCACGCCCTCACAGGATTTGTGCGAATCCCTCGCCACCTTCTTCCACCGCAAGATCAGCGACCTCCACGACAGCTTCGGACACCAGACCCAACCAAACACCACCGAACCCGCACCCATCACCCTCAACAACTGGACCCACATCAACACTGAAGAAACCAAATCCACCATGAACTCTATCCACTCCGGCGCCCCTTCGGACCCCTGCCCTCACTTCATCTTTAACAAAGCCGACGACATCATCGCCCCGCACCTCCAGGCCGTCATCAACTCTTCTTTTTCTTCTGCTACCTTCCCCGAATGCTGGAAACACACCGAAGTCAACGCCCTACTAAAGAAACCTACGGCTGACCCGAGCGACCTGAAAAACTTCCGCCCCATCTCTCTCCTGCCTTTCCCAGTCAAGGTAATAGAGAAGACCGTCAACAAACAGCTGACCACCTTCCTGGAAAACAACAACCTGCTCGACCCTTCACAAACCGGATTCCGACACAACCACAGCACGGAAACCGCCCTCATCTCAGTCACAGACGACATCAGAACCCTGATGGACAACGGTGAAACAGTCGCCCTCATTCTCCTCGACCTTTCGGCTGCCTTCGACACCGTCTGTCACCGCACCCTAATCACCCGCCTCCGCTCCACCGGGATCCAAGGCCAGGCCCTGGACTGGATCGCCTCCTTCCTCTCAAACTGTTCCCAAAGAGTTTACCTCCCTCCGTTTCGCTCAGTACCCACCGAGATCATCTGCGGCGTACCCCAAGGCTCATCACTCAGCCCGACACTCTTCAATGTCTACATGGGCCCCCTCGCCAACATCGTATGCAAGCACGACATCATCATCACCTCCTACGCCGACGAAACCCAACTTATACTCTCCCTCACTAAGGACCCCACCAGCACCAAGACCAACCTACAAGAGGGTATGAAGGACGTCGCAGATTGGATGAGGCTCAGCCGCCTAAAGCTGAACTCTGAAAAAACGGAAGTCCTCATCCTCGGCAACACCCCGTCCGCCTGGGATGACTCCTGGTGGCCCACGGCCCTCGGCACTGCACCGGCCCCCGCAGACCACGCCCGCAACCTCGGCTTCATCTTGGACCCTCTTCTCACCATGACCAAGCAAGTCAACGCCGTGTCCTCCGCCTGCTTCCTCACCCTCCGCATGCTCCGCAAGATCTTCTGCTGGATCCCCGCCGACACTAGAAAAACCGTGACCCACGCCCTCGTCACGAGCCGCCTGGACTACGGCAACACCCTCTACGCTGGGACCACAGCCAAACTCCAAAATCGCCTGCAACGCATTCAAAACGCCTCGGCCCGCCTCATCCTCGACGTACCCCGCAACAGCCACATCTCCGCACACCTGAGACACCTGCATTGGCTCCCAGTCAGCAAAAGGATCACCTTTCGACTTCTCACCCACGCACACAAAGCCCTCCACGACAAGGGACCGGAATACCTCAACCGACGCCTCAGCTTCTACGTCCCCACCCGCCTCCTCCGTTCCTCTGGCCTCACACTCGCTTCCGTCCCTCGCATCCGCCGCTCCACGGCGGGTGGGAGATCTTTCTCCTTCCTGGCGGCCAGGACCTGGAACTCCCTCCCCACCAGCCTCAGGACCACCCAGGACCATTCCGCTTTCCGGAGACTCCTAAAGACCTGGCTTTTCGAGCAGCAGTAACCCCCTCTTCCCCTAGCACCTTGAGACCCGCACGGGTGAGTAGCGCGCTTTATAAATGTTAATGATTTGATTTGATTTGATTTGAAATGGCCAGCTAGGGAGTCGCAGAGAATCTGTGATGCAGGGATTGAGTTTTCGGTGGCTGTGGGGCAAGTGATCTCTCTAACAATGGTGAAAAGTTCCTTGGTTTGATTGGTGCTGATATCAATTTGGATTATCAGGGCCTCCCTCTTTGCCACTCTGATCTGTTGGTGGTAGTCGTTGAGGGCTGATTTGAAAGTGGCTCTGTTGATATTGTTCCTACTAGTGCACCGTCTTCTTTCAAGTTGTTTGCATCTGTGTTTCATCTTGCTGAGTTCTGGGGTGTGCCAGTTGGCTTGCTTGGCTGGTCAGTGCACTTTGGCAGGTTTGGTGGGAGCAACTTGGTTGGGGTGCTGGTGATCCAGCCCAATTACTGCACCAACCTGGACCATACAGTAATTAGGCTGTGTGGCGCCAAGGGTGTCAGTCCATTGTTGCTGAGAGAACTTGGTACACCTGCAGAATGGTGTGGTGCGGTGGTTGGGGAAGGAGCAGGCATAGCCGATGGTGGTGAACTGTATGATGGAGTTGTCTGACCAGGTGAGGTCTGAGGTGTAGGTGTACCTGATTCTATTGCTAGTGAAAATGAAGTCCAGCGTTGCACGCGAAAATGGAGTCCAGCGTGTTTCCTGCTTTGTGTGTAGGGTCGGTCGGTGACTAGCTTCTTGAGGCCAATGTTGTCCGGTCTTTCCAAGAGATCGGTGGAGTTGGTGTTGGTGGAGTCGTCTAGGTGACAGTTGAGGTTTACCAGGTGGATGTGTTTGGATTCAATGGCGGGAGGAATAATGAATTCCATTGCAGTAGTGGCAGTAACACTCTGGGGCCACAGATTGGCTCCTAGGAAGGTATTATTCAGAGTGGACAACTTGGCGGTGGTTCACATTGTGAACAGGCAGCCAGCCAGGGATGGGCAGCTGCCTAGGCTGTTATAGGTTTACGTGACGGTTTGCATAAGATATGATATCTTCAAAGTGTGACATGTACCTGGGGTGGAAAATGACATTACTGACTCTTTGTCTTGTTCACAGTGGGAAAGGTTTTATGGACTAGCCACGGAGGTGGACAGCAACAAGACGTCACTGCCAGCGGAGATGTGGAATGTGGGAGACAAAGGAATTTCCAACTGGTGGTAGGGTCCCTGGCAGTGTTTATGTGGCATTCAGACACAGGCATGGGAGGCTTCAAAAGCAATGGTGAAGGGTGATGCCCCGTGGGTTGGAGCAGGGCTGTGGACGTGGTGCAGTTTATCCTATCACTGATGGAAAGGGGTTTGTCCAGGGTTACAATAACTGAGAAGTTGGCAGGCATTGCCTTCATGGGCAAACTATTGTGGAGATATGCCCCATCTGCAGTGGAACTGGGAAGCAGGATGCTTGAAGGGTGGGCTAGAGAGCAGGTGTAAGGGGGTTCAAAGAGGAAACCACTGATGAGGATTTTTTTCAGCAAGATAATTGAGGCTTGCCGTTGGTCTGTGATGGGGAGGATGAACATATCTTGCTTGCAAGATTGATATTGTGGATGTTCTTCTGAGCTTTCTGAATTTTGGAACTGGTGGGGGGTAGGGCAGTAGGGGATTGTTGTGGGAAGAAGTTGAGAGAGACAGAGATGGAGATGGGAGCTGTGCCTGAGAAGGTCTGACATGGATCAAAGATCCTGCCGCAAGACGGTGGTCTTGCATGGATACGCGGCATTGAATTTGTGCCCTGTTCGGTGGGGCAAAAAGGCTATGGAGCTATAAAGGGAGTGTCTGTGGAGCGGTCTTTGTACAAGAATGGGGTAGGACTGACCCCATTCCAGCTACTAGTGGGGTTATGGAAAGCACTGGTTAGTGTTGGGAACCCCTCAGAAAAATATGGTACTCACTCCTTCTGAATTGGGGAGGCTACAGAAGCAGCAAGAAGAGGACGGGATAGGAAACAGATTATGGGTCTGGGAGGTGGTCCTCCAATTGCATCAATGGTATGTCAAAATGGAGGGGGGAGTTTAGTTGGCATGTAGTTTGTTGTTCTTTCAGGTGGTGTGGCGGACCAAGAGTTTGCTGATCTTCCCATCTGGATCATGGGCCATTTTTTTGTAAAGTGGGCAGAGAGGCATGAGGTGCAGAGAGGCTACAGCACTAATCTCGATTTTGATTGCAGCTTGTTCAAAGTTACATGGTGTGGAAAAGGGGGCATACAATGGGGGAAAGTGTTGCATTGTTTGAATTCTTTGTTAAGAAGACATAGATGCCTGGATGTGTTAGTTATTCATCCAGGCAAAAACAACATGGTGGTCTGCAAGGGACTGGCACTACTGAAGGAGATAAAAAATTATTTGAGGGAGATTAAACAACTCTGGGCAGGATGTCACATAATATGGACAGAATTTGTCGTGAGGCAAATATGGAGGGGGCGAAAAGACCTTTGGCCATAGATAAGGTGAGGAGGAAGATAAACAGAGAGATGCGTTTTTTCTGCAGAGATGAAGGTATGTGCATGATCGAGCACCCTGAATTGAAGCATGACACAGTGCAATTTTTCCGGGGGTGGTGTGCACTTGTCTCGCTTTGGGATGGAATTGTACTTGTTGCAGGTAAGGGAGGTCCTAGCCAAGATATTGAACGCAGATGGTTGAAGGTGGTGGCTCTAGTGAGGAGGGGGGTCAGAAAAAGTAGGACAGATTATTTTTCTGAGTGGCGGTTGGCCTATAAATGACCATGTTTTGAATTAAAATTTGGTGCTATAGGCGAATCAGGAAGAAGGGAAGGTGTTAACAAAGGACAAATGGAGGAGGCAGGATATTAAAGTATGTAGTAGGAAATTTTGATAATTAGACCTCAATAGATACTGGTTAAGGGTTAGGGGAAGTTTAGATAGGTCAAATAGGAACTCAGTGAAGTAGGTAGGAGTTAGACATTCACAAGTTGGAACTGTTTGGGGGTCGGGGAATTTTAGGGGCAGGGGAGTAGAAAATGTAGGTGACCCGTTGCAAAGTGAGGTTTAGTTTTGTAAGACAAAGGCCAAAGAAGTTTGATGTATTATGCACCTATTTCAATGTCTGCCTTTTTCACACATAAAAATGAATATGTGGCCTGTGCTGCTCCCCTCTCACCCAAACGGATTCAACCTGTATTTGAGTACACTGTAGTAATGGATATAATGTGTGTGTGACATGCCACTAGATTAGTTTTATAGTACTTGTCTTCAGTACCTTAACTCACCAGAAGATGGCAGCCTTGCTCTCTCATATTAGTCTCAAAGCTCTACTACAGTAAGCCAGTGTGTGCTACTCTGCAAATGATTCCCAAAAGCTTGAGGCAGCAAGTGATTGGAAATAGTGTACTATGAAATGGGTATATTGTTTAATACAATAAGGGATCCAATCCCACCATAGTGGTAAAGGGACCATCAGCTCACTTTCAAACAAAGTGGAGGAGATGTCTTCCTTTAACTGTTGACGAAACATTGCCCCTCAATAGAATATGTTCCCAAATAAGGGCCCAAACGTTGGGGACGCCTCGAGGAAATATCCTTCACCTAAACGGGAGGTATTAATGTAGACGTGGAGGGGAAAAGACACGTGAGCGTCTGCCCAGATGAAACAACCAAACACAAACCAAGTCAGGAACAGAAGCAACAATCAAACCTTACTCCAAACAGTGGTGAGCTATTTGAACTCAAACTAGAGAGAAATGTTCCCGCACTATCCATCCACCTGATCCATCAACTGTCTTTCAAGACGATGAAACATGGACGTGAATGCCTGGTGTACAGCGCCTAACAGAGTGGAACGCCCTTACTCCACCTTGAGATCCAAAATCATTTACAACTGGTTCCGGGATTTCCTGAAATCTGGACAGTAGAGACTTGGGTTTATTCGATCTCCCACCGATCAAGGGTCATTTTCGAAGAAAATTCTACCTGGGCAAGCACTCACTCAGTGAACTCCAAATCCGCCTTTCTAGTCGTCAAAGTGTACGTGTTATCTCCTATGGCACTATGAAGTTTTCAAGGCAGCGTGTATGTAGCGCAGTGTGAAACATGTAAATGAAGAGAATAACTTTGAAACAACTTTCGCGCCTTCTCTGGAGGCCCTTCTGGCTCACAACTAACAGCTGCCCTTCTGACTGCAAACTCACCTGAGGCCACGTGTCAGCGCTGTCACGCAAACAACGCTCATAAAGCAGGGCTCAACAGGCACCCGTCCAATCAAATGTCAAATCACCTAAGGGACTTTCATTCATTTCCGCCACTCAGGCAGGAGGGAGAGTACTTCCCTCATAAAGGCGAGCCACGCATCCTTCACTCACAGCTACACACCACACCCTTCCCTGACTCACCGTGACACAACCCGGCAGTCTGTCTGCACACAGACTCATCAACCACCAGCTGGTGCTCAGAGCCCGCCAACAGCACCCGCGGTTTACTGGCGGTCCTTTAACCCTTCCCCTTTAGGAACAAAGGAGTTGAAAGAAAACACGTTTGATAGACATTTCATCGCAGTCATACTTCTTAAAAGAAACACGATACATGCACTTGCACACCCACATAACCCTGTCTAAACCGAAGTGTCAGAAAGACCGGACACAAGATTGCCATTTATAACCTGCTTAGTGTGTGTGTTGTTTGAGAAGTGTACATGCTTTTGATGCTGCTGTGTGATATGATGGAAAGTGACGTTTTATTTTTAAAGTTTTTTTTTTAAATAGTAACGAAGATATTGCAATGAAAGAGAGTAGACATTAGGTTCAGATTTGCTTTTGAGAATAACGCTCTAACATATCCGGAAGAGCATGGAGTAGATTTCTACGTAAATAACTAATTTAGCACTTTTAGGGGCATATTTATACTCTGTTTGCACCGAATTAGTGTCATTTTTTTTACTCTAATTCGGTGCAAAACTAACTCCATATTTATACTTTGGTGCTAGACCCCTGTAGCACCAAATTTATGGAGTTAATGTCATTTTTTGAAAGTGGAGACCTACTTTGCCTTAATGAGATGCAAGGTAGGCGTTCCCGTGCAAAAAATGACTCTATGGCCTTAACGCCATATTTAGGGGCATATTTATACTCTGCGGCATATTTATACTCTGTTTGCACCGAATTAGTGTCATTTTTTTTTACTCTAATTCGGTGTAAAACTAACTCTATGTTTATAATTTGGTGCTAGACCCATCTAGCACCAAGGCCCTGATTTAAACTTTTTTTGCACCGCATTAATGTCATTTTATGACACAAAAGTGGTGCAAACTTACTAAATATTGGCCCTTATTTATACTTTTTGCTGCAAAACTGCACTAACTCACTTTTGCACCAAAAAATTTAGCACCGGCTTGCACCATTTCTGTGCACCAGCCGGGCACCATATTTATGGAATGGTGCAAGCCGGTGCAAAGGGTAGGCTAGAGTTTTAAAAAATGACTTTAGTCGGGTGGGGCTGGCAGTATGGAAGAAGAGGGTTTAGCACCAAAAAATGGCTTTAGGCAGGTTAGAGTAAAGAAAATTACTCTAACCAGATTAGCGTCATTTTATGGTGCTAAACCTACCATGCCACATGACTCCTGCCTTAGAAAAGGCAGGAGTCATGCCCACCACCCCAGTGGCCAGCACAGAGGACAGGGTTCCCCTGCGCATGGCCATTGCACCCGGTGCCATGTATGGGGGCCCATTTCAGGGTCCCCTATGGCACTTTCAAAAATAAAATGCACTTACCTGTACTTACCTGGGATGGGGTCCCCCATCCTCGCAGTCCCTCTAGTGTGGGTGGGGGTGCCCCTAGGGCCTAGGGAGGGCACCTCTGGGCTTATTCCATGGTGTTCCACCATGGAAATAGGGCCACAGGTCCCCTAACACCTGCCCTGACCCAGGTCTTAAAAAATGGGGCAAAGCAAGCTTTGCCCCATTTTTTGACCCCTCCTCCCTCCCTTGCACCATTTTTACATGGGAGTATAAATATGGTGTTAAGGCCATAGAGTCATTTTTTTGCACGGGAACGCCTACCTTGCATCTCATTAAGGCAAGGTAGGTTTCCACTTCCAAAAAATGACTTTAACTCCATAAATTTGGTGCTAGACGGGTCTAGCACCAAAGTATAAATATGGAGTTAGTTTTGCACTGAATTAGAGTTTTAAAAAAATGACGCTAATTCAGTGCAAACAGAGTATAAATATGCCCCTTAGTGTCAAAAAATGATGTTAATCTGCTCAGAATCATTTATTTTGACTCAAAACTGCCTAACGTCATTTTTTTTTAATCTAGCCTACCCTTTGCACCGGCTTGCACCATTCCATAAATATGGTGCCCAGCTGGTGCTAAAAAATGGTGCAAGCCGGTGCAAAACCTTTTGGGGCAAAACTGCCTTAGTGCAGTTTTGCACCAAAAAGTATAAATAAGGCCCTTATTGTTTATGTGGAATTGTTATCCCTATGTAAAAGTAGAAGTTCCAACCAACACGTTTTTGGCTTCTGAATGGCCCACAGTGAAAAAAGTCCAGCCATGTTATTTTTTGATTGTAACTTGTGTCACTTTTTCTCAACCTCAACCCTTTGGAAGTTAACACCTGGCAGCCGCCATCTTTCTCCTTGGCGTTCTCTGAACCATTTCAGGTGGTATAGAGGGGTATGATTCTTTGTTCCTGTTATGTAGAAACATTGGAATGAGTGGCCACTAAAAGTGACTTTCATTTACTTTTCAGAGTATTGTATGCTCTTTTAAAATATGCCAATTTAGGATACTGCCAGAGGCTTCCATCTTTGGTTATTAGTTTTTTTTAGTTTGAGCTAATTTAGGCTCTTTGCAGAAGGAACATAAGCCTACTGAATTGTCAGATCATATACTAATGAATGTATTTATTTAGCGCACTCTTCAAAAAATAGATCTCTTTATGTACTTGGCAAAGGTACCCTGTAAGGACTATAGAGTCACACGTGTCTTCTGGCGGGTGCAGCTCAGTGGTGTATTTGCACCCCGATTTAACACAGGGATAGCTGTCTAACACTAGAACAGTCCTGGTAAAGTGCAGGTGTACTGCTGCAAAATTAACATATGTGAAGTGCTAAAGTGAAGGTGTACTGCTACAAAAACATTATTGAAGTGCTAATGTGCAAATATGCTGCTGCAAAAACGACATTATTAAAGTGCTAATGTGCTGGTATACTGCTGCAAAAACGACATTATTAAAGTGCTAATGTGCTGGTATACTGCTGCAAAAACAACATTATTGAAGCGCTTAAGTGCAGATATACTGCTGCAAAAACATCATTATTGAAGTGCTAAAGTGCAGATATACTGCTGAAAAAACATCATTATTGAAGTGCTAAAGTGCAGATATACTGCTGCAAAAACACTATTGGAGCAACAGGTGTGCGGCTGCAAAATCAAAATTATTGAAGTGCTAAAGAGCACATGTACTGCTGCAATAACAACATATTCAAAGCTCTACAGTGCAGATGTACTGCTGCAAAAATGACATTATCGGAGAGCTAAAGTACAGCAATAACGCTGTAAAAACATTACTGGAGCGCTAAAGTGCAGGTGTGCAAAAACAAAAGTACTAAAGTGTGGGTGTACTAGTGCAGAAGCAACAGAATCAAAGCACTAAAGTGAAGATTTACTGTTGCAAAAACTACATTATTGGAAGGCTAAAGTGCAGATATACTGCTACAAAAACATTGCTGAAATGCTAAAGTGAAGTTGTACTGCTGAAAAAACATTATTGAAGTGCTAATATGCAGGTGTACTGCTACAAAAACGACATTATTGAGGCGCTAAAGTGCAGGTGTACTGCTGCAAAAGCCACGTTGTTTAGGCTCCCTGAGCCTGCGCTGCTGTTTTAAGGTTTTTAAGGCATAAACTGTAGTATGAAGAACTTGTGAAAGCCTGTACGAAGCATTGCTGAGAAATTCATTGACAAGTAGTGCAAGGGAGGCAGGAAAGTCACAGCGAATGACTGTTGAAAGGCGTGCACGGTTGTGAAAAGAGTAAATGTTAGCTTTAAAGTCTTGCCAGGAGTGCCTGGCGTTTGTGAAGTGTCTCTAGAGCCGGAAACGTCAGATGTTTCTGTTGTGTTTGAAGTGTTTGTCGTCTCTTGAGAATGAAACGTCGCAATGTCAGAAATATAAAATGTGTCTGGAGTGCCTGTAGAGTCCGAAGTGTCTCTTGTGTATGCCGTGTTTGGAGTGTTCAAAGTGTCTTTTGAGACTAAAGTGTCTGAATGTCAGACATGCATGATTTGTCTGAAGTGTCACTAGAGTCTGAAGTGTCAGAAGTGTTTCTTGTGTCTGAAGTACTTGGGATGTCTGAAGTGTCTCTTGAGATCAAAGTGTCAGAAGTGTCTACTGAGCCTGTAAGTCAGAATGTCAGAAAGGCGTGACGTGTCTGAAGTGCCTCTTGTGTGTGAAGTGTCGAATTGCCTAAAGTGTAAATATTGGCTGAAGTGGAGACTCTTTTGTACGAAGTGCCTGAAGTATTTGTGAGGGTCTGAAATGCCTCTTAAACCAAAAGTGTCAAATTGGATGAGTTTTTTTTGAGTCTGACATGTTTCTTGCGTCTCTTGTTGGTGGTATATGAAGTGCTTTAAGTGACTTTTGTTTCTCTTGAATCTAAAGCATCTGAAGTGTATTTAGCCCCCATTTTGGTGTGTCCTGTGACTGTCCTGTGGTACAGGACTCTGCCCTCCCACTCCTAAGTGGAATTCTGAGTGTGAGGCCTAAGGTAATTCCAACGCCTTTGGAAAGCTTTGAGGTACTCCCTACTAAATGTGAATGGGAGATTCTGATGAGAGGTAGCCACACCTGGGCATATCTTGTGGTGTGATAGATAGGTGTGCTCCATCTGAGGAAAGAACAGGGTGGTTGGTGACTGTAACAGAATCCATTTCTCAAAGGCCTTTTCTCTATCATACACTGTCTCAAAATGGTGCATCTGGAACCTTCCAAAATAATGGGAGGTTATGGTGAAAGGCAGCCACACCAGAGTACAGCCCTGTGGTACTGTATATTGTGTGCTTCATACTGAGAATGAAAGGAGTAGTTGTGGCCTCTGACAAAAACTACTGAATGGGGACACACCTCTATGTCGTATGCTCTGATGCTGGAAGATATTGCATACGGGGATATCATCAATGAGAGAATATTAAAAACTTCAATCAGAAGTGGAGCTTTAAATTTGGGAGAGTGCATGCCAACCAATTCAATAACCACTCTGCTTAAATCAATACCTCAGTAGATATGGCAGTACCAACAATTTCAAAGTGAAGAACACAACACAATAAAATTCCTAAACCAATTTAGACAAATAGAAGAAAATGTAATGAGCAAAATTACATGAAGGTTGTTCAAATAGGTTAAGGGGAACCAGAGATAAGAATATTTGTTGTTTTACCACAAATATCACCTAGAAAAAGTCAAGCACTATCGAAAAACAACAGTTTGTGTTGAACCCAAACCAAGGTCTATCACAATGGAGTGGAGGTCAGGTCCACCAAGCAAGTTGTCTGGGCAAAGATGTTACCTTCAGACTTAGGTCCTGATTTAGATCTTGGCGGTAACAGCCCTGCTGTCCATTTTCAATCGGATTTCCCATCTGCCACCTTGTAGGTCCGCCTATTCTATCTAGATGTTGACGGTCCCAGAGAGAGAATGCCGCCGAAGAACCCTGATCACCGCCATTAATCTTCACCTGCATCGACAGCACCATAGGCAAAAGCTGCTGGTGGCAGGACTCCAGCCACCTATACCGCCAAGCCAATCATGATGTGGCTTCCTACCAACATAATTGTGGCAGCCAAACCTCCACACCTGAGTTGGGGGATTAGGAGGAATAAAAGCATAAAACGTACCTTTTTTGAGTTTTCTCATTTCCTGCTGCCATGAACCCAATCATACATGTCCTACCATTGCTGCTACTCCTGGACCAAGATGAAAATCAACCCCGTTTCGCTGGAACAGAAAGTAAGTTACTGTTTTACCTGTCATCCTCTGAATTGTCAGCGTACATTAGCAATGGACTCAGGCATGTTTAAAAAATATTTGCAAGCAATAATACAATGATGTGCAAGGCATATGTGTGTAATACCATAATTTGATTCAAATAAAAATATGCATCTCTATATATTAGTAACACCCACCAATCTGGTACTAACTGCCTTCATGGCAATGGACACCATCACAAAAAGTCACATAAATCCCAAATAGAAATGTGTCCACACAGTTGTGTGTGCAATAATTTACCCAAAACTACCATACCCTGACATAAACAAGACACCTAATTTGAATGACATAAATCCAATATAAATTAGCAATTGCACTACACAATGCTACAAGTGAGTGTACAATCAATGTTAACTTTAAACTCCAAACATGTCAGAGATGTATAAAAGTCGTATGTCCCCTGGTATGTGTAATTTCTGTCAAACATTAGATGTGTTTTAACTCTAAAGTGCAATTTTTCTTGTGTAATGCATATGTGTATATTAATAACACATCATGTTAAAATAAACACACAAGTGTTCTCCAGGCAAAATAAGAGAAACATACATTTTTTTGGTGTAAGTGCCCAGCACCATGATGAATGCTTGCACCACAAATAACGTGTCCATCACATATGTACAACACAAATGTATGCATTATAAAACATATCTCAAAAATAAAACTTGTGCTTGTCACTGTCAGAAATGAGGGTAAGTGCATGGCACACTCATTAACAGAAATAACATTATCAGCAAACAATTAGTAACATTTACAAAATAATGCCAGGACAAAAGTACTGTAAAGGAAATATTTTTTATAGAAAATTTAGATAATTCTCTCAAAACATATATTTAAGAAAATACATTTGCTAAAAAGCTACATAAATGTAAAGAGTCCCAATCCTGGGATGCATGGCCAGAGGTTGCCTCCTATTTGCACTGCCAAATACAACCTCCTCAGGAAGGGGCATCTAATGGGCAGTGAGCAAGCACCTCAATGATCTTTCTTTGGAGGGTGTTTGGGTTTGAGAGTGGTGGGTTTGGTTTTGGAAGGGGTGGGTTTGGATTTAGGAAAATGAATAGGATGGTTGGCAGGGAGTTCGGTTTGGGAGGTAGAGAAAGTGGCAGTGGGTGATGTGCATGTGTCTGTTGACAGTGCAGTTGCCTATGGGTCTGGTGTAAGTGGTGTAAGTTTTGGTTTGTGTTTCTTTTTGGGTGTCTGTTGTTCGGGTGAGTGTGGGTGTTGGTGTACAGTGTGTGTAATGTCTTATATATATGTCTGTGTGTGGCAGGGTTTGCTGTGGAGGTGCTGTGTTTGGTTGTGGTACCTGCAGATGTGCTGGTGCATGTGTGTCTGGTGATAGTTGTGCATGTTTGTATGGTAGTGGGTATGGGGTATATGGGTGTGGTGGTGGTGTTTGTGCATGTTTGTGTGGTGTCTATGGATATGGTGGTGGTGGTTTTACATGTTTGTGTGGGGGTGGGTATGGCATCTGCGGGTGTGGTGGTGGTGGTTGTCCATGTTTGAATGCTGGTGGGTGTGGTGTCCGCAGGTGTGGTGCTGGTGCCTCTGCATGTGGGTGTGGTGCCTGTGGGTGTGCTGGTGGTGGCTGTGCATATGGATGTGGTGGTAGGTTTGGTGTCTGTAGGTATGCTTGTGGAGGTGGTGTGTGTGGTCCTTGTATGTTTGTGTGTGTGTGTGTGTGAGGTTGCTGTGTCTGTGATTATGAGTGGATGTGTCACTTGTGTGTGTTTGAGTGGGTGCATGTAAAGGAGTGAGCCTGCTTGTGATAGGTCTGGGAACAGGGATTTGGGATGGGGAAGGGGTGGGAGTTGGAGCACTAGGTTAGGATGGGCAGGAGGCTTTGGTCAGTTAGGAGGTCACACCTTAGAATGGCCTCTGTAGGCCAGACATGGCACTGTGAATACTATCCTGGTAAGCTAGCATTTGTGTTATCTGGTCACTAAGTCCCTGTACGGCATTCAATAGTGCAGTCTGGCCTACAGAAATGTTTCTAAGGAGGTCAACAGCCTCATTGAGAGCACCTGGGGAGACAGAATCAGGTGGGAGGTGCCTGCAGCGACGGTCATGCCACCCTTTTTGGGGGGGTATGGACAACTGAGGGGGGGGGCAAGAGGGAGGGTCGAGATGGTTCTGTGGGTGGCGGACAATGATGAAAGTGGTAACATTGCAGCAGGGTCCACCATCATTAGAGACTGGTCTTCTGTGGAGGCCTCCAAAGATGATGACGCATCGCTGGTGGTCTTCATTCCAGTCCACTCAACCTTCTTGTCACTGGGTCCATCTGTTTCGGTGGTGTCTGCATCAGCACCATGGTGGCCAGCTTCTTCCCCACCGGCATGGCCACTGTCACCTTCGCTTTGCCCAGATGCTGCTGAAATTAGAGATACAACAGTTTTTAATGTATCTTTGTAAATAGAAGTGATCATGAACGTTGATCAAAATACATTTCCAAAGTTTCCTGATTTCACCTACTTCAAGGCTATCAAACTTTGGTTCCATATTATCATTATCTCATGCATGTAGGCAACATTTTCAGAAACCATTTGGTCACAGTTTTGTCATTCCCCATGATATCTCTCAACTCATGTATGACCTTGACTCTCATATGCATTTGGAGTTCTCCGAAGGAACTGTATAACACATCTGAATGGGTGGCCTCTAGTATTTAGAATAGTGAACTTAAGTCACCAAAAAACATAAAAAACAAAAACACATTTGTACAGAGTGTTTACCAGGCTATAGATGACACCTGGCTGCATTTACACATTTACAAAATGAGTCATGTTTCGGCCCTGATATTGATTTTTCCAGATGGGGTACTCCAACATATATGGGATGGAACCTACCAAATGCACTAGTCCCTTTAAGTATCCCAATTTTCACCATCATTGATACATCATCTGTACACAACAAATGTTTAAGGGTCTGTGGTACTCTGGCAACAATGTCTATACATTCCTATCTGTATTGTACCAGAAATTGTATGTCGATCATGCTCATACGTCACTAGACTGTCTTGCATGCACATTTGTGAAAGAATAATACATAATGCAAATCTGTCACTTTTTAAATTAATGAAATAGCATTGTGGTTCAAAAACAATTCTGGGTTAGGTTGGATTCATAAAAATAGCCATTTATCCTGATGTCACTAGTCATTTTGACTCAGAAGCTCGCTCTTGTTTGTCTATTGAACCAATTTACTAATGTGACGTTTGGAACATCCACTGTATCATGGTAGCATGTGTTACACCAGACCGCCTTAGGGTGGTCATCCCCCAACTTTCTGCCTGCCTCCCTCCACTTTTCTGACACAGTTTTTGCTGGTTTTAGGACTCTGCACACTTTACAACTGCTAACCAGTTCTAAAGTGCATATGCTCTCTCTGTTAAACATGGTACCATTGGTTTATTCCCAATTGGCATATTTTATTTACTTGTAAGTCCCTAGTAAAGTGCATTACATGTGCCCAGGGCCTGTAAATTGAATGCTACTAGTGGGCCTGCAGCACTGGTTGTGCCACCCACATAAGTAGCCCTTTAACCATGTCTCAGGCCTGCCAGTGCAAGGACTGTGTGTGCAGTTTCACTGCCACTTCGACTTGCCACTTAAAAGTACTTGCCAATCCTTAAACTCCCCTTTTTTACATATAAGTCACCCCTAAGTTTGGCCCTAGGTAACCCACAGGGCAGGATGCTATGTAGGTAAAAGGCAGGACATGTACATGTGTGTTTTATTTGTCCTGGTAGTGGAAAACACCTATATTTGTTTTCCACTACTGTGAGGCCTGCTCCTTTCAAAGGGTATCATTAGGGCTACCCTCATATATTGTTTGAGTGGTAAATTATGATCAGAAAGGGGCAACCAGGTCACATTTAGTATGGCCAGAATGGTAGTAGAAAATCCTTCTTATTGGTGAGGATGGATTTTACATAACTATTTTAGAAATGCCACTTTTACAAAGTGAGCATTTCTCTGCACTTAAAATCCATCTGTGCCTTACAGCCTGTCTCCAATCGAAGTCTGGGCTGGGCTGGTTGACAGCTTCCTTGTGCATTTCACCCAGACAACCACAAACACAGGATACTCAGGCACACCTGCACTCATTTGCATACTGAATGGGTCTTTCTGGGCTGGAAGGGTGGAGGGCCTGATACTTGAATTTCAAAGGCTAGTGGTTTGCCCTCACACAATGGACTTACAAACCCCCTACTGGGATCCTGGCAGACAGACCTGTACTGAAAGGGGACCCTGTGCACTTCAAAACCACTCTTTCACGTCTCCCCCACTTCAAAAGCATTCTGGGGTATATAAACTGGGTCCCTGACCCCACCAGCCCAGACATTTCTGGACCTGAGCCTGCTACCTTTCAAGAGGAACAGCCTGGCTGCCCAGAGGACTCATCTGGACTGCTTTGCTGAGAAGGACTGCTGGCCTATTATTGCCCTGCTGCCCTCTGACTTTTCTGAGAAGTGCTCTCAAAGGGCTTGGATTGAGCCTGTCTCCTGTTTTCTGAAGTCTCGGGTCTAAACAGACTTCATCTCTTCAGGAAACTCCTTGTGTGCCAAACCAACGCACAGCCTGGTGGAAATGACGCTCAGCTGTTTTGCGACTGAGAAATCGCCACACAGCCGAGCCGGAACAATGCAGCCCAGTTTCCCGAGTGAAGAATCGATGAAGTGCCTGCAGTGCAACAGAAAATTCAACGCATCACCTACCAGATCGACGCAACGCCTGTGACTTCTTCCCGCACGCCCAGGATTTTCCCAGCATCATCCCTGGGTGTCAAAAAGATCCCGTATCGCAATGAGGAACCAAGACTGCGCACCAGAAGTTGACGCAGAGCCCCTTGCAGCGTGGAAAGAAACAACACATCATCTGTGCTGCGCTGGAAAATCTAACACAAACCCTATTTTTCCACTCATCTCCTTCTCTGAGGTCTCAGTGCGTGTTATTTTTTAAGCAAACCAGGTACTTTGGGCAACCAAGAAGACAACTGTTGATTTCCAAGATTTAAGACTCTTTTTAATCTTGCAAAAGTGATATCTCAACTTGTGCTTATTGAATCTTTATCGTTTTTTACCTTAATTAAACCAGATAAATATCATATAGTTTTCTAAACCGGTGTAGTGTATTTTTGTGGTGTTTTCTCTGTGTTAAAGTATGATTTATTGCACAAATACTTTACAGATTGCCTTCTAAGTTAAGCCTGACTGCTCAGTGCCAAGCTACTAGATGGTGGGCACAGGATAATTTGGATTGTGTGTGACTTACCCTGACTAGGATTGTGGCCCCTACTTGGACAAGGGTGTATACCTCTGCCAACTAGAGACCCCATTTCCAAAAGCATGTAATGCTATGCCACCTGTCATAGGGATAATGCAACATCCTTAACAATAGGGAATGAGCATGATGCCTCACAATCAAGACCAGTGTCCTGTCTGGTACCACTGTCCCTCATACCATCAATGTAAAAGATGTATATTTGTTGTTTAGGCAGGCATGTGTCTGCTCACACCAGTCCTTTGGCAGGGAACACAAATCAGGGTATATCTTTTAGCAAAACTATCCTGCAAAACATACCATTATAGACCTTGGCCAAAGCTTACACATTCAGAGACTCTCCTTCCGCGTTGGACAGACATCAACCTTGATGATGTTTGCAAAATTAGTTGCTGCAACAAAAATGAGTTATTAAACATGTTGATCTCACACTAGATCTTACCCCTTGGTGCTGCTGTTGGGCTCTTAACTACCCATCAAGGTTTGGATAGGCCACCAAACGTATGCAGGCCATTAAGGGTGACAGGGTGCGGGACACGTGCTTCCCATATTGAGAGAACTGTCCGATCTGGTCTTCAGATGACTTTTGGGTCCAGTGTCGTAGGTCCTCCCACTTCTTGCGACAACAGACGCTGCACCTTCTTGGCAATGGCCTTCCATATATCGCCTTTCTCCAATGTGCATTGACCTGTATAGATGAGAAAAAACAAAGAGAAAACATTTTGTGAGGTTTTGTTAGTTTATATTGCTGTGGCCCAATTTTGTCACATCACTCACAAGCATTTCTAAAAAGTCAGTACAGATCATTTAGAAATATTTAAGTCTTCCTCGGAAATAAAAATTTGTAGTGACCTGTTGAGTATCCTCAACAGCTGCAATGTTCTCATGTTACCAGCAACCCATAAACATCATCTAGGCCAGGGTGTCTAAGAGCCTTCCTGTAGTGAGAGCCACTCCTGACCGGTGAAAAACATTGTGAGCTACCAAAGGCTAACCAACATATACAATATTAGCACATACCCACATGAACAGCTACATTGGAATAATGCAAACCACTTTTTAGAGGCAAATACAATGGTTCTAGCCACATACAATGACTAAGGGCAGTATGTAATGGCCACCATTTCTGTCAGTGAGAGCATGGTTTTGGGTGATATATAATCAAGTGTGTGTAGTCATGGGACACACTTGTCTGGGTGATTAAGAGCCAGTGTCCTTAATACTTGCAGCACAGGATATATATGTCCCTCTATGGGGCACCATTATATGCCTAAACTTACAGACACACACAATTCTGTAAGTGAAATATAGTTAAAATTAAAATCATAAAAATCAGACTACTCCATTACTTGAAAGTTTCTCTTGCACTATACATCAATCTAATTCCGACATTTGTATTTTCCACTCATACTACTGGTACCTGTCACCTGCTCTGCTGGGACATCCTGGCTCCCAGAGGTCGATAGCAGCAAAAGTTGAGGAGTTGTTGGCTGCAGTGTTAGGAGGTAAGTGAGATTATTTCAAGATGCCGCATATAAGTACATGGCATATGTGATCCAGAATGGAGACGGATACATCCAATGGCTTTTGTACGTAGCTGACACATACGTTAGCTTATGGCAGTATCCGTCATGGAGTGTTACAACTACTCCATGGTCAACCTCCACTGACAGCTGTCGGATAGACAATGTCCCGATGGCAAGATCAGGCACCCATCATTTTAGGACGTGAAGCTTTGCATTTTTAAATTGTTTGTGCGTTGCCAGCACTCAAAATGGTGGCTATTTTGTATACCAATGTCAACTTCATACAACACTGCTTTTGCCAAAATATGATACATTAAAAAGTGAACCATTATTGTGTTTGACATCGATAGTGCTGCAGTGTATGTTATACCTCCGTTGTTGGTTTTTTGAAAAAAATAAACAAATAATGTTCAAATAGTACATTTCATTTTAAATGTATTATTCACACATTATTTGTAAAAAAAAAAATGTCAGACATGCAAAAAATTGAGATTTGATGTTGCAAAAATGTTTAAAAATTATGTATAAATATATGACACAATAAGATCACTAATCTAATCAAGACATAAGATGTGTGTTGATTGTTAAGTATTGTGTGACCATTTTAAGTGATAGTTTGTTTTCCTTACATGCAGACATATGAATCCAGGGATGAGTAGAAAAAGACGGCCTCAAGACTTCAGACTGTTTCTAGACCTTGCCACCATGGAAGAAAGGGACATCATAAAGAAATTCAGATTAAATAGATAAACTATACTGGATTTTTGTCACCCGCTGGAGCCTGATCTCCTCCCTCACAATAGGAATACAACACCAATAACACCAATAGTGAAACTCATGGCAGTACTTCATTTTGTGGCCACTGGATCTTTCCGTTACACTGTGGCAGTATCTGGAGGCATGTCAAAGCCAACTTTCAGTTGTGTGCTACAGGAAGTCCTTGCTTCAGTGATGAGACACACAACAGCTTCATCTAGTTTCAAAGACATCAGGCTTTGGCCAATGTGAAGGGAGAGATTTATGCTTTGGATGGCCTACCACATGTGGTTGAAGCAATTGATGGCACACATATTGCCTTGGTGCCACCACACACCAGGGAACAGGTCTACTGCAATCGGAAGAACTACCATTCAATCCATGTGCAAGTTGTCTGCTTACTGGATTTGTACATCTCAAGTGTGGGTGCCGGCTTTCCAGGGTCAACAGATGATTCCTTTGTACTACAGAACAGCATCATACCCCTGCAAATGTTGCAACATGGACCTGAAAGCATCTGACTTGTTGGTAAGTACAAAATGACTTGAGGATCATTTGCTTTAATCCTGGTTTAGGAATGTACATTGGCTTGATATGATTTTAATTTATCAAGTTATTGCTTCCATGTAGGTGACTCAGTGTATCCTAACTGATCATGGCTGTTAGCACTGCACAGGAATCCAACAATGCCAGGGGAAGCCTGTTTCAATGAGGCCCAAGGGAGAATACGGAGGCCAGTGGAGCAGGCTTTTGGTCTCCTGAAGGCCAGATTTCAGTGTCTGGACAAGACCAGTGGAGCCATCCTCTACTCACCAGGTAAGGTATGCCAAATCGCCCTGAGATGGAACATCCCAATCATCACAGAGGATGGAGTCTGTGAAGAGCCTTCAGCTGAGGATGCTGAAATGCCCAATGAAGATGACAGTGGTGAAGAGGAAGGAATTGACCTAAATCAAGATGTTATTGACCACTTCTTCACCTGAGTATAAGTGTACCTCTACATATTGTAACATCCAATGTCAGAACGACATGTGACATACTGAACAAATCAGTCTGTGATAGTAATTTAGTAGGAATGACCATTTCAGGAAAGCCCAAGAAAAAGACATTTGTAGACATAGATTATCTTTGTTTGTGCTAGGTATATGTGTCCTCCAAACTTATCTTTTATGTCACAATTCCTATGTAAAATCATTAACTTTCCCTTGATATTCTGTTTTAGGATGCTTCACCATGTCACCTTCATTTGGTCATTTCAAAGTTGTGACATTTGCAGTGATATGTTGCTGTTGGAAAGTGCAAAGGGAACATGGGTTGATCCTGGGACAGACACCACTTTGGATATATAGACCTTGTACATAGACAACTTGCACTGTGATTGAATTGAAGTTCTCAAGATTGTATCAGACCTGCTTTCTGTTGGATGTTGCTACCGAGGCAATATGTGCTGCTTAACTTGCTTTAAACACATGTATATGTCAAGCCATGGCATACTGATCTCCCTTCACAATGGCTAAGTCTTCTATTTGTGTTCAGTGTATGAAGCTGTTGATGTGTCTCTTCATGGTAGAAATAACGTTTTGTAGCACACCACTGAAAGGTGGTTGTGACATTCCACCAGATACTGGCCCAGTGTACTGAAATTGGCATGTGGCCTCAAATTTTGTTACTGCCATGATGTAGGCTATTTGTGTTATTGATGTAGGATTCCTACTGTGAGGGCAGGATGTCCGGCTGCAGCTGAGGCTATGAATCAATAATAGTTTGCCTATTTAATTTGGTTCAATGAAATTTTCCCTTTCTTCAATGGTGTCAAGGTTGTACAGTGTCAACTTCTAAAGGGCACAGACTATTTGGGTTATGCATGGTTTGTGAATATCATCTTTGATTTTGACAAAGACGTATTACCTACAAATGTATGACACCACTAATTTGAGATTTCATTGTTTCTTTTTCTAACTTTTTTTTTAATGGGGAACACATAACCAATTTGGTATTTATTATATGTTTTTTAATCATATTGGTTGACAGGTTTAATAATGATGGTGTATGAAAGACATAGAAGACATGGAAAAGGAATTGCCACAATAGATTCTACACCGTATTTGAGTCATGTGCATTTATTTTGAAAAAAAAAAAATGTGTGCAATATATTTTAAACCAGAATGAAAAAGAAAAAGAATAAAAAACTAAAGTCCATTATGGTGGATGAAACTATATTTGTGGAGCAAAACTTGTTTGGAGTCCAATGTACAAAATAGGACTGAAATAGTCCACAGAGTGAATCATAGACACACACTGGAGGAAATTAGGTTCAACGTCTCTTGAAGGTGTTGGGTGAGGTCTTGCCATCCTCTCCTGGTAGTCTGAATGAACGCCCTTTCGTAGGGGGGATTGGCACAGGTGCAGAGATTGGGGTGGGTGGAGTAATCTCCTGTTGTGGCATGGCCTCCTTGTCTGTGGCTGAGGTAGGTGTATTTTATCCTGATGTTGAAGGACCACAGACGGGCTGATGGTACAAGAAAAGCCCTGCACATATGATGATAGATGTCAAACATCACCCCCAGCCAAGGAGTACAAATTGGAGTTGATATTCTGCATCTCAACATTGTGGTCCCACTGCACCTGCCTAATGTTCCAGAGCTCTGTTATGACCTGGCCCATCACGTCTTGGGACTGTTGTAGTGCTCTTAAGACTCAGTCGATGGTGGTCTGGGTGACAGTGATGCCAGTGGCCTCACTTTTCTGGCCCACAGTTTCCCTCCCACAACCCCTACTCCCACTACCCTGTGCTCTTGAGGCACAGTGGCCCATCTCACTGGGTCCTGGCACAACTGGACGTGGTGGTGGCTGCTCAACAGTAGCCAGGACTGGGGGGGGACACATAATATGGGTGTAATATTCCTTTGAACACAGGAAGCAGAGGTATGCTGAGGTGTTATAGCAGCTGGGGTGGGAGGTGTAGGTGTGAGCTGAGTGTGACTCACTAGAGCTCTGTGCCCAGACAGACCAGATGCACCAAGCATGTCCACATGCTTCAGACTTGCATGAGTGGTGCCCTCACAGAAGGCTTGAGCCTGGTCTGGAGTGGAGGTGTCTTCTGTTGCAGGTGGTGGTCCACTGGGTGTTGGACGTAAAATGAGTTACAAACAAAATGAAATTAAATGTCTGTATTGTACCTCAAATGTGTCTTCAGCTACAAATGAAGCAACCTAAAAAAAGAAAAATGTGATTAACGGAATGATTAGGCCTTTGTGTGATTTTGAACTATTACACATGCAGGTTAATTTACACAGATACAACCTTTATTAACAATTATGGAAAGATGTACATATTAAATTTAAAATGTTATTTAGACAGTGTACATTACATGTACCAGACATGCAACTCAACACAGTAGAGAGGAGATTTGAGAGCTGAGCCATTTCAAGGCCTAGCAGCCTAAAAAACAAACTGTAACACAACTAATTATCATTAATAGCACTGGTCTTCATGTGAACACTGCAAAGTAAATTGTGTATGAACACTACTTATATTCAGTATGCCACAGAACATGATTGAAAACCTTTGATTCAACAAAGTATGATTCATGCAAGCAAGTAGATCAATTCAATGAAGTAAGATGAAGGTGACAACATACTGGATCAACACAGCAGATGACATTTTCATACATACCATGAAATGGTTAATGACAAAAGCATAAACCTTTGACATTTGTGTATTTATGAAAGAAAAGGGAGGTTGAGCAACATAACATTGCATTATTCCTTTCCAGAGACAAGAACAGGGCATCGTAGTAGTTGTAGTCATTTGTGAACACCATTGACAATACTTGTTAAAAAGTGGATGACACATACTTATTTACATCACAACAGTGAAAATAAACACACATTTACAATATGTACACACACGTGTATAATGTGAATAGATGAAAATACCACTTACAAGCACTATATTTTCATGTGCAAATAGATGAAGTTTGGAACCTGTTTTTGGAGTACAATAACCTACATTGAGAAAAAGCAGGGGACTAGTCAAATGCAAAGGGATGATTCATAGACAAAATCACACAATCTGACAAAACATATTGCTCATTGTTAAAAAGAGAGATGCAACAAGTGTGTCATCTTGGGTAACAACGAAGAATTTGAAGTGGTCCTCATCTTGGGTAACAACGAAGAATTTGAAGTGGTCCTCATCAATGCCTATGTCTATCCGAAAAGGAAATCAAACGCCTCCAGGCAGCTGGTACAAGAACTTCTGAGGATTGTAGATGAAGAGGGCACCCCATAAATTGTCATCTCCGGGGACTTTAACCTGCATTTAATGAGCTCTTCTTTAAGTGATATCGTAATGGCCCAATCTTCACACTAGGTGGTCCCGGTGCAATGTAGGAACAAACTGGGGGCTCTAAATAAAATTGGAAGTCGATTGCTAGGGTACCTTGAACACCTAAGCTTTAGGGTACTGAATGGTAGGTTTACAGGAGATAATCTACCGGCTGCCATATATTATTTATACAGAATTAGCTCACCACTGGATTACACATTCGTCACCCTTCTGCTACTCCAACATGTATGTGCATACCGAATTAACAATAGAACCCACAGCGACCACCTTCCGCAAGAGTTGACCTTTCCATCTGGTCTATCTATTCCAAGTCATATAGGGAGGCACTGGACACTACTTACACCTATACTATCAACTATAAGCAAATAAAATCTTCCCCGGCTACTATCAGGGATCTGCTCCCAGCTGCAGTTGACATGCTGCAAAAATCATGGGCACAGTCCAGTGACACAGTGTCCACGTGGGAATGTTTTACAGCAATACTCCGGGAGGCATTTGCAAAATTGGTTAAGAGGAGATCCGACCACACAGGCCACTCTAGAAAAAAATTCACGGCATAAGTGGCAGGACTCAAGCTGCTCAAAAAGGCAATAAACAGAACACTCAGGACCTTGCAGAAATCACCAGGTGATGAAAGTTTGCATGTGGTACTAGAAGACCCAGATTTAAAAAAAGAAGTGGGTCATTAAAAGAGCACAGAATGATAACCTCTGGGTTAAGCTGTACTCAGACTTAAAATACAATGACAGCATCAGGTTCTGGGCTATCGTCAATAAACTTCTCCGCCCCAAACATTTAGGCGTCACCTTCCATATTTCGGAGGCCACCTGGGCAAAGTTCTTAACAGATCACTTTAACTATCAAAAGACTGGTAGTACTCCACAGTCCACCCAGGAAGCCACACACTCAATCCATCTTTCAGGGCTAACCATGGCTGACGCAGTGTCAACTAGTTCCTCCAGCAGTCTTCAGGCAGGACGCCACCTTCTGCGCTGAAACCCTGGCACCGGTTTTCTCACAGATTAGGAGCCTAGGTATACTACCTGCATCATGGAGGGGCTCGATAATTTCACACATATTCAAAAGTGGTGATAACGGTTGCCTACAAACTATTGTTTAGTAGCCCTGATTGATAAGGAAGCAAAGCACTTCACCGGGACCTTGCTTGATGAGCTAACTCTCTGGTCTTCCAGCAACTTTATCATCCAATTTGTTCAGACTGGCTTTTCGAAATAGACGGGTACAGCGTAAAACATCTTGGCAATCTCTCCTCTTAAATTGATGCAGCAAAAAGTTCCAAAATGCCTTTGCACTTCTACTTCATCGACTATAAAGCAGCCTTCAACCAGGTTGACCGGGGGAAACTTTGTAGCAAGCTGGCAAGCTGGAACATCCCACAGGCCCTGCTTGACGTGCTGATCTTGCTCTACAAGGATACTTGTGTACTGGTCAACCTGGGTGCTGGAATGCACCTCTCCAGGAAACTTCCAACAACTTAAGGCTTGAAACAGGGGCGCATACTGGTGTCGACCCTTTTAAATCTTTTCTTGGCAACTTAACACAACAGCTGCAATCCTGTAATGCCCATGCTCCAAAAATAGGGGACAGCACAATTTCCAGCTTTCTCTACTCTGATTACGTCTCCTTAGTCAGGCATACTCAGGTGGGGCTGCAGAGGCTTCTCAACGCTACAAGGTCTTATTCTATCACCAATGGCCTGACAATAACCTTGGAAAACCTAAGACCATAACGTATAACAACAGAGAAACAGGAGCTCCAACATGGTTCTGGGGAGATATCTGGATTGAAAACACAGAAAAGTATAAATACCTGGGGGTCATTTTTAATACAAATGGCTCCTTCACTGTCCAGAAAGAAGCTATGGAAAGAAAAGGCTTGGCTCTGGCTGGCACACTAAAAAAACCTCAAAAATAAAATAACAGGGCCTTCTCTGGCACTCTTTATTCGCGTAGTACAAGCGAAACTCACACTAATGATTACATATGGGACTGAGCTATTTGGTAGTAGCTATGCTAGAATCTTGGACAACATAACAGCACGCTCATACAGAATCATCTTCTCACTCCTGCTCTTTGCCTGGTCTGCACAGATTCGACTCGAGTGTGGCTTGCTAAAACAGACTCTGGCCAGGCGGGGAGCCTACCTCATATGCTGGAACCAAATTTGAGAAGAGGAGCCCAACACACTGAACTACCTCTTATCTAAGGAACTGGAGGATAGGGATGTGTCATCGGCAAGGGCGTATCTCCTGAAATCACTAGCAACTACGGGGCTCACACAACTTTGCCCCTACTGCCACCATGTGTGTGCCGTGTCTAAGATAAGGTGCACCATGGCACACGGTAGGGGGCAATAGCGTCATTTTTATTGATTCTATTGATGTACTCTACAGGATTAGCGGCAAAATATTGGCACTACTCCTGCAGAGTACATGGGGGCCCATTATAAATAATGGAGGCCCCCTTTTAACGCCTGCTATAAGCAGGCGTTAAAAGTGCTGTAAAAATGATGCAAGGAAATCTGTTAGATTTCCTTGCGTCATTTTTTTAGCCCTCCTAACGGGGGAACGCTCCCTTTGCATACATTATGCCTGGTGCATTGTAAATATGGCACGAGGATTTTGGCCTCGTTCACCCACATTAACATGAAAAAAATGACGCTAATTTGGCGCAGAGGCTTATAAATATGCCCCATAATGTCACAAGGACACCCCTATATGTTCATGAAGACCAGGGTCAATATTATTCCAGATTCCACCGTGGGTCTCTTTCTAACATGTAGGTCAACCTCCTGCAAGAAAGTCTAGGAAGACCAACACTAAGGCCCTCATTATGACACTGGCAGTAAGGACAACATACCGCCGCCGCAGCGGATTGCCGATACCCATATTATGACACACACATAGCAATCCGTCACTATACAGCCACACACACAAGTCTGCCAGCCTAAAGGTCAGTGATAAACTGGCGGTAGCAAAACCCACACCGTTACGCTAACAGAACTACGCCCACAACATTATGATCCACGAATCACTGCGGCGGACATTTAATGGCGGTAAACAATTGGCAGTACATACCGCTGTGCTCAAAATACACACATACATACAAAGCAACGCCACATTGGACAATTCAAAATACACACACCTGACACACATACACGCACCACACCCACACCACTATAAAACACACACACATTACCCACAACCCTTTACGACCTCAAAGTGCTGCAAGAGAGATAGCAAGACCACAGACAAGACCACAGCCACACACCACCATCACCTATACACCATCCACGCACCTTACATCACACACCCCAACACATCACCCTACACACCCTCACCCACACCACTCACACTACACCCATGGCACCACAACACCACCCCAGGTTCTCAGAGGAGGAGCTAAGGGTCATGGTGGAGGAAATCATCCAGGTAGAGCCACAGCTATTCGGATCACAGGTGCAGCAGACATCCATTGCTGGGAACATGGAGCTATGGCAGAGAATCGTGGACAGGTTTGACGCCGTGGGACAGCACCCCAGATCAAGGGATGACATCAGGAAGAGGTGGAACGACCTGCAGGGGATGGTGCTTTCCGTGGCAGCAAGACACCAAATATTTGTACAGAGGAATGGCGGTGGACCCCCACCTTCTCCCCCACAACTAACAACATGGGAGGAGCAAGTCTTGGCAATCATGCATCCTGAGGGCCTGGCACGAGTAGGAGCAGGAGTGGACTCTGGTGAGTCATATCCCTATTAGTATCACCCCACCCCTACTTGCATGCCATCACATACCCCCACCCTTACCCTCACTCCCATCACTCCACTACCTCCCACACACCCCACCACCACAATCCACCTCTCCCAATACCAAGCCCTGCATGCAGCACCAATGCATGGATCCTCATCACATGGACACCCATCAATAAAGCATGCGCACTAGAGGGAAACAGAAAGCCCACCAAATAACTACTCACACAAGGCAAAGCTGGCAGGGCAATAACAACCATTGAGGGCAACACACCCATGCACAAGATGTCACACGCAGAAACAATAACAGTGCATTTACATCCCCACAGGTCCCCCAGCCAACATCAATGGAGAGGAGGTGCCAGCAACATCCAGACCCCCCCAAAAGAGGCCCACAGTGATGACAGCAGCTCTGGACGCCTGGATCTGGATGACCAACTCGGCCCATCAGGGATCTCCGGACATACCGTTACCCAGCCACAGTCCCATACCACCACAGAGCCTCCCCCCTCAGGAATCACGAGCACAGTACCCACCCAGCTGGCCCATACCTCTGTCCCCAGGACACGTCAATCAGAAGTGTGTCCACCACTACAGGGACCCCAGGCAACCCCACAAACATCGGATGATCAGGGACCTGGGGTCAGTGGGCAGATGGTTCAGGGACAGAGGCACAGGACCACAGGGAAGCTGAGAGGTCTGCTCTGTGACAGGGGAGGACAGGCCCAGGGAACTGACTCTCCAGGAGGCCCTCACCAAGATCCTGAGGGCATACCACCATTCCTAGGAGACGTTGGGCCAGATACGGACAAAATGCAGGAGAACCAGCGGCTACAGGAGGGACAGTACCTGGGGATCAGGGAGGACTTGAATGACATTCACACCACCCTGGTCACCATTTCAGGGGAGCTGGCAGACATGGCCAACACTATGAGGGAGGCAGTGGCACACCACCGGGCCCCTACCACTGGCAAACCGATGAACAGCCCTCCACCTCCGCTGCCACTAGTGGACAGGAGGTCCCGCCACAGGACCAACAGACCACCAGCACCCCTCCCCCTACAGAAGGAAACCACCCCGCAAATGGTCCCTGGGATCCAGGCAGAAGCCAGAGACTATTGCCAAGACCCCCGCCAGGAAATAACACTCTCATGATTGTCACCCTTGTGTCCCACCCTGTCACCCTGTTCACCTTGAACTGCCATTGATCCCCTTCCGATGCCCCCTTGGACAATGCACTTGTTATCCACATAGACTGGACTCTATCCTGGACTTTCCTCCACTATCACCCCAGACCATTGCACATCCCCCTCGACTTATTAGCCCTTAAATAAACACCATTTAAAAAAAATACAAGTATGGAGCATGTCAAATGATTGAACCATGTATTTGTTTAACAAGCTTTAAACACTGCTATACAACTGCACAGTAATGTATAGATAGGAATGACCTGTAGTTGGCTGCAGTCAACACACCAGGAGCGATAGTGAGGCACAAATATCTGCAAATAGAGATGCCAAAGGGTACAGTAAGTGGCCATAGAGGTGGGAAAATCAGCCTGCCAGTGACAATGTCAAACACAAAACTGTCAATTAAAAGTGAAGTTACACTGTCTTACCTGTGTGTCATTGGAAGTCTTTTTGAATTATTGCACTTCTGTTGTCCTCATCCTCATCATCTGCCTCCTCATCTTCACTGTCCACAGGGTCCACTGCTGCCACACGCCCATCTCCAGCCTCATCCTCCTGCAGAAAAGGCACCTGGTGACGTAATGCAAGGTTGTGCAACATACAGCATGCCACGATGTTGTGGCTGACCTTCTTGGGTGAGTAGTACAGGGATCCACCTGTTAGATGGAGGCAACGAAACCTGGCCTTCAGGAGGCCGAATGTCCTCTCTATGATTCTTCTTGTTCGCCCATGTGCCACATTGTAACGTTCCTCTGCCCTTGTCCTGGATTCCGCACAGGGGTCAGTAGCCATGAGAGGTTGGGGTAACCAGAGTCACCTGCATATATCGAGGGACACCTGTTAGATACACGCTAACCCTTAGGGCCCACACCATACCCAAACACCAACATCCACTGGGTGGGAACGAGGGCTCACCTATTAGCCACACCCGGTGCCTCTGGAGTTGAGCCATCACATATGGGATGCTGCTATTCCTCAGGATAAAGGCATCATGCACAGACCCAGGATACTTTGCATTGACATGGGAGATGTACTGGTCTGCCAGGCACACTATCTGCACATTCATTGAAATTTCTGAACACCTGTTCATTTCTAGGGGGTGGGGGGGAATGCAATATGTGTACCATCAGTAGCCCCAATTATGTTGGGGATATGTCCCATTTCATAGAATTCAGCTTTAACTGTGGCCAAATCCTCCACCTAGGGGAAAACGATATAGCTGTGCATGTGTTTAATCAGGGCAGACAACACTCTGGTCAGCACCATTGAGAACATTGGCTGTGACATTTCTGCTTCCAAGCCCACTGTCACTTGGAAGGAGCCAGTTGCCAGGAAATGGAGCACAGATAGGACCTGCACAAGAGTGGGGATCCCGGTGAGCTGACAGATAGCAGAGATCAGGTCAGGCTCCATTTGGGTACACAGCTCTGTGATTGTGGCCCTGACCAGTCTATAGGTGAAGATAATGGGCCTGTCCTCCATTGTTGCCAAGTCCACCAGGGGTCTGTGCACAGGGGTATGTCTCCATCTCCTACTCATCCACAGCGGTTGCAATCTAGGGGGCAAAACAGTGAGCAGCTGGTCAGTATCCCATATTTCCAAACACTACACTTCATTGCATGTTGTGACTGTAACAGTATATTGTTGGATAGGCCCAAATGGTGCTTATGTGTACTGTGACGAAGTTAGGTGCCATGTCCTGCCCCCCCCCCCGAAATGGCATCTGCCTGTCCTGTTAGGAGTGACAGGTGGAAATTAGGTAATTCCGCTGATGTTGTGCAAAAATTGTGGGAGGCGGCCGAGAACCGCAGTGCAACTCCTCATTGGTTACCATTGTGCCCTATGGGTTACAGTGGCCAATGCTGATGTACGCCAGCGGTGACTGTACGCACCATCGCAGACGTGACCGCCATTTTCTATCTGTTCACTCACTTGCTACCTGACCTTCAACAGGAGAGGACCTACACTGCAAGTGCTGCTGTGACCTGTGTCTGGAACCGACCATGGCTCGTGTCACTGGGGAAAGGGCCCCTGCCTTCACTGCTGCGGAGTTGAAGAGACAGGTGGATGGGGTCCTACCCCAGTACGGAATGCTGTATGGACCTCCAGACCAACAGGTGAGTACACTGTGAGCACAATGCATGGGGCATGAATCCATAGAGCGGTGTGTGTGAGGGCCCCCTGTAGGGAGGGGTAGGTGGAGGGGCCCTGGGCAGCGTGCTGCATGTATGGTGAGCCATGTCTGTGCGTAAGGGGATGTGAGGGCTATGGTAGGCCATGAGTGTAACAGGCAGGACGGTCTAACTGATACCTTCTCCTATGTGTATTTCTCTGCAGGTCACTGCCCATCAGAAAAAGGGTATATGGTGTGCCATTGCAAAGGACGTGTGGACACTTGGGGTCTACAGCAGACGGAGCACCCACTGTCACAAACGGTGGGAGGACCTGAGATGCTGGGCACGGAAGACAGCAGAGGCCCAGCTGGGGATGGCCTCCCAACGAGGAAGGGGTGCCCATCGAACCCTGACCCCCCCAATGGCCAGCATACTGGCTGTGGCCTATCCGGAGCTGGATGAGTGCATCACAGCAGCCATAAGGGGGTGAGTACAGTGCCCAAATATACTACTTGCGTGTGGTGGGGTGGCATCCGGGTGGGGGATGTGGGCCTGTGGGTGCCCCTAGGCCAGGTCAGACATTGCAGGGTAGGTCCCATGTTGGGCAGGGTCTGATGTAACCTTCAGGGGTCTGTGGGTCTCAGGTATGCTGCAATTGGCATTAGATATCCCTGCCCATGGGCTGGTGACTAGCATTGTGTCTGTTAGTGCATTGCCTAGTGCGTATGGCTGTTCCCTGTGTGTGTGTGTCATGTATGCCAACGGTGGTGTTGTTGCTGCCATTGACCAAGTGTATCCTTTGTCTCTTCCCCCCTTTTTGTTTTGTCATCCTGTTCTTATGTGCATTAGCATCATCTGGCGGCGAAGCAGAGGCACTGGCAACGGGGAGAGCTGCATCCCACAGGGCCCAGGAGGCCGAATCCACCGAGGGTGAGGGCACCAGTGGGACGGAGGGCGAGGGGAGCACCACAGCGGAAACTGGAGGGGATGGTTCTGACAGTGATACTTCCTCCGATGGAAGCTCCCTTGTGGTGGTGGACACCTCTGTGCCCACCCCAACTACAGGTACAGCCACCACCCCCGTACCAGTACCGCCCTCCCAGCAGCCCCTCAGCGTGTTCCATGTGCCCGCTCACCCAGGAGGGTGGGCCTCTCCTTCGCCCCAGGCACCTCAGGCCCTGCCTCAGTTAGCCCTGCTTCCCTGAGTGAGGAGACTATTGACCTCCTGCGATCCATCTCTGTTGGGCAGTCAACCATTGTGAATGCCATCCAGGGGCTGGCAGCCCATTTGCAACAGACAAATGCATTCCTGGAGGGCATTCACTCTGGCATGGTGGCCCAATGGAGACCAATCCAAGCTCTGGCCTTCTCCCTGATGGCAGCCAGTGTCCCTTTTTCTAGCCTCTCCCCTCCAACTTCCTCTACCCAATCCCATTCCTCTCAAACCCAACCTATCCCATCACACAAGCAGACCAGCATGGACACAGGACAACACACAGGAGTGGTTCAGGCAAACACAAGCACCACACATCATCCCACAGGCACTCACACAAACACCATCCAGATGCGGACATACCAACATCCACTGCCTCCACTGTGTCCCCCTCCTCCTCCTTGTCCACCTCCCTCCCAGTAGCGTATACACTCACACCTGCATGCTCTACATCCTCATCCACTACCACCATAACGCCTATCACTACACGACCCTCACTGGCAGTCACCACCCCCACATCCATGCACACGTCCCCTGCGTCCTCTCCCACTGTGTCTGTGCCCCCTCCTCCCAAAGTACCCAAACGCAAGCACTCAGACACCCAACATTCATCCGCCTCACAACAGCATCCAGCACATGCACCTCAACCCAAAATCAGCAGACACCTACTACAACCACTTCCTCTTCCTCCACTCCCAAACCTTCACCCTCTTCCCTCCCCAATGGCCCTAAGAAGCTTTTCCTCTCCACCGTTGACCTCTTCCCTACCACTCCACCCCCATCCTTCACATCGGGCCAGGGTGGTTAGAACCCAGACGAGCACCTCAGCCACTCAGTCCACAGCCACAGTAGTGTCAACAGCTACTGCAGGTGGGAGAGGATCCTGGGCACCAGGCAGCCACACTGAAAGGGTGCCTGCACCAGGTGCTTCAAAAAAGGGCAAGGAAGCTCCACCAGCTGCGTCTAGGAAGGGCAAGGAGGCACCACCAGCTGCTACAGGGAAGGGCAAGGAGGTACCACCAGCTGTGTATAGGAAGGGCAAGGAGGCTCACCAAGTGCTACAGGGAAGGTTAAGGGGCAAACTCTGGCTGCTGACAGGAAGGGCAAGAGGCCTGCACCAGCAGGCAGGAAGAACAGGAGGCATGGTGCTGGGATTCATTCTGAGCCCCCACCACCAACCATGGTGGTTCAGCCGTCCGAGACTGCCAGGGAAGGGCTGGAGCCTCCCCCCACCACTGGCAGCACTGCCACCAGCACCACTGCCAGCAGCGGCAGCCCCAGTGGGCATCCGTCCGAGGCTGCAGGGGAAGGGCTGGAGCCTACCCACCACTGCCAGCACCGCCACCAGCACCGCCACTGCCACCACTGAGCAGCCGTCACCGCCAGTGGGCAGTGTGTAGTCCTGCATCCATGGGCTGTTGTGCGGCCTGGGCCCTGAAAATCCTGTGGGTCTGACACCCAGGTGAGAGACTGTGACCTTGCACTCCCCAAGATCTGCATCACAGAGCACAATGCCCCCTCCAGAACCAGTGGAAGAAGCCATCCACTCACCCCATCCTTCCCAGGATGAAGCACGCTGGGCACAAAGCCCCCTCCAGAACCAGTGGAAGAAGCCACACACTCACCCCATCCTTCCCAGGATGAAGCACACTGGACACAAAGCCCCCTCCAGAACCAGTGGAAGTAGACATCCACTAGAGAGACTGTGGCCTTGCACTCCCCAGGACCAAGCAGTGGGCAAACCACCCACTTTTCGGCCTGATGCCCCTGCAGTGTTCTCTCCGTGTTGTTGCAGGAGTGAGGTGGGGCCTTGGCCTATGTGATGTGGCCCTGTGGCCCACGGACATTGAGGACTGGGCAGTGACCCTACATTTGTAGATATGTATATACGTTTGTATATTGATGCACTTATTCATAGTGTTTTATCGCATTACACTCACTTTCTTCAAATCATTTTGTCCTTGCATTATTCCTGAGAGGTACTGGGGGAATATGTAATGTTACTGGATCTGGTTGTGTGTATGGTGTTGGGAGTGCGGGTGTTGTGTGTTGCGTGTGTGTGTGTCATTCTCTTTTTCCTCACCCCTCCATCGTGTGCTAGGCGGCAGTACTCTCTGTGGTTGTCTTCGCCAGCGTTGATGTTCATAATGCAGCAGAAGGTAGACGAGCATAAGGAATATGTGCAGCTCGTGCTCCATGGCGTTGTGGTTGTTCCCAGAGTCTCCACAGGTGAGTCCTTTTACTTCTGAGATCTGTTTCCGCCAGGCTGTTGGTGTCATTGGTACCGCCCCGGAAAAGGTGGCGGATAGGCCGGTCATAATAGAGTGGGTGGTACATTGTCTTCCTCCTGGCTGTAGGCAGTTACCGTTGTGGTGCTTGTTGATTCCACTGTGGCGGTCGGTGTGTTAAAGTGGCTGTCTGTCTGAGCGGTTTCAGCCGTGGTCATAATTCCATTTTTGTTACCGCTGGCCTGTTGGCGGTATTACCGCCGCTTTGTCACTGACCCCCAGGGTTGTAATGAGGGCCTAAATGCCTTATTTAAACAATTTAGTAGTATTTCACACTTCAACTGTATATACAAAAGGACAAATACACAAAGGGTTTTCTTTTGCTGTTCTATACTAAGTTGTTCTATAACACACATGTGCATCCAGTTTTGCAGTGTGGATCAGCAATGATCTGAGAACCAAGAGACATAGTCGTCCTGATCAATTCTCCCAACCACTGTCAGCCATCCATCTGACAAGCTGGTACCGAATGCCTTGTGCAAAGCAAATACTTCTGGATTGTTTAAATAACAGATTTAGGGCCCTATTATGAGTTTGGCGGACGGGAAAGCCTGTTTGCAAAACTCCCGAAAGGTTGGCCATCGCCTATGTGGCGACCTGCCCGCCGGTGTTATCAAGAGTATCCTGATAGGTCAGCAGGCAGAAACTGAGTATCCACCCACTGGCCTACTGGGAAACAGGCTACAGCATTGCGTCTGGCTTGTAATCGAGCTGGCGGCAATGCTGTAGCCTGCAGGGTTCACCAGCACTGTCGCAATGTTCGCTGTCTGCAAAGCAGACAGTGAACTTTGCGATGGTGCTGGCCAGGGGGGCACCCTGCCCCCATTCTCTGCCAGCCTTTTCATGGTGGCACTACAGCCATGAAACCGCTGGCAGAGATGGGAGTCGTAATCCCCAGGGCAGCATTGCTTGCAACACTGTCCTGGTGGATTAGGACCGCCACCAACCTCCAGACCGCCGGGATCTAAGATCCTGGAAGAGCTGGTCGTTCCCTGGCAGCCCAACTGCCAGGGTTGTAATGTGGCGATTGGACCGCCTCATTGGCGGTGGTCCAGACTGTCCCCGCGAGTGTGGCTGTCTAGAGAACACCGCACTCGTAATTGGGCCCTTAGTGTTGTTATTCCTAAACTTTCTTGCAGGAGGTTGACCTACGTGTTAGAATGAGACACATGGTGGACTCTGTTGATATAGTGTGTCCTATATATGTCATGTACTGGACTCAGTGGGAAATTATCAGAAACTGGGAACTTTCCTTTGCTAAAACCTTTTCAGATATTTAACCCATACTGTGATGTTTTAAATTATGTCAGTTTCTTCCTCAGTTCTTTCATTAAACAAACCGTTTTAAGAGGAAAATACGAGAAAACCATCTTTCACTCGACCATTTTAACTGGTAATCATTATCTCAACCACATCATGTAGGGATTATTATCACCAACCGCTTTTCTACAAACCCCAGGTGAACCAATTGGACCCTGGGAGGACTAGAAAGAAGGTATGAAGCTTATATACAAGCAGTAGAATGAGACATCTTTACTGCACCAAGAAAACTACCATTGCTCAAACATTGCCTAGGAGCCAAAGGAAGATGAGTATTGAAACATCTTCCACCTCTCTTAGAAGCTGAGGAAGAAGATAAGGAAATTAATGAATGTGATACTGCGTTAAACCAACTGACTTTGAATTTTGTTAAAAAGAATGATGTAGTGGAGAAGTTTAAGTTTCCTAAAATCAGTCAAATGGCTGGTGAGTCTGTGGAGCGTTATGTTGCAGGATACAGATCACTTGTAGCCACATGCAACTACAAATATTTGCTTAAAATGGTGAGAGATCAGTGTTGAAGGTCAATATTAAGAGGCTATATGTGAACTTATTGAATACTGAAGATTTGACTTTACAGATGGAAATAGATATTGTGAAAAGACCTGAGAACACAGATGAAGGTTTGAAGGGGTTGTCACTGAGAGAAAATGTGTAAGCAGTTCAAAGAGTTGTTCAAACATCGAAGGTGGACAAAAATGGTTGTTCAACTATTTGTTCCAAGCCGGGAGATAAGAGCACTTTGCCTTGCTGCAAGTGTGTTTTGCAGAATCATCTGGCGATGGATGAAACTTGTCCTGCCATTGGTCAAATGTGCAGGAACTGCAAACTGAAGAGACAATGTGCACAAGTGTGCCAAGGTGGAATGGGTGGCAATAGGAGAGTTAAAACTTTGGTGTATATTGTAGAAAAAATGTTGAGAAAAAAGTGACTCAAGAAGTCATCTTACAAGTAGGTCAAGTGGGAAATGTTAGTAATGATAATCCATTTTGCACTACAAAAAATAAATGGTGAGAGTGTAAGAGTAATGGCAGATTCGGGTGCAAGATACACTCTTATTGGGTAAGAATACCCAGCCAAATTACCAAAGCATGTTCTTAACCCACCTGATGGTAAACGTGTAGTCTACGGAAACAAATCTGTAGATTTGAAATGATTCATTAATACTAATTGAAGGTTCAAGGAGTGGTAGTCAGTGCTTAATTTGAGCCAGTGGTTTCTTATGCTCGGCACCAGTACTTATTTGTAAACACCAGCGCTTGTGATAGTTTGCCTCAAGGTGGTGTTGTCTGTCTAATTTAGTGATGAGCACAACAATAATTAATTATTAATTCAATATACATTAAAAATTACTATTAACTGCTCACCAAGCCATTCTTATAGATTTAGAGGTCTGGAATTGTTGGATAGTAGATGTGTTGTTACTATTAGTGGCAGCAGTGGTGGGCAAAGTTTGGTGCAAGCTGCAGTGGCCTCCTGACAAAAGCCATTAAGATTAAGCACTGGTGGTAGTTCCTTCAAAAGGTTATGTTGCCAAGGATGGCTCTTGTGTTTTAGGATGCACCCAGCAAAGAAATCTGTTCATACGTCTGGATCCCAACCATCCTGTTCAGGTTTTAGGTGCACAGTCTCTGTGACATGTCATAGGAGAGAAGTGTTTTTGAGAAAGAATGTCCTTTTGTGTTTAAAAATAAATTGGATTTGCCAAAAGGGTTTATGCATCAGATCGTATTAAGGGATGGAGGTACTTCCAAAGCTCATAAGCGTCAAGGAGTTTCACTCATTATGAGAGAGAATTTGTGTCAGGAGTTACAGAGGTTGTTTGATGAGGAAATCAATGAGGAGATAAAGATGCTTGAGTAGTTGGCTCTTATACTACTGGCCAAGAAGAGCAATGATGATTTGCACCTGTGAGTGGAAATGTGTGATCTTAACTTTGCCATATGGTTTGAAAGACACCCTTTGCCCAAATTAGGTGGGATGTTGAAGACCTTTAAAGGGGCTAAGGTATTTTCTATGTTAGATATATCCCTGGTGTACATGCAAATTCTAGATCATTTGACATCCTTTATCACACCTGAGGGAGCTTAGAGGTACAAGAGTATGCTGTTTGGATTGGCTGCTGCAGCCGCTGTAAAGCAAGCAAAGAGCAGCTACAGCCATTTTCGGGTTTAGCAGAATATTATTCATGTTTCATCCCTATATTTACTGAGAAGACCAAGTGCATGGAGACTCATGAAAAAGACTTGTGTGGTGTGATAAGTGTGAAAAGAATTTGGTGAGCTTAAGAAGAATATTGCAATTGTCCCAGCATTCAAACTTTTTGACACCAAGGACATGGCTATCATTAACACTGATGAGAGTTATGCAGGCCTGGGAGCAGTTTTGCTGCAAAATTGTGGTGGAACAGATATAACGGTTGCTTACACCTTTAGACCACTGAAAGCTGCAAAAAATTATTATTCCCTAATCGAGAAAGGGGACTTGACATGCTGGTGGCGAGTGAATCATTTTAGGAAGTATGTGTGGGGAATTGAGTTCAAAATCAGAACAGATCATCAGTCTTTGTTGGAAGTTTTTTCCACTGAGGAAGCTGGTAGGGTGTCTGCTAGGATAGCGCCTTAGGTCATGAGAATGCTGGAGTAGAACTACAAGATGGAGTATTTCCCTGAGGGAAAAATGTTTTAGCTGATTGGCTGCCTTGTTTGCCAGTGACCGAGGATATGGATGTAAAAGGAGGAAATAAAGGGTTGTTTGTGACAAATCTGAATTTGATTACAGATGGTAGAGTTTGTCATGAAGAGTGGGAGTGTGATGTGAGAGATAATAAAGTACTGAAAGAAGGGAAAAAGTGCATTTTAGAGGGTTGGCCTTCTAGAGGTAGAGCTGCTGATGTTAGAGAGTCTTTCCATTAAGTGAGTGCAGAACTGTCTTGTGGGAGGAGTGATTTTGAGAAGTAATTTGTTGGTGATGCCGTTAGAGTTGAGAGAATGTTTTTAGAAACTAGCATGATGGACATATTGGTATGAGTGCTACCAAGAGACGTTTCAGAGCAGAATACTGGTGGCCTGGTCTTGACTGCAAGGTAGAGCATAGCATGAGGGAGTATGTACCGTATGCATGGAGTGGCAAGTAACAGAAAGTTATGAAGAATCCTCTCGTGGTTTCTGATGAGTTTGATGCCCTGTGAAAGAACACATTTTGGGGATATTGCAGGGCCATTGTATGTGTTGGGAGAATGTAGTAAGCCATAGAAGCAGTGAACTAATTTTCAAAATTGGCCTGAAGTGAAGTTCACTGATCATGTCACAGCAGGTATAGTGATGGAATTTTTAAATGTGTTGAGAGAGAAAGAATATGAGAGACCATTGAAAACTGACAACAAGGTTCAGCGTGTGTCAGAAGCTTTAATGGAATGTTTGGAGAAGCATGGCATTGAGCATGTTTGTTCATCAGTGTATTACCCTCAAAGCAATGGAGTGGATAAGACATGGGACAGGTCACTCAAGAAGGGTATACAATTGGCCTTAAATAATGGCACCAAGTGGAGAAAAGCTGCAAGGAAGTTACTCTGGTCGGATCATACCACAACTCGTATAACTGGAAAATCTGCTTTTAAGATGATGAGGGGTCACAAATCCAGGGCGTTCTTGTCCAGTGGTGTTGAACTAAATAGCATTGTTTCACATCGTGGTTTTGATGAAGTGGATTACAAAATTGGAGTTTCAGCAAGTGTATTGACGGGACGCAGGGTGAACAAGTGTGACACCAAGTACTCTTGACCACTGGTAGCAAGAAGGGTGAATAAATATATACTTTTGCTCAGTGATGGAAAGGTTTGAAATCGGAGGAAGATTGTGAGGATTCCTGATTGTCTGAAACGAGGAAATGGGATGGAGCAAGAATTGGTGAAAAGTAATATAGGAGAGATGGAGTAGCATTCTAAAGTACTTTATGACCGGAAATAGCTAAATTTTCCTAAGAAACTGGATGATAATGTCTTGCATTAGTGCTTCATGACAGGCAAAATCTCAAGTCTCAGGCAAACAAATTGATGACATCTTCATAAGTTATTGTGATTAGAGTTTCGGTTATTTTTGCAATCTTCTGTTGTGCTGTATTTTCTTAGTGTGAATTTGTCACATGTATTATTTGTACATGTATATTCTTTGAGGAATGAAGAAATGTCACATCCTGCATATGTGGAAGATTGATGTGATTCTGTTCTAGAATGGAATGAAAGTGAGGCTTTGTGGCAATTGCAGTAAGACTCCCTCCCAGTTGGATGTTACCAATTAAAGATCTTTTCTGTTTTCCTTTCAACTGCTTTTGGTGGCACCATTTCATGTGGGTCAGATACAGGGTCAAGGGCCATGTTAATCAAAAACTCACACAATGTAACACATTAAGCCACCTTCCTGTGCTGCGCTGTGTGAAAGCGCAGGAATTTGCCATATTAACCATTATGTGGCGCATTCCTGTCCTTTCCCACCGCTGGTGCACTTTTGGACGCCTAGCACCAACACAGGCACCCTTGCATCAACTTACAAGGGTGTCTACATTGGAGGCAGGATTGTTTTTGTGCAAGAAGGAACACCTTCCTGCACAAAAACAATTCTCAGAGGCATTTTCCTCTTTCTTAGGGTGCTACAGAATGTAGCACCCTTAGAAAGAGGAAACAACAAGGAAAAATAAAGATATTTCTCCTCGTTGCGCCTCTGGTGGGGAGACATACAATTCTGACACATTACCAGGTCTACCAATGTTGGTAAATCAGGGAATGTGTCAGAATCCATTGGTAAATGCATGAGAACATCCATGTTCCACCAATGGCATGCCTCCCTACTAGCAGAGTCCGTAAGGCAGTGATTTGCCCTGCCTTGTGTTACTTTAGATTTATCAAGCCCGTCAGGGCCATGCAAGGTGGCTTGGATGGTTTGATAAATCTCATTTAGGTTTTGTGTCGCCCTCGCATCCCCTTGCGTGGTGCAAGAGTGATGCAAAACTTTCATAAGTATGCCCACAGATTTGTCATAGTAGAAAGCTTATCTTCTGACTTAGAAATGCTTCTGGAGTAAATGTGGTGTTCGATGAGCTGCTGGCGGGGCAAGCTGCAGGCTGGATCCAAAGCAGAGCTTGGCAACTGCAACTTGTTGAAGAGCGGTTGTCCTGGTGTGGTCACCAACGACAGGTGGAGAGCTCTGAGCAGGCAAAGTCTATGCCCAGGAAGGCCTCAATGTCGATGGGTTGCTGCTCGTGTTGATCTAATTAAAAGCCTTCTGCATTCAGACTTTAAAACGTTTCTGGAAGCTAGATCTGCTTCAGCAGAGAAAACCAGCAAGTTGAATACACCTGGCAATTCAATGCTGCAAATTTCAGCTTGATGGTGATCCTGGTCTCCCTCCAGTTCTCCAAAGGAAAGGTTGGTGAAAAGTTTCTAACTCCAACTGTTTGCGGTTTGATGAGGAGAAGTAGATTCTAACACTAGCCAAGGGCCCAGGACCTGAAGGGCACCACTTGGGGGCTATGACTCTCCAACTGAGGCCAGCAGCAGGGTCCAGTGCTATTCCAGTTGGAATTGTCAGCTAGGCAGTTGCAGGGACAGCTGGCTGTGGATGTTTGGTGCGCTCTTGCAGTTCAAATAGGAATTCAGCCAACTGACCCATGGAGACACTTCTGGGGTCCTGAGTTCAATGCAAGCAGTTCCAGTCTTCCTTTGGGTTCAGGAAGCAGGACAGACCTTCTTCTGATCTCCACAGGTCCAAGAGTGTTCTGATTTTGGTACTGTGGATGCCAATCTTATGCCCAGTGCCAGCCTGTGGGTGGAAGAAACACGTGGACATACCCTAACAAATGGGGTAAAACTTCTCAGGGGTGACCCTAGCCACTTTTATAGTATTTCTTGTGTATTTTACAGTAAACTATCCCCCAATAGCCTTCTCTTCCTAAATCCAACATGGCAGAACCATTTTCCCCCAGTCAGAGGTCCATGTGCTCACCTAGAGGTGTGACTCTGTTAAAGAGCAAACCCTCCCCTGGGCCGTTCCAAACCAGTTCTGGGGCATCTGCCCCCCTCTCCCTCAGTTTGGAGCCAAACTGACTAGGGAGACCAAGGGAAGTAGGCCTAGGTGTGAGCTACATCTGCCAGTGACAGGACGGGCCCCCTTTGAAGCTCAGGAAGGGGCTGAGCAGAACCCCAAGGCCATCCTGCTCAAGAAAGAAAAAACTCCCTCCACACTCAATCCTTTTGTCCACTTTCTGTACGCAATACTGGTAACACCACAAGGAGGCCATTAACAATCAGGTGGCACTGGACATGAGCAGAAAGGCTCATTTAACTTAGGCAGAGAAATGACAACTTTATAAAACTGTAATTTCTGTGATATTCATATGAAAGCTAACTTGACCATTAAATAGAATTTTAAATTACTATTAAAATAAGTCCTTGAACCATGGATCTATTTTCTTCCAAACTGAGGTTAAGCATTGGAAATCTTTATAATGTAACCCAGTACTTTGTTATGTAATGGCTAGCATTGCAACATTGAAAAATTATTTTGTAGGTCTTTCACTGCCAGGATATGTAAAACTTCATATATACATGCACTATTGTTTAATACCATGCACCGTGCCCTATGGGCATGTGAGGCCTACCTTACTGGTGACTTATAAGTAATAAAAAAGATTGTCTGTGCCTAGCAAAAGGTTGTTTTGCCTGGATGAAATGGCAGTTTAAAACTACATACCCAGGCTGCAGGGGCAGGCCTGGAGATATGTCTATAGTGCAACTTTAGCAAGTGACACAATGAGTGCTGTAGCCCACTAGTAACATTCAATTTACAGGCACAAGTAGTACCATCTACTAGGGACTTATAAGTATATATAATGTGCCAATTAGATTTATACCAATTTTACCATGTTTAGAGGGAGAACACTGGCATCGTACCACTGGTCAGCAGGAGTAGAGTGTACAGAGTCCTATGACCAACAAAAACCGGTTCAGTTAAAGAAGGCAATAAATATGGTGGAATATCATGCAAAAGATGGTCATTTACAGCAGTTGGGATTTAAAAACGTAGCAGAAAATAGCTTTGAAGCTTTTTTCAAGTCATTTCCTATCTGAGGAGGAAACAAAAGGTTGTAATTACACTTGGACCTGTGACTAGCAAGGCCCGCATAGTGAAATAGTAACATAGCTTCACTGTGAAATCACACTAACCTCACTATGTAGTGTGCCCAGTTTTTATGTATTTGAACCCTGCCCTTTGGGCTTTGAAAGGCAAACTTTAGTGGTGACTATGGATGTTGAAATATGGGCTTTTCCATTATGATAAAGGCGTTTCTTCTGTCATGTGTCACTGCAGTGCATTTACATTGCATCCCAACCAGAGCACAGTTGTACTCTTGGCAGACATATAACTTTGGCGTTTGTGGGGGTGTAAGTGCACACTACAGCCAATAGATGATCTTTAACTTTCCATGCCACTGGTGCACGTAAGGTATATTTGCAATGGACTTGTAGGAATGTGAGAGTGTTATGGTGTAAAGCACATATTGTAGAGGGGAAGCACAGGGAGTTTACTACAGCTCAGCAATGGTAAATGGCATAGAGGTTTAAAGCCAGCAAATCTAGACATGTCAAAAATTGGGGGGCCACAGCAAAACTGGGGCAACTTTTTAACACTGTAAAGTGTATAGATGTAAAAGTTAAATTGGGTTCATTGGGCCAGATGTATCAAAGGGTGTTACCCATTTTGTGTCTATGGGAAAATGTGTTCATACATATGGCCCATTGTCCTTAGGAAACTGGAATACAGGTGTTATTAAGTGATAAGTGCAACAAGCAACTATAAACAAGTAAAACCAAGAAATATTCTAGAAATGCTTCCCCGTGTATTTGCTGCGTCATCAATCAACAGCAAACACTGTCCGGACTTGCCTTTGGGCCCACCCACTATCTAATTCCTCTGTAGTGTGGCTCTTGCAGTGAGGATGATTTCCAGACAGACAGTGTATTAGTAGAGTTGAATGTAGTGTTAAAAAAGACAAGTAACAAAGCCACAGCTCAGTTCGGAATATAGATGTATATTGGTTAAGGTTACATCAAACAGCACAATTGGGACTGGTTTATTACAACTCCAGGTGTGACCTATTGCTCAGGTTATGAGATCCTGAAAAATCAAGTTGCTTGTCTTACTAACTAGAGCTCATTGGTACTATGGTTCCGTCGCAAGCGCAGAATCAACTTGGCCTCATATCTCCAATTTGAAATAAATTTGGCCTGTTCAAAAATGTAAAGGCCTGCATAGTTGGTTTGGTAGTACATCAGCAACACACAGGGGCAGGAATGGGTAAAGCCCCTTTCTTGGACAAGGGCATGCTCACTCATGTGAATATGCAGATTTGCACTCGGGTAGACCTCTGCCTTATTTGATAGGCAATCTGTTGCATCACAGCCTGCCTGTGCCCCTCACTCTACCATAAATAGAGCAACAGCAAACCCTGAAAGGGCATATGGGTGACTCAGAGCCTCCCTTGCAGCTGTGAAATAGGGGCTTTCATTTGGGAGCAAGGGACCCATCAAAGAACCTCACTGACATATTTCACTGCACTATATCAGATAACACAGAGAGCAATGCTCTTAGCACTGTAAGCCCATTTTAAAGAACATGGACATTTGATACACAGTATTCAAGCAGACTAATGCGTGTAAATGTTATTCAAAGTAGATAGAGATAGGAATAAGGCACACAACAGAATACCTAGGCCCATATTTCAACCTTTTTAGCGCCGCGTTTGCGCTGCTTTTTGATGCAAAAACAGCACAAACTTAGAAAACACAATTGGGGCATATTTATACTCAGTCTGCGCCGATTGTGCGTCAAAAATTTTGACGCCCGCAGATGACAAAATTCCGCTGTGTGCGTCATTTTTTGGATGCGGCAACCCGCCTTGCGTTAATTATATGCCAGGTAGGCGTTCCCGTCCAAAAAATGGCTTAAACGGCCGTGCGTCGTATTTATGCTTTCGTCCGGGAGGCGGAGCCAGAAAATGACGCACAGCCAGATTTGCTGCAAAATGTAATGCCTGGATCAGGGCAGGCGTTAAACTTGGGTAAACACATGTGTATTTAATCAGAACACACAGAACAAACAGCAGAGCAGCAGAGCAGCAACAGGGAGCCATGGAGGTGATTCTAATCCAGCGTGCACGCAGACGCAGAGCCCAGCAGCAACAACAGCAGCTACAACAACACCAGCAGGGACCCCAAAGGCAGCGCAGAAGGCAGGAGAGGATATTCCGCCCCAGAACCACCCTTCAGGGCCTCAGGGAACACGACATCATCCAGAGGTACCAGTTGAACTTGCAGGCCATTCAGCAGCTGCTGCGCAATGTTGAAACGCAGTTGGCCCCCACTTTGGTGACACCCCGCACCATCCCAACAGAAACCAAGCTGCTTGCCGTACTTCATATGCTGGCAAGTGGCTCTTTCCAAACAACTGGTGCCCTGGTTGGCGGAATATCACAACCATCATTCTCCGCCTTTTTGCCCAAAGTACTGGATGCCATCATTGGACTGACACCCCGCCACATCTGCTTCCCTAACACACTGCAGAAGCAGCAGGAAACAAAACAGGGGTTCTACCTCATCAGTGGCTTCCCACACGTCCTTGGTGCAATCGACTGCACACATGTACGCCTTGTGCCACCTGCTGCAACTGAACACCTTTACTGCAACAGGAAGCACACACATTCCATCAACGTGCAGGCCATAGTCGATCACCAGGGATTGATCACCAACATCGTGGCTAAATATCCTGGGAGTGTCCATGACTCATTCATCTTCCATCACTGCGCCATCAATGAACACTTCCAAGATTGACGGTATGGCAATGGACTACTTGTTGGTAAGTACAACAACCTACTTACATACACACTGCACAGCAACCCTCTAGGACACACAACACATACACCACAACAGCAACATGTGAACAGGAACATACTGAGGACTTGACATCGCTAGCCATGTTTCTTAGGTCACCATTGAACCTGTCACACATCAGAAATTACTGTACAGCCTAAAGTTAAGACGTCAAAGATCACAACGTGTGGAGTGGGTTGCCCAAATGTCACCTTGCAAAATGTAAGTGTCCCAATGACCTTTACATTAATCCATTGCCTAAGTCTAAAGGTATGGGATGTCCAGGGTACATTGATATGAACGTGTTAACAACACTGTCAATTTTAACTGTGTATGGAACTATCATCTCACCCCCAGTGAAGACACACGGACACCTGTATCACAAGTCACAATGCTAGGGAGGGCACACTGTACTGCAAATCCCAAAACATACTGCTGACAAACGGTTAGCAGACAAACACTAGTTCAGCCAAGGAAACAACACAATGCAGATGGTACATCCTACAAGCACAGGATGCTACATTATTACACAAAAGAGTCACAGACAACACAAGACAACTACTGCCATGAAAGGTCATTTCAATAGTGCCAGCTACATCAACATGATCCCAATCATTTTCTCTTGCAGCTGATCAGGGGTATGGCATCCAGCCATGGATTATGACACCATTTGGCAACCCAAGTACTGCTGCAGAGCGTGCCTACAACAACGCACATAGGAGGACACGCAGCATTGTCGAGAGGACCTTTGGCATCCTCAAGTCAAGGTTCCGGTGCCTCGACATCACTGGTGGTAGCCTCCTATATTCCCCGGAGATGGTCTGTAGGATCATCCTAACATGTGCAATATTGCACAACATTTGCAGCAAAAGAAACATTCCCCTCCTAGAACCAGAGCCACACATGCCTGAAGAGGAGGATGAGGAGGATGCTGGCCTGCAACATGAGGGGGAACTATAGAACACGCCGCTGGTATACGCAGGCGGCAACAGATCGTCAACAATTTCTTTTGAATATGATCACCTTCACCACTTTAGTTAACAAATTTAAATAAACACCTATTCTAATCACCATATAATGGTGTGGCTATTCCTTTTTGTACACCTTCATCTCTACTTATCAGAATAAGAGAGTTGCCTCATGGAGCATTGCTGATATACTGAGTAGGACACAGAACATCCCAGAGCTAATGTGATGCCTAACATACAATGGTCACATACACACACACTCTTAATGACATATATCATGTACATTTCTCCTTTGAAGGCCAATAGCAGAGGACCACAACTATTTCACACATACATGTTGAAATCAAGGTCCAACGCAGCATATGGCACACAACTAAGACACCATCACTCAATAAGGGGAAAACAAGCCTCATACATGAGGCAGTCAATGTGCTTTGGCATCAGTAACAGGAATGCCTGACCAGACCCTTGACAGCAGTAAGTCCAACTGCATCCAATATTTGCAAGGAATATCTGTGACCAGAGTCCCATAGAAGCAGAACATAGACAGCACAAGTGCCACACATATGAGCAGCATTGCACACATGACATTCCATGTACATGTCAGCCCATTTCCTAACTCCTGACACACCCATGCACCTGGTCACAACCCACCTGTCGGAAGAGGTCCCTGGAATACTAAGATGTGTACCCTGATATTCCCTCCTCTACACACACAGACCAACATTAGCAAACCAGTGTGCTACACCCTTTCCTATGGTATGCCATTGTCATAGAACATCTGACTGCATGGACGTCAGGTTAATTTATACACTGTCTTCTAGTTTCAAAGCCCTGTTAGCACATGCAGATTGCTTCCCCTGTGAAAATGTCTGTTGGCCCTTAGAATGCAAGTCTCACCTACAGGACTGGGGAGAAACAGATGCAGCCCACACCTGTGATCACCTCCATGCACACCACCCATTTAAAAAAGCACTGCCCCTGCTGATGCCTGGAACAGCATAGGAGTTGCCATTATGTCAAATACACTGTTAAGCATTGATACTAATTAAGCCGTGTAAAACAGCCACTGGGTTCATTTGTCACCTTCAAAAACACAGGACATACACAGTTTGACATGTCAGCTCTCTAGTTTGTCCTCCAAACAGTCTTAGTCAGACCACTGATTATGTAACTTGTCAAGTAGCTGGATCCTGAATCACCTTGTATTCTGTCAGCCTGACTGGCAACTGTCTGTGCGTCACACTAAAGTATCCCTGTGTCTACATATGTACCACACTTGCGTTAGCAAACCTCTCATTCACCAGGGGGTATTGGGCATGGGCTTCTTCAATGCATACACAAATACATTGTATAGCATCATCTGCCTTTTAACTGTACCATTTGAGTTGCATCCTCTTGTAAAAGCAAAATTCCTTGTCTGGGTTGCATTTATGCATGAATGACAAAGTGTGACAGTGTCCCAGAGCCGTAGGCAGGGATTGGGTACGGGGCTTTCAGCACAACCAGCAACCTCTGATAATGTCCATGAAAAATACACAAATGTCAGGACCATGACAGTTCACACACAGAATCATAGTGCTCACAACATAGTGATGAGCCGTGTGTGGTGAATAGCTGCGAGAATAATCAGCACAGAGGCTATGATGTTCCCAGATGCAGTGGGAAGTGCAGAGGCCAACCTGTGTACAAATGTTGGAATGACACCTGCCGGAACATGACACCTGAGACATTATCTCACTCAGCACACCAAGGTTGCCCTGTTGACTGTCTGATTACACGTCTTTAGTGACAGGGTGGGACCATCCAAATGTTGGTTCACATATCCACATCCACTTTACTCACATTGATCAACCAAGGATACTCAGTAGATACAGGAATAGCTGCCACTGACTCATGATGAGTCCTGGACCAAACTGTGACAAATTACACCCCAAACAACATACAGGATCATCATTGGACCACATACATGAACAAGACACCTATGTGCAATTGATCACTGGAAATATGTGGACACGTGCTGTCTTGTATGCTGGTCCACCACAGCCACTTGATAGTTGGGGCTCACTTCTATGGCCTCAACTGTGGTGTCATCATACATTTGAGATTCAACCTTGTCTGTCTGTGCAAACAACATGGTACCCACTTCCTCAATGCATGTGTATGACTCCCTCTGGGATTCACCAACTAGTGCCTAGGAAGCTCTTACCAATACTCTAGGACATAGGATGTAGAAAATGTGCATGAACAAGTGTCTGCCATCCATCTGGTGCATGCTATGTCACATGTGGTGTCTACGTGACCCTAAAACTTGGAAGTCTACTTTACGGGTGTTGTTACATGTATGACTAACACATGCCCTCGCTCATTTCCACAATGACTTGCATCTAAGGATTGGACACATGGACGTCACATTCATACAAGCATATGTACAAATATGCTTCATGTGATACACACACACTTGGTCAACAAATACATTAGTAGCCAAAGGCATTTAGGTATTGTACATATGTGCGTCACATTGCTATCCTCTCCTTATGCCAAACATGCACAATTTCTGCAACACATATATGTAGGCCACACTTATGACCAACTATTGCATCAGCCAACCGTAAAAATACTGTGAAGGGAGTTGCGGATCATGGTCCGCTGCAGTATGATGTCACACATGTGAACATACACCATCAACACCATACTGTCTTCAATCAGCTTATCTCTGATGTGTCCCAAATGTAACATAACCAAAAAACAAGTAAAATTGCCCAAAACCAGTTAATGCACTGTAATTTTGACATCCCTAGCGTTATGCGTCATTTTTTGTCTACCAAAACTGTATTTGCGTCATTTTTTTTGACGCACAGGAGTGAAATTTAGCCCGCATCCAGATATTTGTACAGGCCATGTACTATTATGTGGATGCGGGCTAATTTTCACTTCTGTGAGTAAAAAAAAATGACGCATATACAGTTTTGGTAAACAAAAAATGACGCATAACGTGAAAAAGGCAGGACTTTTCATACAGGAAGTGATGTAATAGGATATCCTGTTTACAGATCATGTACAGTGGGTGTACTTTCACTTTCACCTTGCAGTCTATGATCCTTCTAGACTGTTTGGCTGTGTAGAGAGTGTTGTCCTGAGATTTTGTGCTTTTTTGTCCTGTGTGCTATCTGTATTGTCAATTTGTGAAATAAATATTGTTGCTGTATACTGTACTACTGTGTTTTGTCTACATTTGTCCATTTATCTTGTGTTTTTGTTGTTTGTGGGAGTCTGTTGTGGGTAGTGTTAGTTTGGGGATAGTTGGGCTCTTTTAGTGGTTAGGTTTACTTTTCATCTGTCTTTGTACCCCTACTTTCCCCATTTTCCACTTTCTATTTCTTTTACCCCTATTCCCTTTCACTTCCAAGTATGTCTGGTAGGCCACGTCTTGGCAGGATGGGGGAAGAGGAGCTGGGGGGTTCATCTGGCTTGTGTTGCATTTCTTGCCGCTCATGATCCAGGCATGGGGCAGGGTGATACAGGGGTATCCAACAGAGGCGCGCAGAATCCGGTGGGGAAATGTGCTGCATCACCTGCAGCGTGTGTATGCCAGCCAGAGGAGTGGCCACCAGCTGAAGCACCAGTGGGCTGACCTCATCAACAGGGAGCAGGATCTCTTGGAAAACCTGGGAATCATGATTGGTGGCACTGTTGGTGAGTATGAATCATGTTAATGTGCACGATTAAATGCTCTGTGGTGACATAAGGGGATTAGTACAATGTCTGCCAGCTAACTTGCTGACTGTGTGTAATGCTGGGGAAATATAAAGGGAAAATTGATGCACTATGGCAAGGATTACAATTGCTAGCTGTCAGGTAGCACGTGCTCAGCAAACTTACAGGTTACTTTTCCATTAAGGAAATTGGTGCGGCCTTTTTGTCAGAAAAGCAAACAAAATAGGAGCCAATCATGTTTATATAGGGTACTATTGACAGAGAAGTACAGATGTACCAACATTTAGGCTAACTTTGTTGACGCAATTGCTAGACTGACTTTAGAATCACTACATGATGCAGAAAATGAGTGCTGCCTTCACGTCAATTGATAATAGCAAAGTGGCTCAGACATATGTCTCATGTGAGTCTGGTGAGTGTGGAAGGAAAGCGTTCACGGAAGTACTATGAATGTGTGGGATTATTGTGTTCCTTGATCTTTTTGGATACATGTCAGATCTGGATTTGAAAACATTGTGAAAAGGTGTAAGGTGCCCTCAGCTAACATCTTAGAATGTTTGTTGGACTTAGTTATGCCACATTCCAAATATGGATGGCAGTCCAAGTGTATGCACATGGCTTCACATCTCCATGGTTGGTGCAAATCACCATAGCTGGGCCACATCAATTGAATAAACTGTAACAACAGGATGGCTTACAAAAGTCCCTGCCCCTCCCTCTGTACATTGGACCTATGTGTCATTAATGTGTCATGGCCACAAGGCATGTTTGACTGGTAATGCAGTCCTCAAGTAACCAGGCTTTGGATGTCTCTCTTGGATGCACATGATGAGACGATTACACTCCATATTTTTTTCTGCTCACCAATTACGGGGCATGTTTGCAACCACATGATAGTTAGGGGCAATGTATGTGTGCAGATATGTGTGTTACTGTCACAGGAGACCCATGCTATGTACAAGTTAGCCGTGATATATCATATGCAGTACCATCATGTCTGAATGGCTGCCAGTTCCTTATTCAGCCTACACATTGTATATGTTTATGAAATTGTTGCGCTGTGCACAGATTTTGAGCACATTTCTTCCTTCCATACCTTACAGGTGGACCGGCACCCTACACTGTGGGAGAGGTGGTGACATTTGAAGACCACGACCACTCCAGTAAGTGTTGATATGTCTGTTATGTGTTGTGTTTGCTAGTAATGGACACGTGTGAGTTGGACACATAGCAAGGTGTGATGCGTTGGGCAAGCTCTTCTCTTGTTCCATGAGTGGGAACTCAGTTTCTCACATGTTTTGAGTTGGCCAATGCGTATCCAATGGTATCATGTAGGGATTGTAGGCCATTCCTGTAGGTCCCACTGTTAGTACAGGGGTTTGTTATGTGGATGACACTTGTATCACCAAGAGTCGCACTGGAAGTCAGCTCAGATTTAGTCAGCCTGTCAGACCCACATTCTCTAAGACTGGTACAGCAAATTGCTTTCCAATAGACATCTGCTTCCCTATTTACCTACGTAATTATGAAACAGTAGGTAGAACCTCCTAGCAGCATGTACTTCCACATGTAGTGCTACAAGTATGTGGAACTTGAGTGCAATGGCCTAGGTGTGCATGCAATTCATGATCATGGGTGTTCTAGCAACTCTGTGTCTGATGTAAGTCAGGCCTCACTGGAAGTATATGTTGTGTACCAAGTTCTGCATTTCCTGACATGTGTGGCCCTATGAGTGCTCTAGGGTTTGCTGACTCCTAATTGTTGATAGACCTTACCTGTGGTGTGTCTGTAGAGACAAACATGTGTGGAGTTTTCTATACACTCCTCGGTGTACATGTTGTTGGCAAATTATAGTTGTTTATTCACCCCCCCCTCAAACACAGGCATGGGTTTGTGAATGGGGTACCTAGTACAGATGCTACCAGTATGTTACACATACATGTGAATAATTGACGGTTTGGTTGCAAACTAGTATACACACTCAGGTTTGGCACTTGGTACTATCCTGGCAAGTCCAGGTACAACTTGCAGACCATGTGGCTTTAGTTTTGCTTTCCGTACACTGACATTTGTAGCACAGCATGATTCTTAGCTGATAACTGCCAGAACTCAGATTGCAAGTCAAAGCCAGTTGTTACCCATCTTGTAGGTTATGGATGTGCTATGTGTGATGTGACCTTTGTAGTCTGGCCTGCCATGTACTTCCTCAGGGACATTCAATGATCTGTATTGTGATATGAGCTGTTACAAGTACAGTAGATGTAATGTCTGATTAACTTCCTGTGCCATTTCACACAATGCAGTTACTAATGTATAATATCTGCATTTGTCTTCACAGCTTCTAACATTACTCCAGACCAGGTCCGTGAATTTCAGCACCGGGCCATGCGATACCAGCACATCCTGCTGGTGGAGTCGGGGTTCCAGAGGATGGCCTGGCGATATCGCCATGAACGGGCCTCCGGGGCATGGAGAGCCTTCCCACAGGGTGGGCCTACTTTGCCCACCACAGCCACCACCAGCACAACCACCAATCCGAGCCAGGTGGCCCCACCCCCAGCTGCCACTGTTGGTCTGACATCTGCTGGACTTCCAGGCCCCAGCATTGCCACCAGTGCAGGACAGCCCACTAGGCCTGGCACCACACCCACACAGACCTCCTCCACTGGTACCCAGACTGCCACTGCTCCATCTGTTGACCCTGCAGCCTTCAACCAAATGGACCGTAAGATGGACAAAGTGCTGCGCAAGTTGAGCCACCTGAACCGGGATGTGCGCCACATTAACCGGCGTGTTAAGTCCATTAAGAGGACCCTCCGGAGGGCCAACCTCTAGACTTTTTGATATGGACATGATTCCCTCCCCTCCCTCCTCTTTCCTTGTTCTTATAGTTAGTGGGCTCAGGGGGCTTAGTGTTAGGTTAGTATAGGCTGTTAGTTTAGTTAGTGTTAGTGGGTGGGGGGGTCCTGATTGTTTCTATTTTTAATTATTACATGTGTGGGTGGGTGGGTGTGTGGGCTATGTTGGGGTTCTTGGGTGTTTAAAAAAAAAAGAAAAAAATTTACCAAAAACCCCCCCCAAAAAATATATATTTGTATAGGATAGTATAGTATGTGTTTAGGTTAGTATGTGTTGTCCTCCATGTGTCCCTTCTCATAAGGGGGGTGGGGGGTAGATGTTTAGAACGGTTCATTACATGTGATAAGTAAGTGTAGCTTAGGTTAGTTAGGGACAGTTGTGGGTAATGAGTAGTCAGGGTAGATTAGGGTAGGTAAGATTTTTCCCTCAGTTTCCTCATCTGTGATTAGCATTTAATAAATATTTGGTTAACCCTTAATAGTATGTGTTGAATGGTACTTGATCGTGGGTTTGGATTCAGTGTACATCACTTTTGTACTATAACATCTGTGTCCTATTCTACAAACAAATCCCAACTGAGCTGTAGGATTGGCAGCTAGCCCAGAGCTACCTTGCAAAGTGTCGACCCTTTGTTGCAACCACCAATCACAGTTATTATGGATGACAATGTGTTTCTGTTGATAAGTGTGTTTTCAAAGTCACAAACAGTGCTTCCAGACTTGGTATTGGGGAAACAGTTTTAGGTCTGACTGCATTGTGATGATCATGCACACCCTTATAAGATGAGTTCTCATTGGCAATCTTGCATTCTTGTCTTCATGACCCTCATACATCATTTGTGACACAGTTCGGCATGATTACCTATTTGTATGTTAACTCAGACACCTTCATTTATGCAGTTTTTGTAGTGTTTACTTAGTGTGGCATGTTATTTGTGTTATTTTTGCATGTAGACAACATTTTCCGTCCACTATTTGATGATTTATTTATCCCCTGAGGAAGCATTCTTCTGTCCAACACAGCATGATGGTGTATGGTTTCTCACTTCATCAGATTTGTCCCTCAGGATGGGCAGAGTATGATGCAATCATGGGCACTGTGCAGAATTCTCTGACTACATATTATCAGGACGGTTGTATTGACAAGCTACGTAATTTGACAGTAGGCACATTTCAGTTATCTACGGCACAGCTGATATGTCACATTACCCAGAGACAGATTTGTTGTGTAAGTGCTATTTATTGAAAAGTGCTGTAGTGCTATCTGTACATTGTCCATGATTGTGAGTCCATTATAGTGACATCTTACATTGTGATCCTACACAAGGGGTTACGGAAATGCTTTTGACATGCTGGGGTTGATGTTTCAGACAGTGCAGAGGGACAGGATTTGCCAATGAGTAGGAGAGAGACAATCATTGGGCTGGCTGACAAGATATACAGTGGTTTGCAGAACAGTGCTTGAGTAAAGTTGTTGCAAGACTGGCAAGTTACAAACCGCAGGACCTTGGTAAATGTGGGCCAATTGGCAGGGACTAGTGCTTCCGGGTCATTTTCCTTGGGAATGTGATCTGTTCCATGTCTTCTTCTTCTGATGTGTGTGTTGCCTCCTCTGTCCTTGTTGTTGTTGGTTGTGAAGGGGCAACACACACCTCAGTGTTAGAAGACGTAGAGTCAGACATCCCGGTCGCTGCTCCCTGTGAAGATCTTAAGGGCAGTACTGCAGCAAGGAGGGTCTGCTGGTTCTTGAGAATAGCAGCCACATCACGATGGTAGGCAGCCAGGTCGGCCCTGAGGGGGTCATGATTGCATTTGTGCATGTAGTGGAAGGTTTGGGGTGTGAGGTGTTGTGGCAACTCCCTTACTGCAGTGGTGAATTCCTTGACAGTTTCTTGTAGTCCTTGCAGTATGGATGTTAGGGCTTGCATAGCTGCTGCCTGATCTGCAGATGACATCATGCACAAACGCATCCCCTCAAGGCTGGCTGCCATATTTTGCATCCCCACCCGCACCTCCTTGGCCAGCTCCCGTTGTACTCCAACTACAGTTCTCTCAAAGCTGGTGCCAGTGTCGTCTGAGTCCTCGGCTGTATTGGAGCTGGCAGGTCTTACAATTGGGGTGATGGGTGGATCCTCTGCGATGGCTGCTTGTTCTGTGCTCCTCCTTGTGACTGAAGGTGGGGTCTGGAGGGTGTCAAGGACCTTTTGGATAGTCTCCTGGGGAATGTTTATCGGCTCGTCATCCATGTCATCAGGGAAATCTGGGACAGGCATATCCGCAGGAGATCCATCTTCCTCTGCAATGAAACAGGGTACAATTAGTGTGTCTGTGTTGTGGTAATTTTGATGTGACGTGCCTGCCTTTTGATTAATTCACTTTGTGATCTTGTTTTGTGTTAATTTCTCCAGTCCTTCAGATGGGCAATCTTCCAGGCCTATGGCCCACCTGTATGTGGGCATTCTTCCAGGCCTATGGCCCACCTGTATGTCACATGTATGTTATTGAGTTATCAGACTTGTCAGCCTCATCGCCTCTAGGTGTTGGTTTATGCCAAATAGAGATTTGCCACCTTTTTTTCCTACTCAAGTCTCTGTCTACATCCATTCTCATGGTGAGACCTTTCACTGGCTGTGGGTGTACTGATGGCCCTGGCAGCACACTTAACAATCTGGACCTACCCCAATCTCTGATCTTTCACATCCACTTAAATGTAATTGACATGTGGGATATCCTATGCATGGCAATGTTATGATTCGATATGGATGTTGACATTGGTTATGTGTCCTGCTGATGTTGGGGAATGTGTGTTACATTGGATTGCCCTGATAATCGTATCAATGTCCTATTTCCTCCTCTGACTGTGCAGGTGTTTTTCAGTGACCAGTTACATGTGTCCCCCCCTCAATGCTGTTGTCTGAGCAGTATGACATTTGGGATGTTGCATTGTTACCCAGGCACTGGATGGACCCAGACATATGCAGCATGGGTGTGTCCTTAGTACTGTGTAGCTCCTATTGTTGTTTACATTGGCTGATGTTTGCGACAACTATGGGCATTGACATTTGAGAGTACTGGGGCCTTTGTCTTTTTTCTGGGGATTGTTGAAGTTGTCATCCTCACCCCCTAATTTAGGTGTGTATGATCCATGGGGAGGTTACTGCCATTGGCTACTTGAGCTGCACACAGAGCTGAGGTGGTAGTGGCAACTGTTGTCGCAGTTACATTCCAGTTGTCGGTATGGCTAGAGGTTATTAAGAGGGCCCTAGTTAATGTAAGGGGTATGGTGGCTGACGTGTGCCGGGATGTCAGTTTGACGTTGTGGCCTTCCCTCCTGGCGTGGCTTTCCCTTTGCTCCATCGTTGGCATGACAGCATGCCCCATGGGACTGTTGTTGGTGTTGTGTAATGGTGTGCACCAGGTCTTCTCAGAACGGACCATGCCCCCATGCCGTGCCCCTTTGCCCATGCACTCCATGTATTTGATGACTTCCATGCATTTAGTGGTCGGTATCCCCCCCCCCTGCTCACAGTTGACATTATTGCATTATAATTCCCCATGCGACTTACCCTGCATGTGCGTTGTCTCCTGGTAGTCTGCGCTGTCCTGTCCTTGAATCCCTGTGACGATCTCCTCAGGGATGACGGCTGCGACCATCTCCTCCATGTGGTCCAGGGCCTCCTGATGTGCTGGACTCCCCCCTCCAGTCTGCAGTGCTGCCTTCCTGTTCCTGGCCATCTTTTCCTTGGTCCTGCGCTTCCAGTCATGCCAGCGTTTCTTGCACTCAATGACAGTTCTGCGTACTTCAGCCACACTGTTAATCTTGTCGACAATTTGTTGCCATATTGCCTCTCTCCTACTGATTGGCAACTTTGATGTGACAAACAGTTGGTGCTGGTGTTCCGTCACCTCTTTAACCAGAATTTCCTGCTCCTCTGCACTAAAGCGATACTTTCTTTTCTTCTTAAAAGTGTCCTGGTTCTTGTGTGGGTCATCCTGGCTGGTTCCTGGTCTGCTGTCATCTTCCTGGGGTCTGTACAGGCATCTGGGATCCATTTTGGCTCTCCTCTGGTGTAATGGCGGTGTTTGCGTTTTTTTTTTACACTATTGCGTCAAAAAACAGCGTATATCAGGTTTGCGGGTCGTAAATCGACCCACAGTAATTTCCGCCGCGGTAACATCGTTTTGTTTTTCGACTTGACGCTGAGGTGTGCGTCAAAAATAATGACTCCCACCTGTGGCTTGCGCCGCCGTGCGTCAAAGTATAAATATGACGCCCGCACGGCACACCAAAATGGCGTTACCCGGCGGTAAATTTTTTGACGCAAAACTGCGCCGGCGCAGTTTTGCATCAAAAAGTATAAATATGGGCCAATTGTATTTTGCAAGTTTGCGCCACTTTTGCATCAAAAAGCGGCACAAATGCGGCGCTAAAAAAGTATAAATATGGACCCTAGTACCTCAGGAACTGTTTGTGTCTTTTGGGTCAAGATGGTTCCGTGAGTTAAACACGTGACGTTTTCACCTGCAGTGATCTTCAAGTCACACATTTGAATTGACACAAGACCAATTCAGCCTTCAAATCCTTCTAAGCACAACGTGGAGTACTAAAATATAGTTCACATAAGAGTAAATATACAGGCACACCCACATGTCACAGAGTCAAACAAACACACTTGCATAACTTTCATAAGTCCATAGTTGAATTGTAAGTCTAAGGGGGTCATTCTGACCCTGGCGGTCGGTGATAAAGCGGCGGCCAACCCGCCAACAGGCAGGCGGTCCAAAAAAAGGTATTCTGACCCTGGCGGGAACCGCCAACACAGGCCGCCACTTTAACACTCCGACCGCCACGGCGGGACAGACAAACAGCGCGTCGGTCACCGCCAACAGGCAGGCGGCAGACAATGTACCGCCCACCCTATCACAACTCACCAATCCGCCACCTTTTCCGGGGCGGGAGCCCCGCCGATAAAAATCACGGCGGAAACAGACTACGAACGGGAAAACGCTCACCTCTATACACTCCACGAGGACGGAGAACAGCATGGAACCCGAATTAAACATCCTACCAGCTATTGTCTACCTGCTCATCTACCACGAGTACGAACGCCGGCGCAGACGACAACGGTGAGTACTGCACCTACGACACAGGGGAGGGGGGAGGAGGAAAGCTTACGGGCACACACATACACCCCCCCCAACTATCAACACACCAATGCAGAGCAACAACTGAGTGACACCCCCCCAACCCCCCTGAAAAATGCAAAGACATAATAAAAATGTTAATTTAAATTTATGTATAAATTAGGTTCATTGAAGTCATGTAAAATTATCGATATGAAATATAAAAGCAAAAACAATGAACAGTGCGAAAGCTATGTACATAGTCAATAGGTCCTGCTCAGTTTGTCAAATATCCACAGTCCGTGGGCCAATGTCCAGCCAACACATGGGCAAAGCCCACACAGGAGACCTAAGTCCGTTGGAGAGAACACTGCTGGGGCATCAGATGACAAAACTACAGGCACCTCAGGGGGAAGGGAAGGGGGGGGCACCTCAGCCACATGAGTCCACGACGCCAGATCCACGAAGGGTCCACCATGCCCACTGTGCCATCCTGGGGAGTGCAAAGCCACAGTCTCACAAGTCTCTACAGTGGGTGGGTTGCCCACTGTGCCATCCTGGGGAGTGCAAAGCCACAGTCTCACAAGTCTCTACAGTGGGTGGGTTGCCCACTGTGCCATCCTGGGGAGTGCAAAGCCACAGTCTCACAAGTCTCTACAGTGGGTGGGCTGCCCACTGTGCCATCCTGGGGAGTGCAAAGCCACAGTCTCTCAAGTCTCTACAATAGGTGGGTTGCTCACTGGACCATCCTGGGGAGGGCAAAGCCACAGTCCATCAGGTGGATTACAGAGACCACTGGTCATGGTGGAGGCATGGTGGGCAGAGTGCGTCGTGAAGGCCTGCCCGACACAGAACCGGGACTGCCAATGGGCCAGTGGTGCTTGAGATGAAGGGCCCAGCGGAGCGGTGCTTGAGATGAAGGGCCCAGCGGAGCGGTGCTTGAGACGGCGGGGCCCAGCGGAGCGGTGCTTGAGATGAAGGGCCCAGCGGAGCGGTGCTTGAGATGAAGGGCCCAGCGGAGCGGTGCTTGAGACGGCGGGGCCCGGCGGGGCCCAGCGGAGCGGTGCTTGAGACGGCGGGGCCCAGCGGAGCGATGCTTGAGATGAAGGGCCCAGCGGAGCGGTGCTTGAGACGGCGGGGCCCAGCGGAGCGGTGCTTGAGATCAAGGGCCCAGCGGAGCGGTGCTTGAGATGAAGGGCCCAGCGGAGCGGTGCTTGAGACGGCGGGGCCCAGCGGAGCGGTGCTTGAGATGAAGGGCCCAGCGGAGCGGTGCTTGAGACGGCGGGGCCCAGCGGAGCGGTGCTTGAGATGAAGGGCCCAGCGGAGCGGTGCTTGAGACGGCGGGGCCCAGCGGAGCGGTGCTTTAGATGAAGGGCCCAGCGGAGCGGTGCTTGAGATGAAGGGCCCAGCGGAGCGGTGCCTTTCTGCACGGCGGGGCCCTCTTCAGCGGTGCCTTTCTGCACGGCGGGGCCCTCTTCAGCGGTGCCTGTCTTCACGGCGGGGCCCTCTTCAGCGGTGCCTTTCTGCACTGCGGGGCCCTCTTCAGCAGTGCCTGTCTTCACGGCGGGGCCCTCTTCAGCGGTGCCTTTCTGCACGGCGGGGCCCTCTTCAGCGGTGCCTTTCTGCACGGCGGGCCCTCTTCAGCGGAGCCTGTCTTCACGGCGGGGCCCTCTTCAGCGGTGCCTTTCTGCACGGCGGGGCCCTCTTCAGCGGTGCCTGTCTTCACGGCGGGGCCCTCTTCAGCGGTGCCTGTCTTCACGGCGGGGCCCTCTTCAGCGGTACCTTTCTGCACGGCGGGGCCCTCTTCAGCGGTGCCTGTCTTCACGGCGGGGCCCTCTTCAGCGGTGCCTGTCTTGGGGCCCTCTTCAGCGGTGCCTGTCTTCACGGCGGGGCCCTCTTCAGCGGTGCCTTTCTGCACGGCGGGGCCCTCTTCAGCGGTGCCTTTCTGCACGACGGGGCCCTCTTCAGCAGTGCCTGTCTTCACGGCGGGGCCCTCTTCAGCGGTGCTTGTCCAGGCATTCAAGGGAGCCAGACCTGGCCCGGACTCCCTGCTTAGTCGCCCTCCGACCGTGCAGTTGCTGGACCCTTCAGTGACGGAGTCCTGGGCCCGTGGGTGTCCTCCCTCACACCCGGGATGGGGCTTGTGGGGCCCTCCTGGTCCGCGCCCCTGCTGGCTGCCTTCTCCGCCCTGCTGCCCTTGCCCTCCTTTGATGAGGCTCTCCGGCCCTTGCCTCCCCTGGATGTTGTGGCAGGTGACTGCCCAGGACTTTGCTCCTTGGGGGCAGCCGTGTCAGGCTTCTCGCGGCGGCCCCTGATTTTACGGGTCCTCTTTCCAGGGGGGGGGGCTGGCTGTCCCCTTGCTGCTGGCCGATGTGTCAGTGCTGGGAAAGGGTGGACTCCAAAACCCGTGCACAATGGTGACACTTGAAGCAGGGCTGGTGGTGGCTGAGGTGCTCTTGGGACTCTTAGCAGATGGAGGGGGTGGGTCAGGTGGGGCAAAGAGGTTGAGTTTGGAGATGTAAAGTTTTTTAGGACCAATGTAAACGGGAGGTGTAGTGGGTATGGGAGTGGAGGAAGAGGATGTGGTTGTAGGAGGGTCAGGTGTGCTGTCTTTGGGTGCAGGTGCTTGTGACGGAGGCTGTCGTGAGGTGGTTGGCTGTTGGGTGGGTGGCTGCCTGCGTTTGTGTGTCTTGGAAGAGGGGGTGACAGACACAGTGGGAGAGGACACAGGGGACGTGTAAATGGCAGTGGGGGTGGTGACTGCACGTGTGCGGACTGTACTGGAGGGTGTGCTGGTGATGGAAGTACTGGCTGATGGTGGTGTGCATGCAGGTGTGAGTGGAGACGTCACAGGGAGGGAGGAGGGAGACGAGGAGGAGGGGGACACAGGGGTGGTAGTGACTGTTGGCATGTCTGCATCTGGGTGTTGCTTGGGTGAATGCTTGTGTGATCTGTGGTGCTTATGTCTGGATGAGCTGCCCTTGGGTGTTGAGGTGTGTGCAGGCTGGTCTGATGGTGTGGATGAGATAGGCTGAGGAACAGGAGACAGAGACAGGGTGGAGGCAGTTAGAAGAGGGAGGCTGGAAACAGGGACAATGGCTGCCGTCAGTGCTGAGGCCAGAGCATTAAACGATCGTTGATGGGCAGCCTGACCCGAATGAATGCCCTCCAGGTATGCATTGCTCCGATGCACCTCCCTCTCTACCCCCTGGATGGCATTCAAAAGGGTAGACTGCCCAACAATGATGGTCTGTAGGAGGTCAATGACCTCCGCACTGAGGGCAGCAGGGGTAACAGGGGCAGGGCCTGAGGTGCCTGGGGCGAAGGAGACGCCCGCCTTCTTGGGCGAGCGGGCACGGAGCGAAGGCTGAGGGGCTGCTGGGAGGGCAGAGCTGGTGCGCTGGGTGGCGGCTGTACCTGTAGAGGCGGGGGGCCCGGATGTTGCCGCCACCGCTAGGGAGCTCCCTTCCGAGGACGTGTCGGTGTCGCTGGTGTCACCACGGGTCCCCGTTGTGGTGCTCCCCTCGCCCTCCGTATCACTGGTGACCTCGGTGTCTGTACCATGGCCCACCGGGGCCTTGTGACTTGCAGCTCCCTTGTGCTCCGATGCCAATTCTCCTCCGCCTGATGATGCTAATGCACACATGCACAAGAAGATAAAGAAAAAGGGTGGGGGGAGAAATAAAAACAGGATTAGTGCATGCATTGTCAACACCGTTGGCGGAGAGGACAGACACAGGAGCCTCATGCACTACGCCGCGCAATCGGGGTACACTACTCAGTACTTGTGACTAGGCCAACAGGTGTATGGACAACATATGCGCACATGGGTGATGCTGGACCATGGATTGCTGTACTTGGCACCCTACAGAGGTGGGGGGCGGGGGCACAGGGCCATGCCTAAAGGAGGGGACTACACTACAGAAAGCGCCCTGGCCTAATGTCACCCACAGCCCTCTTCCCCCACCCAGACGCCTCCACTGCGTGTAAAGATAGCAGAATGTGCTGGTACTCACCCCCTTGTGTCTGCTGTGATGTCCTCACGCGCCCATCCAAATCGGGGTAGGCCACTGCCAGGATCCGGGACATCAGGGGGGTCAAGGTACGACTGGCACCCCTCCTACGTTGGGAGGCCATCCCCCGCAGTGACTCGCGGTCTTCCTGGTACCGCGGCGGATGTCCTCCCACCTCTTTCGGCAGTGGGTGCCACGTCTTGTGTGGACCCCCAGGGCCCTGACTTCCTTGTCGATGGCACGCCAAATGTCGACTTTATGATGGGCGCTGACCTATTTGACATGTACAGGGTGGGAAAGGAAATGTCAACATTTTTCTGCATGTTAGATGTGATTGCCCCCCCCTCCCCAACCCTGCCATGTGGCACATGCTCTCATCTGTCGTGCCTTGCACTCCTCATTCGCTCCCCACCCCACCATCTTACATCCACCATACACAACCCAGGCATAGCCCATTCAACGTGCACCCAGTGTACTCACCTGTTGGTCTGGAGGACCGTAGAGTAGCGCATACTGGGGCAGGACCCCATCCACAAGTTTCTCCAACTCTTCTGAAGTGAAGGCAGGGGCCCTTTCCCCAGTCGCAGAAGCCATTGTTTCTTCCAGACCGAGGTCACAGCAGCACTTGCAGTATAGGTCCTCTCCTGTGGATGATCAGGTCTCGAGTGATTAAGCAGTTAGAAAATGGCGGTCACGCCCGCGGCGGTGCGTACCGCGGCGGTGCGTACCGCGACCGCCGGCGCACATCGTCAATGGCTTCTGAGACCCATAGGGTTCAATGATAACCAATGCTGCTTTGCGCCGCTGTCTTCGACCGCCTACCGCCACGGTGTGCCACGCCAGCGCAGTGACCTCACATCCCACTGTCACACTTCACAGGTCAGGCAGCCGCCATTTCAAGGGCCCACATGGCATGATTTCTACTGCGTCACACAGGCCTAGGCCTTGCATTCCCACTCATACAAGCCTTTTAATGCATAGCGATTCGTGTACTGTGCAAGCTGTGTGAACGAACCTGTGGGTTGCTTGACTCTGTACTCCATGTTGTCCTTCCTAGGCACCGTCCGCTGGGACTTGCGAGGAGAGAGATGAATCCTCCCGTGTACCGACCCCTGGTGGACCTGTCGACAATGGAAGAACGACACATTATACTTCGATACCGACTTGACCGAGCCACTATACATGAACTGTGTGCCCAGCTGGAGCCAGACCTGATGTCCCCCATCCGCCAACCCACAGGGATTCCCCCTCTGGTGCAGGTTCTGTCAGTACTCCATTTTTTGGCAAGTGGGTCTTTTCAGACAACAGTGGCCATGTCATCAGGGATGTCTCAGCCTATGTTTTCTAAGGTTTTGTCCAGAGTGTTGTCTGCCCTGATGAAATACATGCGGAGATACATTGTTTTCCCTGAGGAGGGGGATTTGGCCACTGTGAAGGGTGATTTCTATGCCCTTGGACATATCCCCAACATCATTGGTGCCATTGATGGGACACATGTGGCTTTAGTACCCCCAAAAGACAATGAGCAGGTGTACAGAAATAGAAAGAATTACCATTCGATGAATGTCCAGGTGGTCTGTTTGGCTGACCAGTACATCTCCCATGTAAATGCCAAGTTCCCTGGGTCAGTGCATGACGCGTATGTCATGCGAAATTGCAGCATCCCTTATGTGATGGAACAGCTGCAGAGACACCGTGTGTGGCTAATAGGTGACTCTGGTTACCCCAACCTGCCTTGGCTATTGACCCCAGTGAGGAATCCCCGGACCAGGGCAGAGGAACGGTACAATGAGGCCCAAGGGCGAACTAGGAGGATTATAGAAAGAACCTTCGGCCTCCTGAAGGCCAGGTTTAGCTGCCTGCATATGACAGGGGGATCCCTCATGTACTCACCAAAGAAGGTGTGCCAGATCATCGTGGCCTGCTGTATGCTTCACAATCTTGCATTGCGACGCCAGGTGCCTTTCCTGCAGGAGGATGGTCCAGATGGTGGTGTTGTTGCAGCTGTGGAGCCTGTGGAGAGTGAAGAGGAGGAAGACGACGGGGACGACACAGACAACAGGGACACAGTTATACGACAGTATTTTCAGTAGCACACAGGTAAGAATCACCCACGCCATTTTACATTTACTTCTGGCCTCCTGCATCTGTACTTTCTGTGTTTCCCCCCAGTTCCTTTTCACTGATTTTTGACTTTCCCTTCCCTTTTCAGAGCTGTATGACCCACAGCGTGACTTCTGCTTTGTTTGCCCATGGACTAATGCTTATTGACACTGGTATGTTGTCATCACAATGTTAATGAACATTATTGCACCGTTATGTGTAATACATTTATAAAGAATACAAGCAGACTCCTGACATTAGAAGTGCAATTGGTGATTTATTTTAAGTGCTGCGTATAGGTCCATGATAGTAAAACAGTGATGGGTGGGGGTGGAGTAATGTCCATGGCAGAGTCCAGTTCTCAGTAGCACAGGTGCATTGCCCATATGCCTGTGGAAGGATGGAGCAGGGGCAGTTCAATGTTGGACAGGGTGAACTAGTGGGACAGTGGGATGACATCAGGGGGTATCTTCGGCTGGCGGGGGTCTTGGCATCCTACTCTGTCTTCTTGTGTGATCTCAGGTTCCGCTTGCGGGGTGGTTGATCTTCAGCAGGAGGTGGGGTTCTGGTGGCCTGTCGTGGTGTGGGGGCCTCCTGTCCACTAGCGCCGGCGGAGGTGGTGGGCTGTTCGTCGTCCGGGCTGGTGACAGGGGCCCTTTGGGGGGCCACATGGTCCCGCAATGTGGTGACTATCTGGTTGAGGGCCAGGACGATGGTCCCTATTGCGGTACCGATGTTCCTGAGTTCGTCTCTGAACCCCATGTATCGTTCCTCCTGCTGTGCCTGGATCTCCTGGAACCTGGCCAGTACCGTCGCCATCGTCTCCTGGGAGCGGTGGTACGCTCCCATGATGGTGGTGAGGGCCTCTTGGAGAGTGGGTTCCCTGGGCCGGTCAACCCCCTGTCGCACAGCAGCCCTCCCAGTTGCCCTGTTTCCCCGGGCCTCTGTCCCCTGGACAGTGTGCCACTACCACTGCCCCCAGGTCCCTGTTGTTGTTGGGGTGGTGGGTCAGCCTGGGTGCCCTGTAGTGGCGGACACACCGCTGATTGACGCGTCCCGGAGACAGAGGCATGGGCCCGCTGGGTGGGAGCTGTGCTGGTATTCCCAGAGGGGGTTGGGTCTGCTGTGGCCTGTGTCTGTGTGTGGGGAACCGACTGTCCAGAGGTCCCCGATGGTCCGGGCTGGTCATCAGGTTCTAGGTCGACAGAGCTGCTGTCATCACTGGGGGCCTGTTCTGGGGGCGGGATGGACAAATCTGGACCCTCCTGGCCGGTGTGTTGGCGTTCGGGCCCTGCAGGGGTAAAAGAGTATGGTTATTGCTTCTGTGTGTGCCATGGCGTGCGATTTGTGGGTGCCCTTGTCCCCCAGTGCTGGCATTCCCTTGTGGGAGGAGTTGTGAGGGTGGTTGGGGGGGGGGATGGGTATGTGCAGTGGTCATGCTTGGGTGATGGGTGTCCATGGTTTGTGTTGGCATTCAGGGATTGGTGTTGTGGTGGCTGGGTTGTGCTGGTGAGACCTTGGCAGGGAGGATGTGTGCCGGGGGGTTGGGGGTGAGGGTGGGGGTGCGGGTTGGCATGCTGGTGGTTGGGGGGGTGAAGTAGTTGGGATTAGACTTACCAGAGTCCATTCCTCCGCCTACTCCAGTGAGGCCCTCAGGATGCAGGATGTTCAAGACCTCTTGCTCCCATGCTGTGAATTCAGGTGGAGTGGGTGGGGGTCCGCCGCCAGTCTTCTGCACAGCGATGTTGTGTCTTGACACCATCGACCGCACCTTCCCCCGTAGGTCGTTCCAGCGCTTTCGGATGTCTTCCCGGTTTCTGGGATGCTGTCCCACAGCGTTGACCCTGTCGGCGATCCTTTGCCATAGCTCCGCCTTCCTGGCTATTGTGGTGTGCTGCACCTGTGTGCCGAATAGCTGGGGCTCTACCCTAATTATTTCCTCCACCATGACCCTGAGTTCTTGGTCCGAGAACCTGGGGTGTCTTTGGGGTGCCATGGGGTGGTGTTTGTGGTGATGAGTGTGGTGTGTGTGGTGGTGTGTGGTGTTTTGTGTGTGGATGTAGTGTGGGTGATGATGTTGTGTTCCTCTGTGTGTTGGGGTTTTCGATAGCTGTGCTCTCTCTCTCTCTCTCTCTCGCCTTCTCTCCGAATTTCTAGTAGTGGGGGGTTGTGGGTGATGTGGGTGTGTGTTTTATAGTTGATTGGATGTGTGGGTGTGGTGTGTGTATGTGTATCAGGTGTGTGTATTTGGAATTGTCCAATGAGGCTGTGTTTTGTAAAGGTGTGTGTATTTTGACCGCGGCGGTGTGTACCGCCAATGGAATTCCGCGGTTAGGAGACCGCCGTGTGGTTTCGTGGGTCGTAATGGCATGGGCGTGTTTGTGTTGGCGTGAAGGTGGAGGTTTGGTCATCTCCAGTTTATCGCTGACCGCTGATGAGGCGGCCTTCCGTGGATGTCGGGTTTTTGGCGGTTTGGCAGTTGTGGGTCAGAATGACCGTGGCGGTTTACCGCAGCCGCGGCGGTGGAATGGCGGACTTCTGACCGGCGGTAAGCACCTTTTACCGCCGAGGTCAGAATGACCCCCTAAGTTTCCATTTGTAAGAGTGATGGAAAGTTAGAAAGCTGGAACTTCCAGCGGGTGTCATGGATGGATGTGCTATGTGCCACTATGCACCTCGCCATGGCAAATTCAATCTTGGACACCATCATGGATGGATGATTGAAAGTAAAAAAAAAAAACATACATTTGATCTTTGTGTTCTTGACAATTCGCATCTGTGTCTGATGCTTATAAAAACAAAAGGCTTCCTATGTTGACATGGTGCCATGGTTTGAATGAAACAGATGTTGGCAATCACATCTGGGGGTCATTTAGGGAATGTAATATTGCTCACATTGATAACACTCCTCAGGCATTATGTTACCACAACAAATAATTGTGATATTACTGCAAATGGGGAAATAAAATAGGGAAACAGTGTTTTCATATGTTTTATTGCATTCTACCATTTAACGGAGAGAAGTTAGCACAAGCACAGATTTCTTGTACAGTGGAGTGGTATTACTGCATTTTAGATGGTAAAACAGCTTTTGTTTAAACAGATGAGTTGTGGATATGATATTGTATATCACACAAAGGAACAATAGAAGTAATCCCAACCCACCGTACATCCTCCACACATAACCTTAGTCCAGAAAAAAGGTACAGCAGTATATTTTTCCCTTATTCTCACTCCAATAGGTCATTCTGTCTTATGGGAACACAGGATTAAGATTTCAGTTGGAAAAACCTTACCCACATTATTGTGGCATGATTCGTCATTGGCTAGTCCATCCCACCAAGTTAGGTAATACCAGCGCAGTGGTCTCAACCTTTGGAGGAGGGAGGTCAAAAAAATAGATTCCAGCTGTACAAGGAGTCCAGACAAAGGGCCTGATTTAGGGAAGCATTATGAGTTTGGCGGTCGGATTGCCAGACCACCATGTTGGCAGTCCCAAACTGGCTGTCTTTCAGACTGCCCTATTACAAGTTACACAGGCAGGAATGCTGACCAGCAAGCTTAAAAGGCAGACCGCCAGTGGTGCGGCAGTCTGGAAATAGGTGGCCCGACCTCCAGCACTGACAGCACCGCGACCGTATTACAAGCACACAGTCGTCATGGTGGACACCTATGGTTCAGCCAGTGGCAGTACAAACCACGGCGGATGGCAGTCAGCAAACCAATTCACAACAGCACATTGGATGAATTTGAAAACAACACAGCTGACACACATTACCGAACTGGACACAACTGCAAAGGACACTATAAAACACACCCCTTCACAGACCACAATCTTTTGCATTTACAACACCAAACACTGAAGCCAGAACACATTTTCTGTAGAGATTAGGTACCCCTTGTTCACCATCCCTTTTAACACCCTGCACACAATTTTGTCTATTCACATACTATTGCACTTTCCCAGTAAGTGTTTTTGTTCCACTATGTCACTTTCCAAAAATCCACGCTTTTTTGATGATGAGTTAAGAATCATGGTGGATGAAATCATAAGAGTACAGCCACAACTGTTTGAGGCACAAGTCCAGCACACTCCTCTCAGTAGTAAAATGGAAATGTGGGATAGGATCATCGACAGAGTCAATGCTGTAGACACCACTCTACGCATAAGGGAGGACATCAGGAAGAGGTGGAACAACCTCAGGAGCAAAGTCCGTTCCCTGGTCTCCAGCCACTAGCTGCAGGCCAAGAAGACCGGGAGGTGGCCCTCCCAGTGCCCCATTACATCTGTTTCCCTGGGAGGAGAAGGTCTTGGCCATCCTGCATCCTGAGGGCTTGACAGAAATACCTTGGGGAGTGGAGTTTGGTAAGTCACAAAACAAACAAATGTCACCAAAATGCAATGTCATGCATGCTCACAGTTCGCCTTTTGCCATTTTACTGTCACTCCACTCACCATCCCAGTGTTCACCAGTCCAAAAACCTCTACTTGGCAACTCACATGTGAAGTGTACTCACTTGGGGAGATGACATTTGTAGAGTGTGTGCAGTACAGAGACTGACATGACTCCAACTCCCAGCAGGCACTATTCCTATAACTCCAAACACCAGACCAGTGGTCACTTCTCCAAATACCCCTGTTTGGTACCTATAAATTTAAGGGTACACACCTGGGGAGATAACATTTGTCAAGTGTGTGTAGTACAGGCACTGATATGACTACAACTCCCAGCAGGCACTATTCCTGTAAGTGCAAACACTAGCGCAGTGGTCACATGCAACACATCTGTTAGTGAACTCTCAATTGAAGTGTACTCACCTGGAGGGAAAACAGTGGTCAAGTGTGTGTACTAGAGAGAGTGAACTGACTGAAATTCACAGGAGGCACTGGTCCAGCAACTCCAAACACCGGCACAGTGTTTACTTGTCTAAAGCCCACTGTCTAGCAATTCACAATTTAAGTTTACTCAGTTAGGAGGATACCATTTGTCAAATGTGGGAAGTAGAGGGAGTGATGTGACTACTGAGGCCAAGAAGGCCCTGTGTCTGTAAAACCAACCATCATCCCAGTGTTCTCTTGTCCAAATACCATTGTTTGTGAACTCTCCATTGAGGTGGACTCTCCTGGGAGGATACCATTTGTTAAGTGTGTATAGTACAGGGACTGACATGACTGCAACTCCCTGGAAACTCTGTTACTGTCACTCAAAACACCAGTCACTTCTCCAAATACCCTTCTTTGTAACATCACAAATGAAGTGTACTCACCTGGGGAGTTACATCTATCAAGTGTATGAAGTAGAGGGAGTGGCATGACTACTAAGGCCAGGAGGCTCTGAGTCTCTCATTCCAAACACAAGCCCAATGTTCACATGCCCAAATACCAATGTCTGTTAACTCTCATTTTAAGTGTACTTGCCTGGGAGGATAGCACTTGTATGGTGGTGGGAAGTAGAGGGAGTGAGTGGAATGCAAAGCCCAATCGGCCCTGTGTATCCCACTCCAAACGCAAAGCTAGTGTACACTTGCACTAATCCATTTATTTGTGAGCTCTCAATTGAAGTGTACTCACCTGGGGAGATGACATTTGTATAGTGTGTGTGGTACAGGGACTGAGATGACTCCAACTCTCAGCAGTCACTGTTTCCATAACTCCAAACACCAGACCAGTGGTCACTTGCCCAAATGCACCTGTTTGTCAAATAACAATTTAAGGGAACACACCTGTGGGGATAACATTTGTCAGGGGTGTATATTACAGGCACTGACATGACTACAACTCCCAGCAGACACTAGTCCTGCAACTACAAACAATAGCACAGTGTCCACATGCCAAAATACATCTGTTAGTGAACTCTCAATTGCACTGTACTCATCTGGGGGGAGAACATTAGCCATGGGTGTGCACTAGAGAAAGTGGCATGACTGGAACTCACAAGAGGCCCTGTATCTGTAACTCCAAACACCAGCACAGTGGTAACTTGCCCATATACCCCTGTGTGTCAACTCACAAATGAAATTCACTCACCTGGGGGGAGAGCATTGGAAAAGTATGTGAACTAGATGGAATAACCTGACTGCAACCCATAGCAGGCACTGTTTATGTTACTCCAAACATCAGACCAGCATCTCTTGCCCAAATAATCCTGTGTCTTAACTCTCAATTGAAGTTCACTCACCTGGTAGGATAACATTTGTATGGTGGTGAGCAGTAGAGGGAGTGACTGGAATGAAAATCCCATTAGGCCCAGTGTCTCCCAATCCAAAACAGGGTTCACTTGCACAAATCCATCTATTTGTGAACTCTCAATTGAAGTGTACCCAGCTGGGAGAATAAAATTTGTCAAGTGTGTGTAGTATGGAGAGTGACATGACTGAAACTCCCAGGCGGCACTGTTTCAGTAACTACAATCACCAGACCAGTGTTCACTTGTCCAAATACCCTTGCTTGTTAACTATCAATTGATGTTCACTCACCTGAGAGTGACCAAGATAAAGATCGTGTTCAACTCAGAGATGTGTCTGGCTACCTAGCTGCATCTTGACCTGCTAACCCAAGATGAAACTATTGAGGACAGGAAGGGCAGCTTACCCAGTGTGCAAAACTATGATCCCAAAGGACTCAAGATGCATCACCAGAATGGTATTGGCGGCAGACACATTCACAATGCACTGACAATGCACTGACCACATGATGACTCCAGTCACATGTACAACAAACTCCTTGGTCTGCCTGCATCATAATCAACTAGGTATCAAAATGGACAAAGACACATCTTGCATAGCCACTGTTTTGCTTGCACTGGTGGCAAGATGGAATTCTCAGGCCATCCTCCCAAGTGCTACTGATCTGCACATTTCAGCTGCTGCTTGACTTAAATGGAATTGGCATGCTTCACAAATGTCAAGTCAATATAACCAATACCATGGCTACCTGCCATAACAGGATTAACTGCAAATTAACTTTGTACAAGGTCTATGCTTAATGTAACACTAAATTGTTGGTTGTGGATGTCACAATACAACCAGTAACATTGTATTTTTCACATCAACGTCGAACTTCCAGTGAGCACACAGAGGCCACAGAAGAGACTGCCACTATCCTCCTGGATGAAGCCCTCAGTGAAGAAGCCACTCCTGGACGTCTGGATGTGGAGGACGGTTGTGGCCCATCTGGGCAACCTGGTCAGACAACAACAGTGAGTCTCACTGTGACCACCTCAATACCTCCCGGCCTGGTTGCCTCTACATCACAGGCAACCATTTGACCCCCCTAACCTGTGTGCCTAGCACAGTGTCTACCATCTCATGGCCCCAGTCCTGGCTCCTGAGTTGCACCGCAACACTTCTGACAATGGCGTTCTAGGACCCAGTGGGAGAGGGCACCCTGTGGCAAGGACGCAGGCCCGTGGAGGTAGGGTGCATGGGAGGGATGCTGTGGGCCAGCGGGGTCAGGCCACTCGAGCTGATCCTGGCCAGGACACCATCAGCCACGTCTTGGGGGGACTAACAGGAGTCCCAAGGAGTGATGGGCCAGGTCTTGACCGAACTCCATAGGGACATAAGAGAGCAGTGGGAGGCCCACCATACTAACATGGCCTCCCTAATGCTGGTGATGAGGGACATTAACACCACCATGAGAAGGGGTCTACGACACCACTCTACCCCTTCCTTTGGCCCATCAACACCAGGCACATCTATATTGGTGCCAGCGACTGGAGGGGAATGCCTGCCAGTGGGAGAACCAGACACCCCTTCCTCTGTAGCAGCAGACCCACTCCCCCCACCACCATGCAAGCGGGGACGTCCAGCAAAGAATCCAGGAGGTGCAGATGACAAGACACCCACCACTGTCAGCAAGTGACCTTTTCCTTAAGCAACTCCTTTGTGTGTCACATATTAACTCTGTTGACTGATCCTCAACCACATACCAATTCTAATGGGAGAAGTACTCTGGACTTTGGACTACCAATAGTGTGGCATCTAATCCAATTATTTCATTCACCATGACTGACACCTTCACTTTATTTTTTCTTCCTTTGTGATCAAATCCTTTTTTTCTGCATCAGCATTCTAATACATTCACCTATCACAAACTCATTATCTGCTTGCTTAATTTCCTCATTTTGCTATGTAGAAATGTAAGACCATGTGAACCATATGGTGAAGACAGAGCCTATTTGTGTGGGCAAGGAGGGATTTGTTAGAGGGACACAGTGTCCAGTTCAGGATTACAACCATTACACACAAACACATATGTACAAGTGTCTGGTCACACCAACCATTTTATTCCAGTGTACAGCACATAGGCTGTCCACATGGCTGGACTTTTTGAAACAAGATCGTGTGACTCATACTGTGTCAAAGTACATATTCCAAGGTACAGCCTCCCCCTACCCCCAGACCATATATGGATGGAATTTGTCAGACATTGTCCTGTAGAATAGGCAAACATTAAAGTGGTTGATGTCAGCAGCTGGAGCCTTAACACATACCAGACCAAAGTAATCATACATCACATAATCCAAGACACAGACAGATGGCAGTACAACAGTCCCTGACCACAGGCCCATCTTAATCCAATGACCATGCATCTGGTGGTATGACACAAACATATGTCAGTGATGTGGAGCAGGCACTGTGGCCTGCAATGATAAAACACATCTACAGCTACATACAGGTCATACAAGAGGAGTATTTTGCCAATGCGAAGGGTGAATGACTTGTTTGCAATCTATGACTACCTATTTTTATGCCCACACAATGACACACATGATGCTATAGGCCCACCACAACACACAAAACAAGTGCAATCTGCACGTCTGACCTTCCACCCAAACACTGTGCAAGCTGCCTTTGCACAGGCCCCATACACCCTGAATCTGTGACCTACATTACCTCGACCAATCAACGACCACTTCCTATGTCAGAATGGAATCAGATACCTGCCAACGTCACAACTCTGAAATGCCCACATGAGGATGTCATGCTGAAGGTACCTGTACAAAGACAAAACAAGGATTATAGGCTTGAAAATATACCTATGACATAAATTACTTAGTAAGCAACTGGAAATGCCACTACAGTGCAAGGAAACTGACACAAACAAAGCAACATCATCAAGCTGGAAAAATTTCAAAGGGTACCTCTTCAAGTAGCTCCCTAGTTGTTCCTAATACACTAAACTCCACACATTCTCACAACTACAGTTCATTTAACAGTCACAGTTATTACATCACATCACATACTTACACTCATGAGAAGTAGCTGTTGATGAGATCTTCCCACAACTCATCTGCTTCCTCTTCACCACTGTCATCCTCACTTGGCATTTCAGGATTCTCACCCCGTGGCACTGCAGGCTCCCCCTCATCTGGGATGTACAGAATATTCCTCCGCAGGGCGAGGTTGTGGAGCATGCAGCATACTAAAGTGATCTTAAACACTTTTCTGGGTGAGTATAGGAGTGTGCCACCAGTCCGGTTCAGGTAGCTAAATCTGGCCTTCAGGAGCCCAAAAGCCCACTCCACTGTCCGCTATGTTCTTACATAGGCCTCCTTGAAGTGGACTTCCCCTGGCATAGTTTGATTTCTGACTGGTGTCAACAACCAAGGACGGTTAAGATATCCGGAGTCCCTGTAAAGGAAAGGAACATATGTGCAACAATGAGTCACTGACTTCATAATTGTAGCACCTGGCATTGCACACACAATCAGGACCGATGTGACTTACCAACCAGCCAGGCCCTCTCTGGGTACAGTTTTGACATCAGCTGGGATATGGTGCTGTTCTGCATTATGAAGGAATCATGGACTGAACCCGGATCATAGGCACAGACATGTGAAGTGTAGAGATATGCCAAACAGACAACTTGCACAATGATGGAAAGGAAGTTCTTTCTGTTGCGAAACACGTGTCTGCGGTGGGACCAAGCCAACACGTGTGCCATTAATGGCCCCTACCACATGTGGGATGCATGCAAAACAATAAAAGTCAACCTTCACATGGGCTAAATCTTCACGTCCGGGTAACCTGATATAGCTGTCAAGGTGTTTCAACATTGCTGAGAAGACATCCTTCAACACCAGAATGAACATGGGCTGGCACATCCCAGCAGATAGGGCCACTGTAGGTTGGAAGGACCCTGTGGCTAGGAAGTGCAATACTGACATGACCTGTGCACTGGGTAGTATGCTGGTTGGATATCTAATAGTTAGCATCAGATCTGGCTCCAACTGACAACATAAGTCCACTATTGTTTGCCTATCCAGGCGGTAGTACATATTGATGTGCCTTTGCTACATGGTCTCAAGTTTGACAGTGGATGGTAGACAGGAGCTTGTCACATCCTCCCATTCCCTGGTTGCCTATGTATGACAAGAAATGATCTCTAACATTATTCAGTGTGTCCACAGCACCATACACGATGCATGTCAAGGATATCATGTGACAAAGCAATCCTTACTGGATATACTAGGCACACAACACACATCACAGCTGCAAATTATACAAGTTTATGTATGTGACCCCCATGGTTTACCACACGTGTCAACAACATGGATATCGACCAAACTCAGAAATGTGCATCACATTTTCCCCTCATAATGTGACTGTTAATCCCAACCGCCAAAATGACCGTCGGTGGTGGTGGACTGTGCCCCACTGTTAAATGCCATCTGTGCCCTGTAACATAATTCATGGTGTTTGGGTAGTAGGAACCACATGACAAGACAGGATAAGTATGTTTGTGAGGTCAAAAATCTTTTTTGCAGGTGTGACGCAGTTTCAAAAGCACAATACAGCATTTCAGGCCGCCAAAATTGCGGATACCTGACTTACTCCACTGAACATTGGAAACCATCCGCGACCATCGTAGGAAGTCGCCATGGCAGTAGGCGGTTGCAACTGCAGAAGACAGACGTTGTTGCTAGTGGCGGTCGTGACCCAATGGCTGTGTCCACCAGCGGTGACGACCGCAGACGTGACCACCATGTTCTGCAGATGCACTCACTTGACTCCTGACACTGCTGCCAGCAACACCTCCATGACCTGAGCTGCTGTGTGCTGCCTCTGGGAGCAGTCATGCAGTGTCCTGAAGGTGATAGGGCCCCAGCCTTATCACCAGAGGAGCTGGAGAGACTGGTATCTGAGTTCCTACCCCTGTATGGACAGCTCTATGGCTCACCAGAGGAGCAGGTAAGTTTCTCATGTGCACATTTTTCTCTATACCTCACCATCCTTTCCATCCTCACAGGCTAGAATGTGCCCTTGTGTGTCAGTTAGACATCTTGTGTGCCTGTAGTTGCAGTCTACGTGGCATCAGTGTGATAGAATGTGCAGTTATTGGTGAGCAGTACAATATGTTAAGTTCAATCACATTGTGTTGTGTGAGTTTTTTGGGGTCCTAGATAATCCTTGTGTAGGATGCACATAACAAGGTAAGGAGACATTACTGCCATCCACTGCCATCTCTTTCCCCAAGATTGTTGTAAATCTCAGAACACACGTATGTGAATTACAGCATGAGCTTTGTATGCATGTTGTATGAGTCATTTGAGATTAATGTGAGCAATGTGTATAGTGCCACAGATCTTTCAACCCTCATCTGGCCTTGCTAAACTGTTGTTTGGAAGGCATATCACAATTCACTCTGCCCTTCAGGTTGCCAAACACACCACATACCGAATTGCTGTTGGCTACATGATGTACTGTCATGCATGGAAGTGATGGGAATGGAATGCCATGTAGGTTCTGTCTGCTCAGCCTGCAAAGACCAGGGCCTGTCAAATGTATCTCCCAGTATGGGACCTAGTCTAGGCTGTGGGAGAGTCACTGTGGCTATGCAACTGTGGCACTGTGCCCACTCTCTGTACCTTAGATCATGCCATGTGGCCAATATGATGCTCTGGTGGCAAAACCTGCCCTGAATGTCTTATTCCTTTGACTAGATTAGGAATGGGTACAGAAGTAAATCATTACTCTAGTCCATATGTGCATTTAGCATCATTGACAATGTCACTCATGACTCATGACACTTCCCTTAGTCCCAGAGCTCTGTTATCACCTTCACACAGGTCATATTTGTCCTGTACAGGCGAATTGCATTACTAACAGTCCCACAGCGCAGTTAGTGTGCTGATTCCTGGGAGGCCAGGATATGTGACTCAGTAGCTTGGTCACATAGCAGAAACTGTATAATGCATGCCTTTCTTTGTTGGATGCCATCTCTGTAGGATAGACACATATGTCCAAAGGAATGTTCTGTGGTACAGCTACATACCACAGAACCCACCCCCTGAGTGGCATGATTCTGCATCTGGTAGGCCACATGTCAACAAATGGACAAAGAAGACACTTTCTGTACCCACCATGCCAGCCGCCTGATTGTTACTCTTGTGTAATGTTAAAGTTTTTACTCTGGCTGGCACTTGCCTGTAGGGACTGCATGCAGTGAGTCATTATCATAGAGTGTGAATGTGTTGGCCCATTCATGCCTAAGACAATTACCCTTCAGAAGCCACATAGGTGTGTAGTGTTTCATAGTGGTTCACATCATAGTACAAGTTGCTAGTGCATGGGCTATCTGATGTCAGTAAGCTTGCTTAGTCGTTGGCCATGAGCAAGGTAGTGGGCTAGTCATCAGAAGCAAATACATATGTCTGTAGAAATGTCCCTGTACTTATTGGCTTGTGTGTTTCTCACTTGGGGAGTATTGACAAATAGAAAAGTCCTAGCTTGGTGTTACAGACCTATATGTGACTCAACCATTTGTGAAGAAACTTGTGATTATAATCTCTGGATCTGTTTTTTGCATCCATGGAGGTTTAACACCCATTACATAAAGGAGCTTTGGAGGACCCTCGTCAAGAAGGTGTGGACCCTGGGGGTCCACAGCTGGTGGAGCGCCCACTGCAGGAAAAGGTGGGAGGACTTGAGACGCTGGGCCCGTAAGATCGCAGAGGTCCAGCTGGGGATGTCCTCAAATGTGCGCGGGGTGCCCCTTGGACCAGGGCCTACCTAATGGCCCGCATTCTGGCGGTAGCCTACCCAGACCTTGATGGGTGTTTGAGGACAGCACAGCAGCCACAAGGGGATAAGTAAAGGGTATAGTCCTGCCTGTCACATCACCAAGTGAATGTGTTAGGTTCTGACATCTCCCCCGATGATTAGGGATGAGCCATGTGTAACACAGTAGATCAGTGATAGTTTGTGTAGACATGGCATGTGTTGTATACTGATGTCCCTTACCTATGTGCCCAGGGACCTATGACACAACTGTGTACAATCCACAAACAACTTGCTCACCAGGGGCGACATATGGTTGTGTACAGTGATTAAAAGGGCACCTATTGTTGTAGTGGGTGTAAATTCTATGCAACAGACCACTACTCCTCAATGTCACAGGCCAAAGGTAATGATGTGATGGATCACTGTCTTCACCCATGTGTCTCGTCAAATGAATATTTTGGCATCTGCCACCCAGAGGCTACTTGACTTCAGCGTATGACGGGTGCTGGTGCCTCACTACAGGCTGTCATGTGAAGATGGCCATCATACATGTGACAGAGCACACGTTGTACTTTGGGTGCAGCTACCGAACAGTACCTTCCCTTGGTAAATGGGGAATGTCCATTGAGATGATTTATGTGCCATCACACAACATTCCTTGTGCCTACATGTCAATATATGTCCCTTTCTCATTATCAAAACATTTGTAAGCTACTGTTTCATGCATGGTCTACCTGTGTTGATGGGATGATGTCTGTATTCCCTCACATGTATGTGCATGGCAATCTGTGTGTGGACTAAGCCATTTACAATGGGGGTGCATTTCATGTTGTGCCACATACAGGAGTGTTTCACCATTGTTTATTGGCTGATACATTCCCTCATGTATCATAGCATGTGATTTGGCATGTACAACTGTAGTAGCAATGAGGGACATGACAGGTAGCCCTAGAGTTTTGAGCCACAACGTGAATTTCTATGCCATTGATGTGGCAGCATGTAGCAAAGTGCAGTAAACATGTATAATGGGAAGGGTTTGTAACCTGACTGTTGGCATGCATCATGGAGTGACTTGCAGTTATGTTGAAATCATATGTGTTTGAGAACAAGCATTTATCCACAGACAGACATCTGGGTCTGCATGACCATAATGGAGACAATGATGTAGCTTCCAACTGGGCAACATGTGGAGATCCTTCAACAAGTACTTGCAAATCTCACGGCCTCACCAACATCCAAGGGACTAATGGCACCTACTGATGCACTTAGAGTCTGTGATTGCAAGGGGTGCCAGACATTAGTGGTGATTATCCTGGGGCTTTTTGATTCACTGTGTTGTGGATTTTGGGCGCATCTGGCCACGGGACCTTGAGTCAAGACACCACGGACAAAGAGGGACCAAGTAGCCCAGAGGGTGAGGAGAGTTACACGGGGAGACTGGAACATCATCATCGGAATCCTCCTCCTGTGGACACTACCTAGTGGTGTCAGACCCATCGGGGCATACCCCTGTACCATCTTTGTCCGTCACCCTCTGTTCTATCACCGCCCTCCCTGTTGCTCCCCACCCAGCTGGCCGTGCCCGTTCACCAAAGAGGGTGGGCATATCCATTGACCTCCTGAGAAGTATCTCTGTGGGCCAGACAGCCATTGTCAATGTCATCCAGGGATTGGCAACCCAACTCCAGCAGACAAATGCATTCCTGGAAGGCATTCATGTTGTAATGTCTGGCCTACAGAGATCTTTTCAGGCTCTGGCCACCATACTGATGGCAGCCAGTCACCCCCACCTTCAATCAATCAAGATATTTATTGAACGAGCTACTCACCCGTGGGGGTCTCAAGGTGCTGGGGGGGGGTTACTGCTGCTCAAAGAGCCAAGTCTTGAGGCGCCTCCTGAAGGCGAGGTGGTCCTGGGTAGTTCTTAGGTGAACAGGAAGGGAGTTCCATGTCTTGGCCACCAGGTAGGGGAAGGATTTACCTCCCGCGGTGGTTCTGCGGATACGCGGGATGGTGGCGAGTGCGAGGCTGGCTGAGCGAAGCTGACGGGTGGGCGTGTAGAACGAGAGGCGTCTGTTGAGGTATTCGGGCCCCTTTTGTGGAGGGCTTTGTGTGCGTGGGTGAGGAATCTGAAGGTGATCCTTTTGTTGACGGGGAGCCAGTGCAGGTGTTTCAAGTGGGCGGATATGTGGCAGTGTCGCAGTATGTCGAGGATGAGGCGAGCGGAGGCGTTCTGGATGCGCTGGAGACGTTTCTGTAGCTTTGCGGTGGTTCCTGCGTATAGGGTGTTTCCGTAGTCCAGGCGGCTTGTGACGAGGGCGTGGGTAACAGTTTTTCTAGTTTCGGCGGGGATCCAACGGAAGATTTTTCGGAGCATGCGAAGGGTGTGGAAGCAAGAAGACGAGACGGCGTTGACTTGTTTGGTCATAGTGAGGAGGGGGTCCAGGATGAATCCGAGGTTGCGTGCGTGGTCTGAAGGGGTGGGTGCGGTTCCCAGGGCCGTGGGCCACCAGGAGTCGTTCCAGGCAGATGGGGAGTGTCCTTGGATGAGGACCTCCGTCTTGTCTGAGTTCAACTTCAGGCAGCTGAGTTTCATCCATTCTGCGACATCTTTCATTCCATCCTGCAGGTTGGCTTTGGCGGTGGCTGGGTCTTTGGTGAGGGAGAGTATCAGTTGGGTGTCGTCGGCGTAGGAGATTATGTTGATGTTGTGTTTGCGTGCGTTGTTGGCGAGGGGGCGCATGTAGATATTGAAGAGGGTAGGGCTGAGCGAGGAGCCTTGTGGAACGCCGCAGAGGATCTCGGTGGGTTCTGAGCGGAAGGGCGGGAGGTAGACTCTTTGGGTTCGGTCAGAGAGGAACGAGATGATCCAGTCCAGGGCCTGTCCTTGGATTCCAGTGGAGCGGAGGCGGGTTATTAGGGTGCGATGGCACACGGTGTCGAAGGCAGCCGAGAGGTCCAGGAGGATGAGGGCGGTTGTTTCTCCGTTGTCCATCAGGGTTCTGATGTCGTCAGTGACTGCGATGAGGGCGGTTTCCGTGCTGTGGTTGGCACGAAAACCAGATTGAGAGGGGTCGAGCAGGTTGTTATCTTCAAGAAAGTTGGTCAGTTGCTTCTTGACCGACTTCTCGATGACCTTGGCCGGGAAGGGGAGAAGAGAGATGGGGCGGAAGTTCTTCAGGTCGTTGGGGTCAGCCGTGGGTTTTTTCAGGAGAGCATTGACTTCTGCGTGTTTCCAGCTCTCGGGGAAGGTGGCCGATGCGAACGAGCTGTTGATGATGCTTTGGAGATAGGGGGCGATGATGGCATCGGCTTTGTTGAAGATGTGATGGGGGCACGGGTCCGAGGGGGAGCCGGAGTGGATGGTGTTCATGGTGATTCTGATCTCTTCGAAGCTGATGGGGGTCCAGGCGTTGAGGGTGGTGGCTGGGGCTATAGGTTCCATGGTGGGCGGCGTGGACTGGGGTCCGAAGCTGTTGTGTAGGTCGGTGATCTTTCGATGGAAGAAATAGGCGAGGGAGTTGCAAAGTTCTTGTGAGGGTGAGATGGTGTTGGAGCTGGCGTTGGGGTTGGAGAGCCATTTGACGATGTTGAAGAGTTCTTTGCTGTTGTGGGTGTTGTTGTCAAGTCTCTCTTTGAAAGATGCCCTTTTGGTGGAGCGGATCAGCTGGTGGTGTTCACAGGTGGCGATCTTGAGGGCTGACATGTTTTCTGCTGTGTGATCTTTGCGCCAGGTTTTTTCGAGGGTCCGGCAGGATTTCTTGGATTCTTTGAGGGTGTCCGTGAACCACGGGGGTTTCCTGATGTTGGTCTCTCTCGGGTGGCTTCTGAGAGGGGCGAGGTTGTCGGCACAGTTGGTGATCCACTGTGTGAGGCTGAGGGCTGCGTTGTTGGCGTCGGTGGTGATGGCTGGTTGGTTATGGTTTAGTGTTGAGAGGAGCTGCTCTGTGGAGATTTTGTTCCAGGGTCTGCGGGGGATTTGTTGTGTGCGATGGTGGTGGGTCTCACGTTTGAAGGTGAAATGGACCCATCTGTGGTCAGTCCAGTGTAGTTCAGAGGATTGGCTGAAGGATATGTTGTTGCTGGCGGAAAAGATGGGGTCGAGCCAGGGGTGTGGGTGGGGGTGTTCACCAGTTGCTTGAGTCCGAGGTTGTCGAGCAGGGAGGCGGTGTTGGTGTCGTTGTTCTTCTCCAGGTGGAAGTTCAGGTCCCCGAGGAAAATGTAGTCTGGCGAGGCTAGGGCATGCAGGGTGATGAAGTCAGTGATAGATCCGCTGAATAGGACGCGTGGGCCAGGGGGCCTGTAGACGAGAGTACCTCTGAGGGTGGTTCTGGGGTCGGTGTGGATCTGGAAGTGCATGTGCTCGGCAGCGAGGGAGGTGTCTTCGGTGAAGGTCGTGATGCTGATGGAGTTCTTGTGGATGATGGCGATCCCTCCCCCGATTTGGTTGGTGCGGTCCTTCCGGGCGATCTTGTAGCCGTCGGGGATTGCTATGGTGATGTCGGGGGCCGAGGAGGCGTTCATCCAGGTTTCTGTGATGAAGGCGACGTCTGGTGCTGTTGTGTCCAGGAGGTCCCATAGTTCAATGGCGTGCTTGTGGATGGAGCGTGTGTTGAGGAAGATGCACTTGAGGTGGTTGTTGGTGCGAGTGCCGGTAGGAGGTCTGCAGGCTCGGTGGAATGTGGACTTGCAGGCTTGACAGGTGAAGGGTCCGTGAGTGCGTTTAGGGCTGGCTTGGTGGCAGGTGGCTGTGCGTCCGGGGTTGAGGGCGTTGGGGGAGGCGGCGTCATATCTAAGACGGGTATTTTGAGTGCGGTGGGGGCCAGGGGTTCTGGCGCTGGGTGCGGTCCAGGTGCGGACGGGCGCAGACTGGCTTGCCTTTGGCGCGGCCACACAGCGGCCGCCATAAGAGGGAAGGGGGGAGGAGGGGTCAGCTGGGAGGCGGGAGGTGGGAGGGGGGACAACAAATGGGAGCAGGGGGGGGCAGGGCCGCACGGGGGCAGCGGCGGGAAAGCGGAAGGCGGGAGAGTGGGAAGGCGGAAAGGCGGGAGAGCGCAAAAAAGGCAACTAGAGAGAAGACGGCAACAGGAGAAAAAAGGCAGCAATGGAGAGATGGCAAAGAGGGATTAAGGCAACAAGATAGAAAAGGCAGCAATATAGAAAAGGCAAAGAGAGATTAAGGCAACAAGATAGATATTGGCAACAAGAGAGAAAAACGGCAACAGGAGAAGGAAAGGCAGCAAGATACAAGAAGGCAGCAAGAGAGAAAACGACCACAGGAGAAGGAGAGGCAGTCAGATACAAGAAGGCAGCAAGAGAGAAAACGATCACAGGAGAAGGAAAGGCAGTCAGATACAAGAAGGCAGCAAGAGAGAAAACGACCACAGGAGAAGGAAAGGCAGCGAGATGCAAAAAGGCAGCAAGGGAGATTAAGGCAACAATACAGAAAAGGCAGCAAGAGAGTACACGGCAATAGGAGAAAGAAGGCAGCAAGAGAGAGAGCGGCAGAACGGAAGCAAAGCGCAGAGTGGAGTCAAGACCTACACACAGGTGGCAGGGGTCTGGGCAGGTGGAGCTGCAGCGTCGGGGGAGCAACCTACCCTTCCGTCCCCCATCCACCTCTCTCTTCCCAATCCAAATCCCCCATGCCCCTTCCTACTCAAAGCACACAGACACATCCACATGCACCCACACAACACACAAGAGCAGCATACACAGACACAATCACCACAAAACACACCGAAGTGCAAGCAAACAACAGGCACCCACAGATACAACATCACTCACCACTTCCCCAGACACCCCTACCGACCCCACCGTAACACACATGACGTCAAGCATACCTATATACACCACCACAACAGTCAGTGACACACCCACCACACCCAGCATACCTGCAGACACCACCCAAACAGACACACAGACACACAGACATCCACCACATCCTGCATACCCACAGACACCAACCCAACAGACACACACAGATCTACCACTCCATCCCCCAGCATCTCCACCTCCCAGCCCCCTAAGACACACAAACTCCCACACTCACCCACATAACTGACAGCACCCAAACACAAGCATACCTCCCACACGCATGCACCCACGACATCCACACTGACAAAGCAACAACCACTTCTTCAACCTCCAAATCCCCACCCCATCTGATGACAGTTCCCATGTACCTAAGTGTATTTGTTTGACCTTGACCTTTCACCTCTTCCTGCCACACCCGTCCCAACCCCAAGAGGCCCAACCCACCTTCAACCCATTCCTTCCGCCTCCAAGTCCTCCCCTGTCACACCTGCCCCAGACCCCTCCCCCAAGAAAAAGCCCACCCCTCCGAAGAAGCAGTCCATCCCTCCCAAACCCGAACCCATCCCTCCCAAATTCGACCATCCCCCCAAAGATGATCCCTGAGGTACCTGCCTGCCCACTTAATGTCCCTTCCTGTGGAGGTTCCCTGGAAGTGAGGAGTCAAGTGACGGCACCATGATGTGTCTGTGCAGCTACACATGGACTGGCCAAAGACCTTGGACTTTACAAAATTTCCAGTAAATAAACCCAATCAGTTGTTTTTTTCTGGGGTATACATTTGGCCTGCAATTCCTTTTCTACTTTTATGTTGTTCCTGAGTGACTTGTGTTGTGTGCCTACAGTTGTGTGTTTCTGCCTGCTTGCTGATCCATTTGCTGTTGTTTGCAGTATCCGATTTGTGGGCAGTGTGGGTGTCCCCCAAGACAAGGGTATATGTTGACTGTATGGATATGTGGGTGTAAATGCAATGGTGGTGCCATGGATTTGTGTACTGTTTGGTATGCTATTTCATCTTGTAGTGTGGGTGTAAATTCAATGGTGGTGCCGTGGATTTGTGGACTGTTAGGTATGGTATTTCATCTTGTATTGTCCAATGTGAGCATGTATGGTGTTAGATTTGTCCTCTGATATGGCTTATGGATTCATCTAATGTGTGGCAGCTTGAGGTTTGTTTGTGCCAACATGGAGTGTGTTCAAATGTGTAACCTTTGTTTGCATTTGACTGTGCATGTGTCCATTTAGCTTTGTGCACCTTGCATCTACTTCATGTCGAGGTATGTCCCATGCAGTTGGAGCTATATGTGTTTTGTTGACTTGCACTTCCACACTGTGCAGATAGGCATTTCATTTGGGTCTAGTATTGTTTGTCCCGAGATACATGTAGAGCCAGTTCCTGTGCAAATGTTGTTTTTGAGGCATGGGCAAAGTAATATGTGTCCCAGTGCAGCCTCCTTCCCTGAGTGCTCCTGATGCCTCCATCCCTATTGTGCAGGTAATGTTTGCATAGTGAGATTGGGATATTTGCCTCTCTGTCCATTCTGCATCCCATTGTCCTTCCATTGTGTTGTAATGTGGGTGATGTGTGTGTCCATTGCAGGGCTGTTTACTGGTAGTGGTGTTGGTGCTCCATGCCACATCCATACATATGTGTGTTGAATGTGATGACAGTCCATGGCATGTGAGGAATGTGAGTGTGTGAGTTGTATTTGTAGATGTGATGTTGTTGATGTTGTGTGAGACACTTCACTGTCCCTTTGACTGAGGTGAGCAAAGGTGTGTTTTGTGTAGTGTTGCCGTGCTGTGTGAGTGAGCTACCCAAAGGGGGCATTTGTGTGTCTGTGCATGTGTCCGTCTTTGTGTATGATTCTGAAGCAGGACACAATGGCAAATGTACTTGGTGCTCGTAGTGTGACCCCCATATGATGTGGCTGACAGCATGATGAACAATTGTTGACCGTAATGCAATGGTGGCGTGGATTTGGTGCTCCATCGATGATCAACAACAGAAGCAGGACGTGTGATGAGCTCCATGGTGGCACCGGAAGTGTGAGGATGTCTACAGGTGAGTGTCTCCCTTTATAATCCCTGTTTCCACCTGCTGAGATGTGGTGGTTGGACCGCCACAGTCACATCGGCAGTCTGCATTCTCATAATGTGTCCGGTGGCAATACAGGCTTTACCGGCTTGTTTGTGCAGCTTTGTGACCGTGGCGGTCTGTGCTGTCTGGCGGTGCCGGCGGAACTGCGGCAGTCTTTGCTCCATAGGTCCAACTGACTCATAATACAGCGGTTCAACTGCCAACGCAATGAATCACCAATGCCGCCATGGCAGCCCAGGTACTGCCAAACTCGTAATGAGGCCCTTAGAGTTTGGCAGACGGGTTACTCTGTCACAAACATGATGGATATCCTGTCCGCTGTATTACGATCTCAATAGGCTATAATGGAATCGCAATACTGCAGATGGTATATCCATCACATTTGTGATGAAATAACCCTATCCGCCAGACTCTAAATCAAAACCTAAATCTTAGACCTACCTATGTATATACCCCAGGAAAAGAAACACAGTCCTTACCATGGGAGGCCTTTACCATGCAGTCTTTCTATCACTCTTGCCTTTACCAAGCATGTGTTTTTAACATGCATGGCTTTAACACACATGATTTTATTAGATATGCTTTTAGCACACATATCGGTAAGTATTCATAAGTATAGATAAGTGGTTTTAGACACTTTAATAATATTTAATTAGGTTTCTGTTAAATATATTTAATATTTAATATAAGGCACATGTAAGAATTTTATTGATGAAATGCAAGGGTTATAATTAGAATTTTAATTAAAAGTACTGGTTAAATACATTTTAAAAATTAGAATAATAGGTTTTAGGAATTGGATGCAAGGATATAGATTTAATGAGAGGGGAAGAGTATACTAATACTTGGGTATTATTTTAGATGTTAAATATAGTTAAATGTAATGGTCAAATTGATGATAACATTTAGAATTATTAGTTTAAGGGATGGGATGTGAGGTTTTTAGGGGTATTAGGCAGGGAAGCATATAAATAATCACGCTTTAATTAATAATACATGGGTATCAATTTTAGATTTGAAAATATAATTACAAGTACTGGTTAAATAAATCTAAAAAATAGAATAGTAAGTTCAAGGTATGGGAGGCAAGGGGTTTAAGAGTTTTGGGTGGAGGAACTGCATTAATACTCAGGTATGATTTAATAAAACTTGGGTATTCATTTTAGGTTTTGAAATTTAATTAAAAGTACTGGTTAAAAAACTTTGGTTTGATGTTGGGTGTTGGCTGCTTCTCCAAGATATTAACTGGCCAAGCACGTATTATGTTTTATCAAGGGTTGCTCCTTTATGAAGGTGATGATCATTGCGTGATTGAATGTGTGCATGTTGTCAGTTTGTAGAGAGATGTTGATGAAGACTGTTACCTGGGTATGTTTGTAGTATAATACGTATGCATGGGTACGTATTGACAAAAAGGTCAGTAGGGTGTGGGTCTCATATTTCCCAAGACTTAGCCTTTTTAGGTCGAGCATGCAAGCGCTTCAACCTGTTGTAATATCGTGGGCTTTTAACCATTTTGGGGACCCCAAAATAATAACCCCTCCAACCATTCAGTGTCTTTTAAGCTTTCTCGTGGCTAGAACTTTGACTTTACAGCTGGGAGAAGTTTTGTTTTAAAGGCCTTGTTTGTGATATCATTGTAGTGGGCCTGCTAGCCCAAACAACGCTCTCCAGGGGCTAAGTATATGGTTACACTGCATTACTTTTGTCTGTATTTTTTCATGGGGTCATGTCTTCTAGAGTCTAACACTATGGTTATATGACCATGTTTTTCTCACATTATATTTTTGTTATGGTGCCCTCTAATGGCTGTTTTGAGCATTAAAGTCTAATGCCAAAAGTTTATTTCCGATAAAGGTTTATATAATAATTGTATATGTTTTAATAATCTCTCCTTATTACAAGTATGACCAAGATTCGGGCCAAGTTAACATCCTTATTACACTATGACTGTTTGAACCCTCTTGATACGTTTAGGTGACCCTTCTAGTTTATTTCTCCTCTGTGGCAGTCTTATGTTTTTTTGTGGGAAATTCTGTCAACCAGCCAGCAACTCTGATGATGGGGTGGTGAAAGTGGTATTCTAATGGAATTAGTATGGCAGATTTCAATTAGGATGCTAAATGGCAACATTTTCATTTTTTGCCGCAGATAGAGGAAGAAGGTAAATGGAAGTGCTTTAGTTATATGCAGAGCCACTGGAATTATATGGCAGGAAAATACGAAATTATGAGGCAAGGTTGACCAGTTTATGTGGCAAGAAAAGTTCAGTTATGAATTTACAGTGCCAATAGCTCTAGCTCAAGCAAATGCCAGACCTAGTGCATTGCAAATGCTTTTAGCAGAGTTATCATATTTTCAGGGGTGAACTCTGTGACGGAAAAGGTGGGGCCGTTCAATGTAGAAATCCTAACCAGGAATGTTAGGGGTGAAGTTGCTGAGAGGTATTATTGCTTTAATCTTCTGTACTTTTTCAATTTAAAAAGTGACATGCATGTTGCTGGGATCTTGTCTTTGAGAAACGGCTGCTGTAGTTCATTGTTGGTTGGTGAATCTTTGAGCCACTTTGAGATTTTTTAATCGGTTGCGTGTTTGCCTTCATGACAGAGACATTCTCTTTTGCGTTGAAAATTGCCTAACATATAAGTCTTGCGCGTTAGAATTAGTCTTTGTGTTCTGTGACCTGCACCAGGTGAACTCTATGGTATGACAGTCTATAGGTTATCCAGTTCTGTAAACCATGGGACCCTGGGGCACTGGAGGTGAATGACTACAATTGTCACAGTGGAGGCCGAGTAAATCCTGATCACCCAAAGTGACCTCCAAACCTGTTCTCACAGCCTCCTTCCTCAAACTTGCTCTGCTTAGGAAGCTACACCAGACCGGTCAATGCACTCTTGCAGTCTCAAATTTTACTTTTTCACTTGGACTAACATTTGGAATCCGATACTCATTATGACAACAATGGTGACTGAGCATTCTATGGGTGTTAGCTGCCACTCATTGACTTGTCAGATCGACTGTTCTAAGGTTTTGCGTTTTATTCATTCACAAACAGGAAGGGAAAAAAGCTGGGCCATCATGCTCATAGTGGGAGTGGCTCGTGGCAGTGGGCCACAGGGCTTGCACTCTGGTCTACTTACAGATAGGCATGGTGCAGGCTGAGAACAGCCTAGCTCACTGTTGGACTGGCAAGAAGAATGCATTTTTCTCTACTGTCGAAGTGAAAAGTGAGTCTCATTCTCTGATTGTTCATTACATGCATATCGTTCTGCCTGGTGCTCTGTTTCTCTAACCCTTTACATCAAACTGCTCTGATTAGTTAGGGACAGAGGACTACAATGGCACTGTTCATCTGGAGGTGGGGCACAGTAACTGGGCACTGATCTCAGCCCTTTTTGCTGGGAAACTAGAGGCAGATTAATTCATTTACTGAACCACACAATAAGTCAAATTGTGTCACTCCGGTGGTGACACCTCACGGGTAGGATTATTGGAAGATGGGGAAATGTAGGCATATTATACCTATATTGGGTTTGGGGGAACGCAATTCCTATCTGAATTTTCCACACTTGGAATAGAAATGGGAGGTATATTGGTCCCGTTCAGAACATTTACTCCACATTAAAAGGAAAGAGCTGACAGTCGCTATTGGGAAAACACAGTGGCTGTCGGTCAGAAGAAAACACCCTAAAGCGATTGCTCCTAAAATTAAGTATTTTATTGCAACTTACATTTGGGAAATCACTGCATGAAAAAGGTAGCCATTTCAAATCATGGCTGGGTGAATTTCCTAGAACTTTTGAGTTCTTCATAATTGCTAGCAAAGTCAGCTCCACCAGCCAGCGTTTGGTCCCGACTGGAAGTCTCTGTATTCATGCAGCTGTTTAACAAATGGCCTGACTAAACAGATTCTGTGTAAGGAGCATTCATGGTAGCAATAAAGCAAAAGTAGCCCAGGAATTAACTTGGGTGATCGGTCCTGGTCCTCTGAAGGTATTAATTACTAATACCAGATTAATTGTGTCACGAGAGGCTCAGAAAAACAGCCAAGGATCATTGTTTTACATGAAGCCTCTCACGTGGCTTCCTCCTCGGTTCTCACCCGGCGTTCTCCTTGGGATATGACCGACATGTTGGTCTCTGGAGGAAGTTTCAGTGGGTTGGAGCTGCTTGCAAACACCGGTGGCAGGTTTAGGGCCTCTGCTCCGATGCGGAGGCTGGGTCGAAGTCACTGCGAGCTGGCAAAGAGAAAGGACACGGTGGGCCCAATGGAGATAATGAGGTAGCAGGGGCAGCACGGGAAGACTACCTTCATTGCCAGTTTATCGACCCTTGCTGGGCCTGTAATGTGTGCTTCTCATACACTTGCAGAGCCACAGACCACACATGCTCATATAGTTGGTATCAAAGACCTCGTGCGGTCTTGCCCCGTTTATTTTATAGCCTCTGGCCACCTGTGGCCAGAGGGTGATGCAGACCCCTTTCAGTGTCACAGTAAGCTCCCAGCAACTAGCCCAGCACCTCACTGTTTATTACATCCCTCCCCAACTTGATTCTGAAAATCTAGAAATTGCACACAGAGCATACATAGACTTTGAGCCGCTGACTCAGTTGTGGATTGGACCGGATACTTGGTCGTCGAGGCGGCAGCAGGCAGTTGTCCTCCCGAGTGGCAAGAGTCCCACTGGCTTTCGAGGTGTCGCTAGATGGTTCAGTCACTGATCCCCAAGGGTCATGACTGCCGGTTCCAGAGTACACTAGGTGATTGTGCTAGGTGTCACTGTCCTCCTCGTCTGTCCCTGGAGTGGTGCATATCTTGCTGAACCAGGATATGTTTCACACCACTTGTTCAGCTGCTTTCATGGGTGTATCCATTGTGCCAGTCACAGACACGACTGTCCATGCACCTGGTTTGAAGGGTGTCCTGAACTTCCACACTAGCCTTCTGTCCCGGATGATCATTTAGTCTCCAGGGCTCAGTTTGCATGGGGCTGCGCATTGCCTCTTGCTTGCCCGCGTGTAGGTCTTGTGTCTTCTTGCATGGGCTGCCCCAGGGTCATACGGTGGTGGTACCATCTGGGACATGTGGGTACGGTGTCTCGCCTCACTCCTGTTAACATGAGTGACCACGGGATTGTTGTGTGGTGCAGTGCGGGGTCCCTAGGTACTCCCTGAGGAACTGTTGTAAGCCTCTCTCTGTGTTGGTGCCTTTTAACACGGCAATCCGGAGTGTTTTGTTCAAGGTGCTCATAAAGCGCTCAACTTCTCCATTGGCCACTGTTGGATGATGCGTCTGTGTCTATTCCCCAGGGATCCCAGCAGTTGTTTGAACTCAGCCCCTTGGAATGGGGACCCATTGTTGGTCTTCACTTCTTTTGGGAGGTCAAACATCACAAAGGTTTTTTCTAGTACCAGTGCCACATTTGCGAAGGCTGTCAACTCCACGACTTCCACAATAGGGTATTTTGAGTAGCTTTCTATTAGTATGAGGGTCACCCTCGTGTCAGGGAAGCTTCTGAAGTAGATGTTGATTTTGAACCACGGTGCCTCACAGGGTCTTTCAGTTATTATGGGGGCTGGAGCTTCACTGATGCTTATCAGTTGACATGCTCAGCATTGCTTCACGTATTCATCCACCATTTTGCCAAGATGTGGTACTTAGCTGATTGCTCCCTCTCCACGTCTTGACTAGCCACTCTCTTTTGGATTCTGCCAAGTTGGTGGGGTCTGTGAGGAATCCCTCCCAAGATTCCTCTGAGAGTGTTGACTTCACCTTGCAGAGGGCGGTGTAGTGATCCATGGCTTCAGAGATCTCCTGTAGTGTAGGGACTGGACATACCTTACTGCTGCTTCATTGATGGGTGTGGCAGCATCTTGTTGGTCTGGTGGGTGGTGCAACAAAAAGTCTGCCAGGTTCCTGGAACCAGGGCGGAATGTGACTTCCATCTAATATTGCTGCAGCTGGTTTGCCCATGCTCTGTTCTTGGGGGGAGGGGTCTGGGGCTGTGCCCTTGAAGAGTGGGACAAGAGGCTGATGGTCCGTGACTACCTTGAACGGTCTTCGACTGAGATAGAGGTGGAAATGCCCACAGGCTCACTTGATTGTAAGGGTCTCCCACTCAATCTGGGTGTATTGTTTTTCAGTGTCTGTCAGCACCTTGCTGGCGAATGCCAACTGTGCCCACTTTTCGGGCTTGATCCCTTGGCAAGTACGGCTCCAAGGCCAACAGGGCGTGCATCGACTACTAATTCGGTTTTCTTCTTCAGGTCTAAGTTGGCCATGGTGGTTATGCTCAGGAGGTCATCCTTCAGAGCACAGAAGGCACTTTCTTCGCTGTGGCCCCATGACCATTTCTTTGTGAGGGCTCAGAGTGGCTCTGCAGTGGTGGCGAGATTTGGTATGAATTGACCACAGTACGTAGCCATTCACAAGAAACTGTGTACTTCACTTACTGTGGTCGGTGAGGAGGCTTGTTTGATCGCTTGGAATTTTCATGGGTCAACCTGAACCCCGTCTTGACCAAAGATGAATCTGAAGAATTCAATGGATGTTTGAAAAAACTAGCACTTCTCTCTATGGAGGTCAAGCCATGGTCTGAGAGGTGTTGCAGCGTGGCCCGGAGGTGTTGGCAATGCTCTTCAGCTGTGATATAGATAATGAGAATGTCATTGCTGACGTTCATCACTCCAGGCAGGCCAGAGAGCGTCTCCCGGATGGCATCGTGGAACACTTCAGCAGCTGAAGATATGCTGCCAAAATTCAGTCTTTTGTAACTCCGGAGTCCTAAATGAGTGTAGAATGTGGTGATGTATCTGCTTTCTTCTGCTAGGCACAACTGGTGATATCCAGCATTTAGATTTAGTTTTGAGAACCACTGGGAGACGTGTAGGTCTGCAATGATGTCATCAATAGTTAATGTTACATGCCCCTCCCGTTTGATTGCTTGGTTGGGGAGACACATATCGATGCACAGACATATCTTCCCTGGTTGCTTGGGGCTTTAGGATATCACCATGGGCAACACCATGGCGTGGGTCAAGTCACCTTTTCTATGATGCCCTGTTCTTCAAGCTTTTTCCATTATTCTTCCACTAATGGGCATAGGTGGAAGGGGACTCATCAGTGTGGCAGGGGGGTGGGATGTATGGATTTGTCATTGTGTAGCTGGATGGGAGGCCTGCAGGCATCCTAGGCCTGTGAACAGTTCAGGAAACTGCTTTAGCAGGTTGTTGACTTGACATGATGTCACGCTACATGCAAATGAACCTAGCCCAAGATCTTTTGTCCAGGTGGCTGCCAGGTAGCATGTCTGCTTCCTTGTCCACGATGTGGACGTTGGTTTGTATTTTCTTGTCATCCAACTTGACTTGCATGGTTATTTTCCCATGTAATGTAGTGGTTTGTGGCTGCCGTAGGTGAAGATTTTCATGAGGGATGGCGCCAGCTGGAGGTGCAGTCAGACGAGTCAATATTGCTGGATGCCCATGCCATTGACTGAGGCGTCTGTGTCAATCAGTGCTTTGACTTGGGACCTTGCAATGTTCGCCACACGGGTTGGTTGGGGCCTTCAGCTCCTTTGTAGATCATCAGTGAAGGATATGAGGAATATCTCCCCTTCGACTGAGGATGAGTCTTCTGGTTTGCATCCCCATTCTCCATCCGTCCGGTTTTGGTCTGGTAAATCTTGGCCTTCCATTGACATGTGTCTCATGGTTCTTGTGACTGGGCGTCTCCCTCTCGTGCTTCTGGTTTTGGCGCCTCTGTGGCATTGGCTGTGAGGTGGTTCAGTTTGCCACAGTTGGAGCACTGCCGCCCTTGGGTGTGGCAGTCTTTTAGGGTGTGCTCCTCACGAACACAGTGTGTGCAACGTGACCCTTGCCTGGTTGGGGCCGTCATCCAGGGTTTCCCTTTGAGTTGTGACCTTAGCATGGCATCCGCACGTTCCATTTTGATGATGGGAGCTTTTTCCAGTATTTGGGTCATTTGGCTTCCATCTCCGTTGCTCTGGCCGCTCAGAGTTTTTGTGAACTTGCCATTATGAGGATATCTTCGAGAGTGATATTTGGTTGCCTTAGGATGAGTTTGCAGTGTGTTGTTGCAAGAGCCTTGGATGATTTGGGCCCGGATTTCTTTGGGCTGATCGTCTGCCATGCAGGTGCTGGCCAGTTCTTTTAGTAGTGCATAGAACTGGTCTATGGACTCGCCATCTCGTTGTTATGCCTGACACAGTCTAAATCTCTCAAAATCAGGGTTGAGTTGTGGGTCAAAATTGACATTGAGTGCTTTTACTGCTGCGTCATAGTCATCTACTTCGCCTTTGTTGAGAAGATGCTTGAACACCTTATATATCTCATCACCGCCAAAATGAAGCAATAATGACCTTTTGATGGCCCCATCTCGCTCTCTGATGGGGATGAAGTTGTTCTCTAGTCGCCCATCCCATTTTCCTTTGTGGGGAGGCTGTCGCGGGGTCAGGGGCACTGGTTCCACCATGGTGTGTTGCTACGCAACTTGTGCAGGGTTGGCTGGTACTGCATGGTTGTCTGCCATGATTGTTTCAGTGGGGGCAGGCATCTTAGCAATTAGTGCTTGTAATATCTTTTGTTTTGAGTGATCAATGGTGTCTTTATTTTCACTAATTTCGCTTTCTGTTCTCCCCTTTATTAACTTGTTCTTTTTTGTTTTGTTTTGTTTTGTTTTTTGAAGGGTTGCTGCGCGGAGAGTGCACTTATGCATGCTATTGAACCAGTGCATGGTCAGGGTGTCAGAGCACTGCGGTCTCGGGTACTGAGTGGTAGCTTCCTCCCAGTGCAATGTACCTAGCCTGTTCAATATCTGTTCCTGGCTGCGACGTGACGTGGTGCATTGGAAGGGCTGCTGCGGCAACCTGCAGCAACTCGGGAGGGCTCTAGACTGGGGAGAGTACTGTGTGACATCAAACTGTATTCTCTGGCTCTGTGTGAGGGCTGGGAGTTGATCGTAGGGAGGCTAGGGACACTCCACATGCCTGTGAGTGGACATGCTGTGCGGCTAGGCCTTGGAGCAGGATTGAGACTGTTAGCAGGCGGCCTCTGGGGTGCACGGGTGGTGTATAAGGCTGAAGACAAGGTTCCCACTGCACCTGGATCATGCCTGGAGGGAGTCTCAGTGGGTTGGAGCTGCTTTCAAACACCAGTGGCAGGTGAAGGGCCTCGGCTCCGATGTGGAGGTTGGGTCGGAGTCACTGCAAGCTGGCAAACAGACTCAATGGAGATAATGAGGTAGCAGGGGCCGCACAGACAGACTACCTCTATCGCCAGTGTATTGACCCTTACGAGGCCTGTAATGCACGCTTTGCATGCTTGCAGGGACACAGACCACACACATTCATATAGTTGGTATCAAAGACCACATGCGGTCTTACCCCGTTTATTTTATAGCCTATAGCCACGACTGGCCAAAGGGTGGTGCAGATCCCTTCTGGAGTCACAGTTAGCTCCCGACAACTAGACCGGCATCGTACAGTTTATTACACTGCTGTCCTGGCAGCAGTTTCCTGGCTCCTTCCTGGTTCAGGTCCCGTATGCACAGAGATATGTTTTTATTATATTTTTTCTGTCTGTTTGTCCCCTCTTATTACTTTCACTCTTTCTCTATAGTTTCCTCTTATAATTCTTTCTTGCCTTTGTAATGCCCAGTTTTCTCCCTCCCTTATAGGTTACCCAACGAGAGGGAAGGCAGGATGGGACCTCCAGCAAGAATTCTCTTAGTTTTTGTCAGACTTACAGACAAGATAGAAAATAGAAGACTGAATGTGGAGAGAAGACTAAACTTGGATAGAAGACTGAGGCGGTCATTATGAACATGGCGGGAAATACCGCTGATCGCCGTGTCTGCGGTGAACAGAATCCCGCCATTGGCGGTGAATGGAAATCTGCCATATAATGAACAAAAACCCAACTCCGCCAAAAATCCCCAGACCACCACCACCCGCCAGGACTCTGTCGGCGGGAATCCCGGATCACCCCGCCACCGCCAAGCACACCCACATCCTGCCCTCCAAATAATGATGCACAAATCACCTCGGCGGACAGTGGAGGCCGGACGACCATTGGCGGCTGCGCCCGCCATGGGCAGCAAGTGGACTCAACAGCAAGAAGTGCACACATTGGATAGGCGTCTGACCCACACACCTGACACACATCCAGAACCCCATAAAACACCCCCAGACACACCCCAAAATCCCTTGCAACAAAAGCAGGACAAGAAGACAGAGAGCACCAGAGCCAGACAGCGAACGCCAGCATACAGGAGATGCACACCGACCCACAGAGGAGCACCCTTACCTCGTTCCCAATCCCGACACCATTCACCACACTCACCATGTCCCCCCCAAAAATCCACGCTTCACCGAAAGGGAGTTAAGGACCATGGTGGACGAGCTCTTGAAGGTGGAGCCACAAATCTTCGGGTCCGTGGTGTAGCACACACCCATTGTCCGGAAATTGGAGCTGTGGCAGACCATTGTGAACAGGGTGAATGCAGTGGGACACCATCCACGCACCATGGACGGCATCCGGAAGAGATGGAACGACCTGTGGGGGAAGGTCCGGGACATGGCATCCAGGCACCACATCGCAGTGCAGAAGACTGGAGGAGGACCGCCACCAACACCACCCGACTACACCGACTGGGAGGAAAAGGTACTGGCCATCCTGCACCCAGAGGGACTCACAGGACTCACTGGAGGAATGGACTCGGGTAAGTCATATACAATTACCCCATATCCACCACAGCTGCAATGCATGCACCACCCCACCCCACCCACACCCACCTGGACCTATGTCCCACCCAGCCATTACCCACTACATCCACCCCCTGCATGACCTCAAACCCACTAACAGGCCCACATCACTTCCGCTGTGCACAGCCACCCACCCCTGCACGTACCCACAATGGAACAATACCCTCTACCACAATGCAACTCCACATTGGCGCAAAATGCAATGTCAACCTCACAAAGGCACCCTGGAAGGCCACTGAAAGTAACACCAGCACAAAATAGCCCAGTCCTGTACACCTCAAACCTTCATGCATATGTAACAGACATGTCTATGTTCCCCAACAGGCACCACCACTCATGCAACCCTAACTGACGGGACAAGGAGTGCTACTGCCCTCCAGGGAGACAGAGGCACCTCACAAGACACTGGCAAAGGATCCCTGGACACTGATGAGCAGGCAGGCCCCTCACACAGTCCTGGCCTCTCACCATGCAGCAGCCCCACCCATGAAACCACTGTCACCCCTACCACCCAGTCAAGACCAGCAACCCAGGGCAGGCGTACCTACACCAGTGTACCCAGGGCACAGACTGGTGGAACACAGGTACAGAGGCCACAGTCTCCCACTCCCAACATGCAGGAAGGCGAGGGCCCCAGTACAAGTGAGACTGCCAGACCTGTGCAGGGGACACAGGCACAGGGGTCTAGGGCAAGTGCAAGGGTCTCAGTGGGCCAGGGGGGAGGCCACAGGATGGATGCAGCAGCCCAGGACGTTATTTCAGAGGTATTGGGGGCCTACCAACATACCCAAGACAGGTTGGCACAGATTGTGTCCACCCTGGAGCAAAGTCAGAGGATGCAGCAGGAACAACACCAACAGGCCATGGAGCAGTGGAAAGAGCACAATGCCACAATGGCCACCATAGCAGGAGCACTGCTGCAGTTGGTCAAAAACCATGCTGACACCCACACAGGACAAGAGGCCCCCACAACAGCCCTGGACAACCAGCATCAGATGACCCAAGCAGCAGAAACATCCCAGGAACTACCCTCCCAGGAAACCCAAGGGCCAAGCATGTCATCCCAAGAAGCTCCACAGCAGGTGCCCAAACGTACTCTCAGGCCAAGATATGGCACTGGAAACCCAGCTAAGAACAAGGTCCCCTCCAACAATTGACTCTGCAACAAATGCAAAGCAACCATCCCACCCATTCCCCAATACCACTTAGCTGGGGGCAATTTGAAGTACTGTTTGAGAAAATGGACCCATCAATACTACCAATAAGGCTGCCACCATGTTGGTTTGGAGGACCACCCACCCTTATGACTCCCATCACTGTAAATAGCACAATTCACTCACTTTTACCAATAAAACACATTTCACACCTGTGACACTGTCCCCTGTCTTAAATTGTGAACAAAGTGGAGTATGGATGCAACTGGCAGAGAACAACTTTATTGTCAATTCTGTGCATGATGGTAGTCCTGTGTGCCCAAATGGTGGCAAGGAGGGAATGCATATATTTTCAGTCAGTGCCATGCAGAAGTGGGCCATGTATCGCCTATCATGACCAACCTCCCCTATATGACAGAGCACCCTGACAGTATTGGTCACTAACCCCATTGACAGGCTTAAGTCCCATACAGTTATTGGAAGTAGAGTTGTATCAGTTGGTTCCTGGAATTTACATCTTCCCCTTCCTCATCATCACCATCACTCGCCTCACCTCTCTGAGGTAGCTGATGAGGACCTATAGCACCCTCCACCTTCAAGTGGGGGATAGAATGTCTCACTGCCACGTTGTGCAGCATGCCGCAGGCCACCACTATTCTACACACCTTATCAGGCCCACAGGTCAGGGAACCCCCAGAGATAAGTAGACACCGGAATCTAGCCTTCAGGAGACCTATAGCTCACTCAATAACCCTCCTAGTACGTCGATGGGCCTCATTGTAATTCCTCTCTGCATCCGTCCTGTGATTCCTCACTGGTGTCAGGAGCCAACGCAAGTTTGGATAGCCAGAATCACCTACAAAATATTGCATACAGACTTGTCATTGTTATGTCCCTTACTCAGATAGGCTGGTTTTCTGCAATGTGTCAGTTAGTGACAGGTAAACTTACCTATGATCCACCCTCTGTCCTCTTGTAGTTGTTCCATCTTCTGTGGCACACTACTGTTCCTCAACACAAATGAATCATGGACTGAACGTGGAAACATGGCATTCACATGGGAAATGTACTGGTCTGGAGTACATACCAATTGGATGTTCATGGAGTGAAAGGTCTTCCTGTTTCTGTACACCTGTTCACTCACTCTTGGGGGGATAATAGCTATGTGTGTGTCATCAATGGCACCTATGACATGGGGAATGTTAGCAAAGGCATAGAAGTCAGACTTGATGGCAGGGAGGTCAGCACTTTGGGGAAACCTCACATAGGATTGCAGATGTTGTACAAATGCATTCAGAAATCTTGTCAGTACCTGGCTGAACATTGGCTGTGAAAAAACAGCACCCATGCCCACTGTCACTTGAAATGAGCCCATGGCCAGGAAATGGAGTGCGGAGAGCACCTACCCTTCAGTAGGGATGGCATGCTGATTACGATTTCCCAGAGTTAGTGTAGGATCCAGTAAAGCACAAAGTTCCTAAATAGTTGCACGTGTGAGTCGGTAATTGATTATGATCTGACGCTCCACCATGGTCCCCATATCCACAAGACGTCTGTACACCGATTGTGCCCTTCCTCGCCCCAAGGGTCGGTACCTACGAGGGTTTACAAAAAAGAGTGATGAAAACACATACGTAGGCACACTTGTCATCATTTGTGCACGGCATTGTTCATTGTGGTGTCTCTACAAAAACTGCTACCTGACAGATATACAGGTACATCACAATGAGGGAACAGAGTTTTTCCTGTGTGCTACAATACTGAAGGACAGAGGCCTAGGTGCTTCATGTGGCTAGTAGGGCCTGCATTGTGAGTATTAATTAATTGTAGATGCGTGGGTGAAGGCAAAATGTTTGTCCACTGTTGTTCTGCCCTTTTGTTGTGGAAGTGACCTCATACCGATAGCGGTTGACGTCAAAGCGTAAGGCGGTGTTGACCGCTGTTCGCACCCTCATTGGTCAACATGGATGCCAATGGGGAATCCTGGTGTATCATGATCGCCGCCGGCGGTGACGGTGCACACCGCCGCAGAACGTACGCGCGTTCGTCATCGTTTGATCATATGACTCCCTGATCTCGTGCGGACAGGTACTCCACTCTGTGTACTGCTGTGGCCTGCCTCTGGCTATGGATGTGCCACGTGTTGCAGGGGAAAGGGCCCCGGCCTTCACCCAGGAAGAACTGGAGAAGCTAGTGGATGGGGTACTACCAAAACTGTACGGACGGCCAGAGGTACAGGTGAGTCTGGATTTCGGGGTCACTGTGTGCGTGTAATGGATGGTATGGATTGCACATATGTTTGCACCGCTGAGCCTGCATGGGCCATGGTGCATGGCATGCTGCCTGCGACTGTCCTGTATGTCTGACAGTACTGTCCATCCCATAGTGGATGATTAGCCAGCTGTTCCTATCGTGCAAGTGCCTGACCTCTGTGTTACATTTCTGTGTCGCCCTTTTAGGTCAGCGTCCACCAGAAGAGGGCACATTGGCATGCCATCGCCAAGGAGGTACGGACATTGGGGGTCTACAACCAGTGGAGGTGGGAGGACCTGCGGCGCTGGGCGCGAAAGGTCAATGAAGCCCAGCTGGGGAAGTCCTCCCAACGTAGAAGGGGTGCCCATCGGGCACTGACCCCCCCCTCATGCGGCGGATCCTGGCGGTGGCGTACACAGACCTGGAGGAGCGCTTGAAGGCTGCACAGCAGCCACAAGGGGGTGAGTACTCATTGACCATACTTCAGTCTCGAAGGATGTCTGGGTGTGCAATAGGGTTCATGCTGCTTAGAGGCAGGGAATTTGACTGGTGTCCATCTACTGTATGTTCCCCAAAGGGTGTAGGGGTGTCTCTGTCAGGTGTCACCTACTTCTGCTCTGTAGGAATTTCAGGGGATGGGTGTAGAGCAGTATTTTGGTCAGTAGTCAGGGGCATGGCCATGGGCATAGTGAACGGTGCTGTCTGTTGGGTGTGTTTTCTGGGTGGGTGTATGTCTGGCCATTATGTACCTGCATTCAGCTATTTACAAGTGTCTCTCCTGTTTTGTCTCCCCATCCCTGTTCTCTTGTGTTGGTTTGGTACAGCATCAACATCAGGTGAGGGAGCTGAGGCACCGGCACGTGGGGAGGCAGTGGCCCACCGATCCTCCGAGGCAATGACAACCGACGCCCAGGGGACCAGTGGGTGGGAGGGCGACGGGACTTCCACAGGGGAGGCTACTACCACAGGAGGTAGTGACTCTACGACCTCCTCCGATGGGGGCCCCCCGGCGGTGGCGGACCCTAGTGCACACACCACTACCGTTACATCTTCCGCCAACCCCCATTCCATCACCGCCCTCCCTTCTGCTCCCCACCGAGTTGACGGTGCCCGCCCACCCAGAAAGGTGGGTGTCTCCTTTGCCCCAGGCACCTCCTCCCCTGCCCCAGTCAGCCCTGCTGCCCTCACAGAGGAGGCTATTAACCTCCTGAGAACCATCTCTGTAGGGCAGACAACCATCGTCAATGCCATTCAGGGGCTAGCATCAGAGGTGCAGCAGACAAATGCCTATCTGGATGGCATTCACAGTGCCCAACAGAGATCTTTTCAGGCTCTGGCCTCCTCTTGGACGGCAGCCAGTTTCCCTGGCCATTCCGTCCCCCCTCTACCCTTCTCTACCCCAATCCCCTTCACCCGTCCAAAGCACACATTCAGACACGCTGACAAGCACATCAACACACAAGAAGCACACTTCAAAACACAAGCACCACACACACCACCACAAGCATTCACACAGCCAACAGACACCTGCATACACAACAACGTCCACTTCCCCCAGTGTGCCCACCTCTTCCGCCTCCCTGTCTGTCCCCTCTACATCCACACCCTCATGCACTGCACCTTCACTCAATGTTACTGCTCCTCTTCCTGCACTCACCACAATAGCAGACAGCCATACATGCACCCCATACACCACATCTGTACTCACCACCTCTACTGTAGTTGACACATGCAGCACACTCACCAGACTTGCAGACACCCACACAACATACATCCTCACTAGCTGTCTGTCTTCTCCCACTGTGTCCACCCCCCACCTCCCAAAACACACAAACGCACCAAGACACCCACCCATCAGACATCCACCACACCACAGCATACTGAGCAGTCACCTGCACCCACTACACGCACCCCTACACCACATACATCCACACCCTCTGCCTCCACTCCCACACCCTCATCCATGCCCACCCCAATTGCTCCAAAGAAACTTTTCCTCTCCTGTGCTGACCTCTTCCAACCCACTGTCCCACCCCGCCTTGTCCCCAAACGTGCTCACCTCCTTGCCCTTTCCGCTCCTTCCACATCACAGCCCACCCCTGTCCGCCCTTCACATTCCCGTGCCCCTTCCCTAGATAAGAAAAATGCCCGGACTGAGCCTAGGCCATCCAGCTCCACCCGAGCCAAACAGCCCCACCCCCTTCAAAGGAGAAGCCCACCCTCCCTCCACCTACCCAACGAAAGTCAAAGGCCCACACCTGTCGAAAATCCCCACCCCCACCACCCTCTGCCCCCCTTCCATGAGGTGCCTGGATGCCAATATGGTGCCCCATTATGTGGAGTACCAAGCACTTGTGGGAGTTAGGTTGGGCCTGTTGTGGCCCATGACAATTGTCAAGATACGGACTGGCCATTGGCCCTGTTTGGACTGTTTGGCTCTGTGAGCTTGTGATTAAAGTTTCTGTGTGGCCTGTGTTTGGGCTGCACACCGTTGAACCCTGGTCATTTGTTTCATTTTTTATGGGTGTGGGGCTTTTGTACGTACTGTGGTCAAGTTGCATTAGGCTTGTGTCGGGTAAGTACCTCTTGCTGTGGGGTGTATGACTTGTGCTGCTGTGAAGGGTTGGGGGGGTTGCAGGGTGGGTGCAGTGGGTGGGTATGTAACTGTGCCCTTTCCTCCCTTGTTTCGTAGGTTGCGGTACTTACCTTCGTCGTCTTAGTCGGCAGTCTCGGCATCTGATGCCTGTCATCTGATGCTGGCTTGCCTGCAGCTGTACACTCGCCTAAATGCAATCCAGCTTCTTACCCCTCACACTAACAGTGGGCTCAAAAACCCATCATAATTCTGCTCACAAATAACGTTTAAAAAAAACAATTATATATATATATATGTATATATATATGTGTGTATATATATATATATCTATAGATTCGTGAATAAGAATTAAGTTAATGTAAGCAACATTTTGTAGTGTTGCCTTTTCTATTTGCAGTAACAATGCTGGATGTTCTTTTATAAATGAATATTGAATTCGGTTTAAACTAATTGCTTGGCATTAGACTGAGATCGCTTATCCCACAGAAAATAATGAAATAATTCTGCACAAATTGGATACAGTTTTCAGTTGTGGTGCATTTAAAGTAAATAGAGAAATTGAATAGTAGGTACGAGTCTGAAACGATGCAGAAATCTAAAGTGCATAGGCAATATTTTTGCCAGGTTACATGCATGCACTTACATCATCGCACCACAATACGGGATGCAGGGATGTGAATTCTACACTCTCAGAGCTAACACTGGCCAAAGGTGTGCAATTGCTGTATTTGGGGTGTATGGTCTTTATACAATATTCTGAGATCCATTCAGGTAGGAGGTAAGGGCCAGATGTATGAATATTAAGATTTCAAAATAGCAATTTTAACAGAATTGCTATTTGGAAATAACTATTCTTAATGTATTAAACTTTACATTTTTATATAGCGATTCCTAGTGAATCGCAAATAGACCTACATCATGAATATTGATGAGGTAGGTGGCTGTCTGCGACCCATTAGGAATGATAGCCATCACAGGGATGTGGCCTGCTGGGGTCAGCAGACCACCATGTCTGTGATTGCTTTTAAATAAAGCAGTCTTTTTTCCTTAAAGGAAAACAGAATGTGTTTTAAAAAAATAAGTAAATAAATGTTTAAATTTCATTGCCTGCTCTTAAAAAGTGATTTTTTTATCATTCTCAAAGAGGAAGGCATGGGACCCCTTCCCCTTTGTGAATGGTTACCACTACCATTCAGTACTCTGTAAAATTAATGTTTGCCACTATAATTCAGTTGCAAAACATGAATACGTGCTACAGCGAATCAGTATTTGAAAGGGACGTCCTAAACATGCCTATTCCAAATACCAATTTACAAACCCAAACTGCGATTCTGTAGAATCGTAGTTTGGTGTTCATACATACCAAAAGGCATTTTTGCAGTTGCAAGCTGCTTTGCAAATATGACTCTAAGGGCCAGATGTAGCAAAGGATTTGCGCGTCGCAAACGGCGAAAATCGCCGTTTGCGAGGCGCAAATGCCTCTTTGCTATGCAGAAATGCATATTGCGAGTCGGGACCGACTCGCAATATGCATTTCAGAATCACAAATAGTAAGGGGTGTTCCCTTCCTATTTGCGATTCGGAGTGGCATGCAATACCATTTGCGACCGCATATGCGGTCGCAAAGGGTGTCGCAGTTACCATCCACTTCAAGTGGATAGTAACCCACTCGCAAATTGGAAGGGGTCCCCATGGGACCCCTTCCCCTTTGCGAATGGACCCAATACTATTTTTTCAGGGCAGGTAGTGGTCCAAGGGACCACTACCTGCCCTGAAAAAATACCGAAACTAAAGGTTTCGGTTTATGTTTTAAGTGCAACTCGTTTTCCTTTAAGGAAAACGGGCTACACTTAAAAAAAAAAACTGCTTTATTGAGAAAGCAGTCACGAACATGGAGGTCTGCTGACGACAGCAGGCCTCCATGTTTGCGAGTGCCTAGACTCGCTATGGGGCCGCAATTTGCGACCCACCTCATTAATATTAATGAGGTGGGTTATTGCGACCCCATAGCGACTCACAGACGGTGTCTGAGACACCGTACTGCATACCAATTTGCGAGTTCCAAATTGCGAGTCGCATGGACTCTCAATTTGCAACTCGCAAATTTTCTTTTTGCTACATCTGGCCCTAAGTTCTTTATTTTATGGTAGGCCTCAATTCTCCCTGTACCCATAATCAGCTGCCAGGCTTGTTGCTGAACAAAGACACCAACATTACATTCATCATCACATTTTCACAGCATCCACACTCAACATTCCACAGAATACCCACTCAGCCCACACATACACAGACATACCACACCACTACATCACCTCCTTTCCTCACACACAGGACAAACCAGATATGCCATGCCTCAGCAGTAATTAATGCTGATTCCAGATTGAACCCTGAGAAGTCCCTGAGTAATAAGGAATTAAAGGGGGAATCTGAAATTCCATTTCTGATATGCTCATTAATGTCTTACTCTACCACAAAGTAGGAAAACATTACAGGTGTGCTGTGATTTAGTGGATCTCATAATGGGGCTGGTAACAGGGCCTAAAACGCAAACCTTCCTGCTATTCTAGCAAAGGTATGAACATCATCAAAGTAAGCAACTTTACTTTTAAAAAAATACAGGTGATCTTTTTAATGCTGTCAGAAATAAAGCAACATGCAGGACCCTGAAAGTATGACAAGATTAAAATGTTGTGCACCCCCAAACTCTCCCCACACCAACTGCCAGTGGCCAGAACCATCAGAACAACAATACAGATATACTTTGCTCCTGAGGGATTATTTACATTAGCCTGCAGCAGCTGCCCTGTCAGAGTTGACCCTAGTGAGGTGCGAAATCTGCTCCCAGAACAGGACAATGGCTTAGGCCTGGTGAAAGGATGGGCTAGGTGTGGAGAGTGGATACATTTCAGCTCAGGAAGGTCAGCTGTGGGGGTTCCAGGAACTTGAAAGGGATAGATGTGAAGCCTCTGCATTCATAGCTTAGAGTTAGAGGAAGGGGCAGCCTTTGTTCTTGAGGCCCAGGATAGCCAATTTGGCATGAGCCCAGTGGGAAGGGAAGCTGGTCCCCGAACCAGTTTGGTGTACCTGAGAGGAGGGGCTGCTCATTTCCCTAAACACACCACCAGGATGGCCACTGGTTCCCTCTAAGGGCAAAAGGTCTGTGCCATCTTGGAGTTCCCTCAGGACAGTGAGCTCTGGAATAGTCTATAAAGTTACCCCCATGAACGTTTTTCATATTGGTTATGGAGTGTCCCGGAGTCACCCCACCCACTGACTACAAAACTATGCAAAAGTGTACCTTACTATAAGCTCCTCAGAACACTTTCTGGACCTGTGGAAGAACAGAAGAAGGGTTGTAACTGCTCTTTGAGACCTTTAAGGAGACCTGAAGGGCTGCACCTGCTTTCACATATATGCCAGACAAAGAAATGGACTCCCAAGAATCAGTTGTCTACAGGGACACAACAAGTAGCAAAAAAATGCCTTTTGTCTGAAGTGCTCACCTGAGTAATTGCAATTGAACCTTGACTAGAGCCTGCTGGTGATCTCTGCTAAAGTAACTTCTGGCCATTACGTGCTGTCCCTGTGGTCCTGAGACCCTTAGCTGTTTCTAACTGGACTGCTCTAACAACCTCTGAAAAAGTGGGGTTTAAAAGAATTTTGGACTTTCACACATCCAGAGGGCCTTGTACCAACCACCCATGTCAATCTACCCCAGGCACAACCTCGCTTGGCAAAGAATCAAGTTGGTCCACTCAGAGCTTTTTAGCACTCAAAAGACCTGTTCAGCAAATCCTCACAGCAAGCCCATCCAACTTTAATGCCACCTTCCCAGATACAGCCAGTAGCCTTGCCCCACTGCAGGATTCTGAGCTCAAAAAAAGAGACTAAGGCCCTCGTTATGACATTGGCGGTAAGTCCCGCTTACCACCATGCCAACCGCCGCCAACATACCGCCGGCGCAGCGGATTACCGCTACCCATATTATGACACACACATAGCAATCCGTCCCTATACAGACACACACACAAGTCCGCCAGCTCAAAGGTCAGTGATAAACTGGCGGTACCAAAACTCACACCGTTACGCCAACAGAACTACGCCCACAGAATTATGACCCACGAATCACCACGGCAGACATTTAACCGCTGTAAACCACTGTTGCACACATAGCAATCCATCACTATACAGAAACACACACAAGTCCGGCAGCCCAAAGGTCAGTGATAAACTGGCAGTACCAAAACCCACACCATTACGCCAGCAGAACTACGCCCACAGCATTATGACCCACGAATTACCGCAGCGGACATTCAACCGCGGTAAACCACTGGCGGTACATACCGCTGAACTCAAAATACACACATACATACAAAACAACACCATATTGGTCAATCTGAATAACACACCTGACCCATACACACACCACACCCACACACCCACCCCCACACCACTACAAAGCACACACCCACACTACCTACAACCCCTTACGACCCAAAAATATTGCCAACTGAGAGAGACAGACCAAGAGCACCCACAGAACCAGAGCCCCAAAACACCATCACCCATACACCATCTACGCACCTTACAGCACATACCCCAACACATCACCCCACACACCCTTACACACCACTCACACTACACCCATGGCACCATAAAGACACCCCAGGTTCTCGGAGGAGGAGCTAAGGGTCATGATGGAGGAAATCATCAGGATAGAGCCACAGCTATTCGGATCACAGGTGCAGCAGACATCCATTGCTAGGAAGATGGACCTACAGCGGAGAATCGTGGACAGGGTCAACGCCGTGGGACAGCACCCCAGAACAAGGGATGACATCAGGAAGAGGTGGAACGACCTATGGGGGAAGGTGCGTTCCGTGGTAGCAAGACACCAGATAGCAGTACAGAGGACTGGCGGTGGACCCCCACCTCCTCCCCCACAACTAACAACATGGGAGGAGCAAGTCTTGGCAATACTGCATCCTGAGGGTCTGGCAGGAGTAGCAGGAGGACTGGACTCTGGAAAGTCAACTCTTCACTACTTTCACCCCCCTACCTGCATGCCATCACAAACAACAACCCCTATCCTCCCCCCCATCACCCCACCCCCTCACATATACCGCACCATCACAACCCACCCATGCCAATACCAAGCCCTGCATGCAACACCAATGCATGGACACCCATCACAGACCTGCATGGACAACTATCACAAAAGCAGGCACACTAGGACCATCACCTAGCCCACCAAATCACTACTTACACACAAGGCAAAGCTGCCAGGGCAATAACAACAATACACGGCAACACACCCATGCACAAGATGTCACACGCAGAAACTATAACACTGCTATAACATCCCCACAGGTCCCCCATCCAACGTCACCAGAGAGGAGGTGCCAGCAACATCCAGCCCCCCCCCCCCAGAAGAGGCAACAGCTCTGGACGCCTGGATCTGGATGACCAACCTGGCCATCAGGGTCCTCCGGACAGTCGGTTACCCAGGCACAGTCCCATACCACCACAGAGCCTCCCCCCTCAGGAAACACCAGCACAGTACCCACCCAGCGGGACCATACCTCTGTCCTCAGGACACGCCAATCAGCAGTGTGTCCACCACTACAGGGACCCCAGAGAACCCCACAAACACAGGACAATCAGGGACCTGGGGTCAGTGGCAGTGGGCACACGGTTCAGGGGACAGAGGCACAGGACAACAGGGAAGCTGGGAGGACTCCTTTGTGACAGGCGGAGGACAGGCCCAGGGAACCGACTCTCCACGAGGCACTCACTAACATCCTGGGAGCGTACCACCATTCCCAGGAGACGATGGGCCAGATACTGGACAAGTTGCAGGAGACCCAGCAGCTGCAGGAGGGACTGTACCTGTGGATCAGGGAGGAGCTGAGGGACATCCACACCCCCCTGGTCACCATTGCAGGGGTGATGGCATACATGGACAACACCATGAGTGAGGCAGTGGCACACCAACGGGCCCCTGACACTAGCCACACCGATGAACAGGCCTCCACCTCCGCTGCTGTTAGTGGACAGGAGACCCCACCACAGGACCAACAGGTCACCAGCACCCTCCCCCTGCAGAAGGAGAACCACCCCTCAAACGGTCCCTATGGTCCAGGCAGAAGCCAGAGAACATTGCCAAGACCCCTGCCAGGAAATAAGACTCTCTTTAATGTCACCCTTGTGTCCCACTTTGTCACCCTGTCCACCTTGAACTGCCATTGCTCCACTTCCTATGCCCCTTGGACAATGCACCTGTGAAACACATAGACTGGACTCTACCCTGGACTGTCCTCCATCAGCAACCCAGCCCATTGCACATCCCCCTCCACTTATTAGCACCTAAATAAACAACCTTGGTAAAACTACAAGTATGGAGTCTGTCAATTGATTGAACTATGTATTTGTTTAACAAGCTGTAAACATTGCAATTCAACTGTTCAGTAATGTATACATAGGTATGACCTATAGTTGGCTGGAGTCAACACACCAGGAGCCAGAGTGGGGCACAGATATCTGCAAATAGAGATGCCAAAGGGTTCAGTAAGTGGCCATAGTAGTGTGAAAAACAGCCTGCCATGTACAATGTCCAACACAGAACTGTCAATGGAAGGTGAAGTTACAGTGTCCTACCTGTGTGTCACTGGAAGTACTGTCGGATGATTGCTGTTCTGTTGTCCTCATCCTCATCCTCTGCCTCCTCTTCGTCACTGTCCACAGGGTCCACTGCTGCCACACACCCATCTCCAGCCTCATCCTCCTGCAAAAAAGGCACCTGGCATCTCAAGGCAAGGTTGTGCAACATACAGCATGCCACGATGATCTGGCAGACCTTCTTGGGTGAGTAGCACATGGAACCACCTGTTAGATGGGGGCACCAAAACCTGGCATTCAGGAGGCCGAATGTCCTCTCCATTATTCTTCTTGTTTACCCATTTGCCTCATTGTAACGTTCCTCTGACCTTGTCCTGGGATTCCTCACAGGGGTCAGTAGCCATGAGAGGTTGGGGTAACCAGAGTCACCTGCAAATATTGAGGGACACTTGTTATCCAAACACTAACTCTTAGGGCCCACACCATACCCATACACCAACATATACTGGGTGGGAACCATGGGCTCACCTATTAGCCACACCAGGTGCCTCAGGAGTTGAGCCATCACATATTAGATGCTGCTATTCCTCAGGATAAAGGCATCATGCACAGACCCAGGATACTTTGCATTCACATGGGAGATGTATTGGTCCGCCAGGCACACTATCTGCACATCCATCGAGTGAAAGCTCTTTCGATTTGTGAACACCTGTTCATTGCTCCGGATGGGGGGACAAATGCAATACTTGTGCCATCAATTGCCCCAATAATGTTGGGGATAGGTCCCATGGCATAGAAGTCAGCTTTCACTGTGGCCAAATCCTCAACCTGGGGGAAAACAATGTAGCTGCGCATGTGTTTAATCAGGGCAGACAACACTCTTGTCAGCACTATTGAGAGCATTGGCTGTGACATTCCTGCTGCCAAGCCCACTGTCACTTGGAAATAACCAGTTGCCAAGAAATGGAGCACAGATAGGACTAGCACAATAGGGGGGATCCCAGTGGGGTGACGGATAGCAGATATCAGGTCTGGCTCCAATTGGGCACAATGCTCCGTAATTGTGACCCTGTCAAGTCTGTAGGTGAGGATAATGTGCCTGTCCACCATTGTTGCCAAGTCCACCAGGGGTCTGTACACGGGAGGATGTCTCCATCTCCGATTCATCTGCAACAGTTGACATCTAGGGGGCAAAACAGGGAGCGGCTGGTCAGTATTCCACATTTCCAAATTGTACACTGCATTGCATGTTGTGACTGAAACAGTATGTTCTTGGATAGGCCCAAATGGTGCCTATGTGTACTGTGACGCAGTTAGGTGCCACGGCCTACCCCCCGAAAAGGCGTCCGCCTGTCCTGTGTGGATGGACAGGTGGAAATGAGGTAATTCCGCTGACGTTGTGCGCCGTTGCGGGAGGCGGTCAAGTACTGCCGTGCAACTCCTCATTGGTTGTCTTTGGGCCCTATGGGTTACAGTGGCCAATGGTGATGTACGCCGGCGGTGACGGTACGCACCGCTGCAGACATGACCGCCATGTTCTATCTGTTCTCTCACTTCTCACCAGACCTTCAACAGGAAAGGGCCTACACTGCAAGTGCTGCTGGTACCTGTGTCTGGAACCGACCATGGCTCAAGTCACTGGGGAAAGGGCCCCTGCCTTCACCGCTGCAGAGCTGGAGAGACTGGTGGATGGGGTCCTACCCCAGTACTGAATGCTGTATGGGCCTCCAGACCAACAGGTGAGTACACTGTGAGCACGATGCATGGGATATGAATGCATGGAGTGCTGTGTGTGAGGGCCTCGTGTAAGGGGGGTTGTGGTGGAAGGGTCCTGGTCAGCGTGCTGCATGTATGCTGGGCAATGTCTGTGCATAAGGAGATGTGAGGGATATGGTGGGCCAAGAGTGTAACAGGCCGGACGGTATGGCTGATACCTTTTTCTATGTTTATTTGTCTGCACGTCAGCGCCCATCAGAAAAAGGGTATATGGTGTGCCATTGCCAAGGACTTGCAGACCCTGGGGTTCTACGGCAGGCGGAGCACCCACTGTCGCAAACAGTGGGAGGACCTGAGACGCTGGGCATGGAAGACGGCGGAGGCCCAGCTGGGGATGACCTCCCAATGAGGAAGGGGTGCCTGTCCAACCCTGACCCCCCTGATGGCCTGCATACTGGTGGTGACCTATCCGGAGCTGGATGAGCGCTTGAGGGCATCACAGCAGCAAAAAGGGGTTGAGTACAGTTTCCCAATATACTACTTGCTCGTGGTGGGGTGGTCTCCGGGTGGGGGATGTGGGCCTGTGGGTGCCCCTAGATTAGGCCGGACATTGCAGGGTAGGTCCCATGGTGGGCAGAGACTGATGAACCCCACCTCCTACAAAGCTAGTAGGCATCCACTACTGGGCAGGGGTCTGTGGGTGTGAGGTATGCTGCTATTGGAGTTAGGTATTCCTGTCCATGGGCTGGTGACTAGCATTGTGACTGGTAGTGCATTGCATAGTGCATAATCCTGTTCCCTGTGTGAGGATGCTGTGTACGCCAACGGTGGTGTTGGTGCAGCCAGTGACCAAGTGTATCCTTTGTCTTCCCCCCTTTTTGTTTTGTCACCCTGTCATTCTGTGCATTAGCATCATCTGGCGGAGGAGCAGAGGCACCGGTGACGGAGGGAGCTGCATCCCACATGGCCCAGGAGGCCGAATCCACTGACGGTGAGGGCCCCAGTGGGACGGAGGGCGAGGGAAGCAGCATGGCGGAGACTGGAGGGGACAGTTCTGACAGTGATACCTCCTCCGATGGAAGCTCCCTGGTGGTGGCGGTCACCTCTGTGGCCACCCCAACTACAAGTACAGCTGCCACCCTCGTACCAGTACTGCCCTCCTAGCAGCCCCTCAGCGTGTTTCCCGTACCCGCTTACCCAGGAGGGTGGGCATCTCCTTCACCCCAGGCACCTCAGGCCCTGCCCCAGTTAGCCCTGCTGCCCTGAGGAGGCCATTGACACCCTGAGATCCATCTCTGTTGGGCAGTCAACCATTGTGAATGCCATCCAGGGGCTGGCAGCCCAAATGCAACAGACAAATGCATTCCTGGAGGGCATTCACACTGGCATGGCGGCCCAACAGAGATCAATCCAGGCTCTGGCCTCCTCCCTGATGGCAGCCATTGTCCCTGTCTCTAGCCTCCCCCCTCCAATTTCCTCTACCCAGTCCCATTCCCCTCAATCCCAACCTGCCAAGGTGAAGGGCAAGGAGGCACCACCAGCTGCCAAGGTGAAGGGCAAGGAGGCACCACCAGCTGCCAAGGTGAAGGGCAAGGAGGTACCACCAGCTGCCAAGGTGAAGGGCAAGGAGGCCAAGGGCAAAGGCAAGGAGGCACCACCGGCTGCCTAGGTGAAAGCCAAGGAGGCACCACTTGCTGGGAAGGGCAAGGAGCTTGCCCCTGCAAGCAGGAAGGACAAGAGGCCTGGTGCTGGGACTGATTCTGAGCCCCCACCACCAACCATGGTGGTTCAGAGGCCCGAGGCTGCAGGGGAAGGGCTGAAGCCTCCCCCCACCACTTGCTTTCCCGACAACAGCACCGCCACCGCCACCGGCAGCAGCAGCCCCATTGGGCAGCTATCTGAGGCTGCAGGGGACGGGCAGGAGCCTCCCCGCCTCCCCCACTGCCAGGCCCGACACCAGCCCTGCTACTGCCACCACTGAGCAGCTGTCACCGCCGGCGGGCAGTGTGTAGTCCTGCCTCCATGGTCCTGGACCATGCAAATCCTGTGGGTGTGACACCCAGGTGAGAAACTGTGACTTTGCACTCCCCAAGATCAGCATCACTGGACACAAGCCCCCCTCCAGAACCAGTGGGGAAGCCATCCACTCACCGCCTCCATGCAAGGATGAAGCACACTGAGGACAAAGCCCCCTCCAGAACCAGTGGAAGAAGCCATCCTCTCACCCCCTCCTTGCCAGTATGAAGCACACTGAGCACAAAGACCCCTCCTGAACCAGTGGAAGAAGCCATCCGATTGAGAGACTGTGGCTTTGCACTCCCCAGGAAAAGCAGTGGGCAAGCCACCCACTTGAGAGACTGTGGCTTTGCACTCCCCAGGATCAAGCAGTGGGCAAGCCACCCACTTGAGAGACTGTGGCTTTGCACTCCCCAGGATCAAGCAGTGGGCAAACCACCCACTTGAGAGACTGTGGCTTTGCACTCCCCCGGACCAAGCAGTGGGCAAACCACCCACTTGAGAGACTGTGGCTTTGCTCTCTCCAGGACCAAGCAGTGGGCAAACCACCCACTTGAGAGACTGTGGCCTTGCACTCCCCAGGACATCACACATGGCATGTAGCCCCCTCTAGGACCAGTGGCGTTTTACCATCTTCTGGCTGAGGTACCCCCCCTCCATTCCCTGTTCCCCCTGAGGTTCCTATGTATTTTCGACCTGATGCCCCTGTGGTGTTCTCTCAGTATTGTTGCAGGAGTCAAATGGGGCCTTGGCCTATGTGATGTGGCCCTGTGGCCCACGGACATTGTGGACTGGGCTGTGTCCCTCCATTTGTATATATGTCTCTACTGTTTTGATTTTGAAGTGCAAATTTCTAGATTTTTATCTTATTACACTCATTTTATTCAATTCCTTTTGTCCTTGCATTATTCCTGAGGGGTACTGGGTAAATATGTTTTCTTACTGTATCTGCTTGTGTGTCTGGTGTTAGGGTTGGGGATGTTGCATGTGTGTGTCACTCTCTTTTTCCTCCCTCCCTCCCTTGTGTGCTAGGCGGCTGTACTCACTGTGGTCGTCTTCGCCGGCGTTGATGTTCATAGTGAAGACGGAGATAGATGAGCATGGGGAACACCTGCAACTTGGGCTCTATGGCGGCGTGGTTCTTCCCTGAGTCTCCACAGGCAAGTCCTTTGACTTCTGAGATCTGTTTCCGACAGGCTTTTGATGTCGTTGGTACCGCCCCGGAAAAGGTGGTGCATAGGCCTGCTGTAATAGTGTGGGCGGTCCATTGTCTTCCGCTGGCTGCTGGCAGTTACCGCCACGGTGCTTGTTGCTACTGCCGTGGCGGTCGGTGTGTTAAAGTGGCTGTCTGTGTGGGCAGTTTCCGCCGTGGTCATAATTCCCTTTTTGTTACCGCCGGCCTGTTGGCCCTATTACCCCCGCTTTATCACCGACTGCCAGGGTTGTAATGAGGGCCTAAATCTGAAGGTAAAACCTTGACTGGGCAAAGACGACAAAAGTGTCCATTTGATTAACAGACTTCCGTGGATACAAAATTTTAACTTTTCCTGCGAAAACCAATGGCTTCAGCGTGACCTCGTCAAATGGCTATCGGGCTTCCTTCGAAAGAGCTTCTTTGGATACAGCTTGCAACTTTGCCCTAGGAAGGATTTTGACTTTCATTTTAGCAAACAGTACTTCCGTTAGTGGGTTTCCATTTTTTCAGTATCATTTTGTTTATTACATTTTACTCTAGTTCTGTAAATTGGATTGGTGTTTTTTTGGTGGTGTGTTTTTACGTTTTTAACTTTTTGGTACTCTAGATGTTTTACACATTTTGTCTATGTTAAGACTGTTTGCTCCATGGGTAGAGCTCAGCTTTAAATTATTGAAACCTTTATCTGGACCTAACAGGTTAGTGACTTTATTGTTTGTGGTGGACTACCATGCACTTCAATTAGTATAGTTCAGTTTCTGTTTTTTTAAACTTGGCAGTGAACCCTACACAATACATTCGGCCCAATGTTCCATCGGGCGTATTGCAAAGACAGTATGTGCAAACTGTATACAGATTGATTGCCTCCTGTCCAGCATTTTGCAATGCAACTAATGTACTAATCTGTTTTGTTGCAAAATGGATATTTGCAGAAGCCCACAAATTCCTCCTTCAAAAAATATTCATGAGACACAATGTAGTTTTTGACCTCCTGCAAATGCCTGCGAACACAGAGATGGAGGCCTGCAAAGGACAGCAAAGCCCACTTCTTGCATTTGTATTCCTTCAATGTGAAATGATTTAACTTTAAAGCAGGCCATATTACTCAAAGATACAGTAGATGCTTTTACTAAAAATATGTCATGAGTGTTGTAATCAATGATGCCATTTGAGATGTTAGTGCATGAGCAATTCTTTCATCTGATTTGAAAACAGATGAAAAGTTCACTCCCAGTGAGCCAGAGCAGTTTTCCTGCTCACGCCCACTGGGAGTGGACTTACTGTTTGCTCCTGTTTGCTGTGACCTGGCAAAGCTCCTGCCCAGCAACAGCATACAACTATGTCCTGGGGATTGGCACCTCAGGACACAGGAAACTGACCCTGAGGTGTGGCAGTCCGCAGGGTCATTATTAGCTCCATGGGGGAGGCGGTACAGACCACCTCCCTTTTTATTCCCTGTGGCCATTCCGTAAATGGCCTGAAAAGTGAGCGTCACCACCCCCCTCTCCTTCATTTAGGGTTGGCCTAGCCCCGGGGATGTGGTGATCCCCGGGGCCACAATCAGCCACTGGGAGGGGGGGCTGTGTGTGCCTCCCTCCTCGAAATCAATAATTTTATATGCCCCAGGACCTACCCCACCTGGGGCCCAACTATAAAGAAGCACAAGAGACCGCATTTGTTTATTTATTTTTCCCAGGATTCATGGATCCTCTGAACTTTCACAGGATGTTTTTATTTAATTGCTTTTTGGCCATGGCGGGGTAACTGGGGGACCACAGCACAAGGCCTAAGGGATCAGGGTATTCCTACCCTGCCCCTTTCTCTTTTTTTTACTTTTTTGGGACTTGGCTGAGTTTGAGTCACAAAATAGCTGGTAACACTTCCTGGTGTTGGCAGCCAATCAGATCTCAGCATGAGATCTGTCTGATCCACGGAGGATCCGCATCCCTAGATATCTATATTTCTTTTTCCGTTTAATATTTCAAAAACTATGGAATGGATTTGCACCAAATCACAAAAAGAGATCTTTTTGTACCAAGATCAAGCTTTCTGCCAAATTTGGTGTAATTCTTTTCAGAAGTTTGTGCTGTAGTTGTGTTCAAAATCCCACCCCTTTTTCTTGGCCCCGCTTGACAAATTTCCCCAAAACTTTCAAGACAGTAGCTGCCTTAATTAGTGTACAAGTTTTGAAACTTTTGTGAAGATTCGTCAAATGACACCAAAGTTTTTGGCAAAACAAAAAATGCTTTGTCTATGGGAATTCGTTCTTAACTATAACTACCTACTGGCGACTGACTACCTACTGGCAATAAAGGCTGTGCATGGTGCAGGTTTGGCCGGTTGTAGGGGGATTGGCTGTAGGGCCTGGCCACAGGCAAGGCCCTGTGACCAACACACATCGTGCATAGCCAAATGCCGCGTGTGGTGCAGGCTTGGTTGGTTATAAGGGGGTTGGCCGCAGGCCAAGCCCTGTGACTAACCTCCACTGCGCATGTCCAAAGGCCGTGTGTGGCAGTGATTGGATTAACATAAAGTAATGTAAATCACTTTACGTTAAAAAAACATAGACATTCACTGAATAAACCAAAGGTAACAAGGACATTACAGTTCAGAAATAGAATTTCTAGTAAACTTAGAAATTCGCTTAAAAAACAAAGGTTACAGGGACATTATAGTTAGGTTCATATTTTAAACATACAAAACCACAGAAATTCACCTGTTATAGTTAGAGTTATTTCAAGTAACTATAACTTGTGCCATAATGGAACTATAACTCACGCCCTTGCCGTACACTGCTAATTATCCCAGGTATTACAGCATGCATGACATCTTTTATAACATCATTGCTGTAAAATTATTAATAAAACAACTGTAAAAGAACTGTGCATGGCGAGGGCGCAGGTTATACTTACCCTAGGGAATGAGTTATAGTAACTTGAAATAACTCTAACGATTAGAGGTGAATTTTGATGGTTTTGTACGTTTAAAATGTGAGCTTAACTATAACATCCCTGTAACCTTTGGTTTTTCTAAGCGAATTTCTATGTGTTTTTTGTTTAATTCTACTTCCTTTTTTCAATGAATATTTGTGTGTATATATATATATATATATATAGATAGATAAATAGATAGATAGATAGATAGATAGATAGATAGATAGATAGATAGATAGATAGATAGAGTTTTAGTTACGTGAAAGAACTATGGGGGTCATTCTGACCTCGGCGGTAAAAGGCGCTTACCGCCGGTCAGAAGACCACCATAACACCGCCGCGGCCGCGGTAAACCGCCACGGTCATTCTGACCTGCAACTGCCAAACCGCCGAAAACCCGACATCCTCAATAATCCGCCACACCAAAGGTCAGCGAAAAAATGGCGCTGACCAAACCTCCACCGTCACGCCAACAGAAATACGCCCATACCATTCCGACCCACAAATCCACGCGGCGGTCTTTCAAACGCGGTATTCCATTGCCGGTACACACCGCCGCAGTCAAAATACACACACCCATAGAAAACTCAGCCACATTGGTCAGTTCAAAATACACACACCTGATACACATACTAACACCACTCCCACACACCCAACACAATATAAAACACACACCCACATCACCCACAAGCACCTACCACCCGAAATCATTGACGAAGGCTAGAGACAGAGCACAGAATAGAGAATCCCACAACACAGAGGCACACAACACCATCACCCACACAGAATCCACGCACCAAACACCACACACCACCACACGCACCACACTCATCACCACAAACGCCACCCCACACCTCAACCACACCACCCCATGGCACCCCAAAGACACCCCAGGTTCAGTGACGCCGAACTCAGGGTCATGGTGGAGGAAATATTCCGTGTAGAGCCCCAGCTCTTCAGGGCACAGGTGCAGCACACCACAATTGCCAGGAAGATGGAGCTATGGCAAAGGATAGTGGACAGGGTCAACGCGGTGGGACAGCATCCACGCAATCGGGAGGACATCAGGAAGAGATGGAACGACCTACGGGGGAAGGTGCGTTCCATGGTATCAAGGCACAACATAGCGGTGCAGAAGACTGGCGGCGGACCCCCACCTACTCCCCCAGAATTTACCGCGTGGGAGGAGGAAGTCTTGCACATCCTGCATCCTGAGGGCCTCGCTGGAGTAGGCGGAGGAATGGACTCTGGTAAGGCAAATCTTCACTACTGCTTCCCACCCCCACCCCACCTGAATGCCAAATCATACCCCCACCCTCACCCCCTCCCCCATCACACCAACCCCTAGCAAAGGCCTCACCATCACAACCCACCCATCCCAACACCAAGCCCTGCATGCGACCACAAAGCATGGACACCCATCACCAAAGCATGCCCACTGCACACACACATCACCCCCACAAGCCACCCTCACAAAAGCCCCCACAAGGAAATGCCTGCACATGGGTACACGGACACCCACCCATCACACGAAATGCCACACACAGAAGCAATAACCATACCTTTATACCTCTGCAGGACCCGAACGCCACCACACTGCCACGGAGGGTCCAGAGATGTCCATCCCACCCCCAGAAGAGGCCCCCAGCGATGACAGCAGCTCTGTCTCCCTGGAGCCAGACGACCAGCCCGGCCCATCGGGGACCTCTGGACAGTCGGTTCCCCACAGACAGCCAGACCCAACCCTCTCTGGGAACATCAGCACAGCTCCCACCCAGCGGGCCCATGCCTCTGTCTCCAGGGCACGTAAATCAGCGGTGTGTCCACCACTACAGGGCACCCAGGTTGACCCACCACCCCAACAACAACAGGGACCTGGGGGCAGTGGTAGTGGGCACACCGGCCAGGGGACAGAGGCCCAGGAACACAGGGGAACTGGGAGGGCTGCTGTGCGACAGGGGGGGGACAGGCCCGGGGAACCGACTCTCCAAGAGGCCCTCTCCACCATCATGGGAGCATACCACCGCTCCCAGGAGACGATGGCAACGGTACTGGCCCGGTTCCAGGAGATCCAGGAACTGCAGGAGGAACGGTACATGGGGTTCAGGGAGGAACTGAGGAACATCGGTTCCGCAATGGGGACCATCGTCCTGGCCCTTACCCAGATCGTCACCACATTGCGGGACCATGTGGCACCCCAAAGGGCCCCTGTCACTAGCCCAGGCCAGGAACAGCCTACCACCTCCGCCGGCGCCAGTGGACAGGAGGCCCCCACACAACGACAGGCCACCAGAACCCCACCTCCTGCAGAAGAAGAACCACCCCGCAAGCGGAACCTGAGATCTCACAAAAAGACAGAGTAGGATTGCAAGACCCCGCCAGCCTAAGATACCCCCTGATGTCATCCCACTGTCCCACATTGTCACCCTGTCCAACCTTGAACTGCCCCTGCTCCATCCTTCCACAGGCATATGGACAATGCACCTGTGCGACTGAGAACTGGACTCTGCCATGGACATTACTCCACCCCCACTCATCCCCGCTTCCCAATCATTTACCTATATCTAGCACTTTAAATAAATCACTTATTCCACTTAAATAAACAGGAGTCTGCTTGTATTCTTAACAAATGTATTACACATAACGGTTCAATAATGTCCAGTTACTTTGTGATGACAACATACCAATTTCAATAAGCTTTAGTACATGGGCAAACAAAGCTGAAGTCAGGCAGTGGGTCATACAGCTCTGAAAAGGGAAGGGAAAGTCACAAATCAGTTAACAGGAACTGGGGGGAAACACAGACAGTGGAGACGCATGAGGCCTTAAGTAAATGTAAATTGGGGTGGCTGTTTCTTACCTGTGTGCTACTGAAAGTATTGTTGTATGACTGTATCCCTGTTGTCCGTGTCGTCCCCGTCGTCTTCCTCTTCTTCACTCTCCACAGGCTCCACAGCTGCAACAACACCACCATCTGGACCATTCTCCTGCAGAAAAGGCACCTGGCGTCGCAATGCAAGATTGTGAAGCATACAGCAGGCCACGATGATCTGGCACACCTTCTTTGGTGAGTACATGAGGGATCCCCCTGTCATATGCAGGCACCTAAACCTGGCCTTCAGGACCCCGAAGGTCCTTTCTATGATCCTCCTAGTTCGCCCATGGGCCTCATTGTAGCGTTCCTCTGCCCTTGTCCTGGGATTCCTCACTGGGGTCAGTAGCCACGACAGGTTGGGGTAACCAGAGTCACCAATTAGCCACACACGGTGTCTCTGTAGCTGTTCCATCACATAAGGGATACTGCTATTTCGCATGACAAACGCGTCATGCACTGACCCAGGGAACTTGGCATTTACATGGGAGATGTACTGGTCAGCCAAACAGACCACCTGGACATTCATCGAATTATAACTTTTTCTGTTTCGGTACACCTGCTCACTGTCTTTGGGGGGAACCAAAGCCACATAGGTCCCATCAATGGCCCCAATGATGTTGGGGATATGTCCAAGGGCATAGAAATCACCCTTCACTGTAGCCAATTCGCCCACCTCAGGGAAAATAATGTAGCTCTGCATGTATTTCATCAGGGCAGACAACACTCTGGACAAAACCTTTGAAAACATAGGCTGAGACATCCCAGATGATATGCCCACTGTTGTCTGAAACGACCCACTTGCCAAAAAATGGAGTACTGACAGAACCTGCACCAGAGGGGGAATCCCTGTAGGTTGGCGGATGGGGGACATCAGGTCTGGCTCCAGCTGGGCACATAGTTCATGAATAGTTGCTCTGTCAAGCCGGTATGTAAGTATGATATGTCGTTCTTCCATTGTCGACAGGTCCACCAGCGGTCGGTACACAGGAGGATTCATCCTTCTCCTCGCAAGTCCCAGCGGACGGTGCCTAGGAAGGACAACATGGAGCACAGAGTCAAGCAACCCACAGGTTCGTTCACACAGCTTGCACAGTACACGAATCGCTATGCATGGAACGGCTTGTATGAGTGGCAATGCAAGGCCTTGGCCTGTGTGACGCAGTAGAAATCATGCCATGTGGGCCCTTGAAATGGCGGCTGCCTGACCTGTGAAGTGTGACAGTGGGATGTGAGGTCACTGCGCTGGCGTGGCACACCGTGGCGGTAGGCGGTGGAAGACTGCGGCGCAAAGCAGCATTGGTTAACATTGAACCCTATGGGTCTCAGGAGCCAATGACGATGTGCGCCGGCGGTCGCGGTACGCACCGCCGCGGTACACACCGCCGCGGGCGTGACCGCCATTTTCTATCTGATTAATCACTCGAGACCTGATCATCCACAGGAGAGAACCTATACTGCAAGTGCTGCTGTGACCTCGGTCTGGGAGATACAATGGCTGCTGCGACTGGGGAAAGGGCCCCTGCCTTCACTTCCGAAGAATTGGAGAAACTTGTTGATGGGGTCCTCCCCCAGTATGCGCTACTCTACGGTCCTCCAGACCAACAGGTTAGTACACAGGGTGCACGCTGAATGGGTTATGCCTGTGTTGAGTGGGGTGTATGTAAGATGGTGGGGAGGGGAGCGAATGAGTAGTGCAACGCACGACAGATGGGAACATGTGCCACATGGCAAGGTTGGGGAGGGGGGGCCACTCACATCTACCATGCTGAAAAGTGATGATATTTCCTTTCCCACCCTGTACATGTCAAATAGGTCAGCGCCCATCAGAAGGTCGACATTTGGCGTGCCATCGCCAAGGACGTCCGGGCCCTGGGGGTCCACAACAGACGGGGCACCCACTGCCGAAAGAGGTGGGAGGACATCCGCCGCGGGACCAGAAGGACCGCCAAGTCTCTGCTGGGGATGGCCTCCCAACGTAGGAGGGGTGCCAGCCGCCAATTGACCCCCCTGATGTCCCGGATCCTGGCGGTGGCCTACCCCGATTTGGATGGGCGCGTGAGGACATCACAGCAGACACAAGGGGGTGAGTATCAGCACATTCTGCTATCTTTGCGCGCAGTGGAGGTGTCTCTGTGGGTAACTCAAGGCCAGGGCGCTTTCTGTAGGCTAGTCCCCTCCGTTAGCCATGGCCCTGTGCCCCCGCCCCCCACCTCTGTAGGGTGCCAAGTACAGCTATCCATGGTCCTGCATCACCCATGTGTGCATTTGTCGTCCATAGACCTGTAGGCCTAGTCACAAGAACTGAGTAGTGTACCCCGATTGCGCAGCGTAGTTCACGGGGCTTCTGTGTCTGTCCTCTCCGCCAACGGTGTTGTCAATGCATGCACTCAACCTGTCTTCATTTCTCCCCCCCACCCATTTTCTTTTTCTTCCTGTTCATGTGTGCATTAGCATCATCAGGCGGAGGAGAAGTGGCATCGGCGCACGAGGGAGCTGCATCTCACATGGCCCCGGAGGGCCATGCAACAGACTCCGAGTTCAGCAGTGAGACGGAGGGCGAGGGGAGCTCCACAACGGGGACCCGTGGAGACGTCAGCGACACCGACACGTCCTCGGAAGGGAGCTCCCTTGCGGTGGCGGCAACATCCGTGCCCACCGCAACTACAGGTACAGCCGCCACCCAGCGCACCAGCTCCGCCCTCCAAGCAGCCCCTCAGCGTTCGCCCCGTGCCCGCTCGCACACCAAGGCGGGCATCTCCTTCGCCCCAGGCACCTCAGGCCCTGCCCCAGTTACCCCTGCTGCCCTCAGTGAGGAGGTCATTGACCTCCTCCGGACGCTCATTGTTGGGCAGTCTACCCTTTTGAATGCCATCCAGGGGGTGGAAAGGGAGGTGCATCTGAGCAATGCATACCTGGAGGGCATTCATTCGGGTCAGGCTGCCCATCAGCGATCGTTCAACGCCCTGGCCTCAGCACTGATGGCAGCCATTGTCCCTGTCTCCAGCCTCCCTCTTCTAACTCCCTCCACCCAGTCCCAGTCTCCTGTTCCTCAGCCTATCCCATCCACACCATCAGACCAGCCTGCACACACCTCAACACCCAAGGGCAGCTCATCCAGACATAAGCACCACAGATCCCACAAGCATTCACACAAACAACATCCAGATGCAGACATGCCAACAGTCACTACCACCTCTGTGTCCCCCTCCTCCTCGTCTCCCTCCTCCCTCCCTGTGACGTCTCCACTCACACCTGCATGCACACCACCATCAGCCAGTACTTCCATCACCAGCACACCCTCCATTACAGTCAGCACACGTGCAGTCACCACCCCCACTGCCATTTACACGTCCCCTGTGTCCTCTCCCACTGTGTCTGTCACCCCCTCTTCCAAACCACACAAACGCAGGCAGCCACCCACCCAACAGCCATCCACCTCACGACAGCCTCCAGCCCAAGCACCTGCACCCAAAGACAGCACACTTGACTCTCCTACAACCACATCCTCTTCCTCCACTCCCATACCCACTGCACCTACCGTTCCCATTGCTCCTAAAAAACTTTTCCTCTCCAAAATTAACCTCTTTGCATCACCTGACCCACTCCCTCCATCTGGTAAGAGTCCAAAGAGCACCTCAGCCACCACCAGCCCTGCATCTAGTATCACCATAGTGCAGGGCTATTGGAGTCCACCAGCTCCTAGGGAAGGAACATCGGCCAGCAGCAAGGGGACAGCCAGCCCACCCCCTGGGAAGAGGACAAGAAAACTTAAGGGCCAGCGCGAAAAGCCTGAGACGGCTGTGTGAGTGGATGTGTAACTGTCTGAGTGGGTCTGAGTGGGTGCAGGAGAGTCTGACTGGAGCTGTGAGTGAGTGCATGAGGTTCTTAATGTGTCTCTGAGTGGGTGTTTGAGTGTCTGGGTGGGTGTGTGAGTGGGAGAATTGATTGAAAGAGAGACAGAGAGAGAAAGAAAGTGAGAGGGAGAGAGACAGATTTTTTTAGGCTTTGATGTCTGATATACTTAAAATGAGATATTTGTCTACAATTTAAATTAAAAATGTATTTGCTACTTTTAAAAACTATAATAATTTGTTTGTTATAAAAACATTTGGAAAAAAATTTAAATTAGTCCAATTGGACTCACCCCCCAATGCTCAGTGTGAAGGTCTGCCACCTTCAGCTGAGCTATGGGTTTGATTTTTAAATTATTTTTTTAGCCCTGTATGGGCTATCTGGGACTGCGAGGGAGCCCTCAAGGGCTCTCCACGGTCCCTACTGATTTATTCATGTATTTATTTATTTATTACTTTTTTGTAATTAAAAATCCCTTTAGGGCCTATCTGGCAGCACGAGGGAAGCCTTAAGGCTTCCCTCGCTGAGGCAATGATCTGGCAAGCAGGCAGATGCTTTGACAACAGCTCCGTGCTTGCTGAAGCATTTCATCTCTGTCCCCTGCACACGTGCAGGGGACAGAGATGAAAGCTTCGGAATTTGACAGCAGGTCCCGCTTTCAAAACCAGAAGTGTTTGCTATAGCTTGGCTGCAGCTGCAGCTGCAGCTGCAGAGCTGCAGCCAAGCCACAGTAAACAGCTATGTCCCAGGGGTGGGTACCCTGGACATAGCGGGAGCCGGCCATAGGTGGTGGTGGTCCCCAGGGCCATGAGTGGTTCCACGAGGAGGCTGAGGGCCCCCCCACAAATAAAAATAGTCCCGGGGAGGTGGTGGTCCCTGGGGTGTGGGGTGCCACACGCCCCAGCTTATATTAGATTATAAGCCCCAGGCAGGTGGAGGTCCCCTGGGCTGTGGGGGGCCAGGATGCTCCCCCACACAAAATGTTAAATGCCCCCGGGACCTGGCCCACCCAGGGGCCGGTAAAAAACAAGCATGGGAGCCCGTGCTTGTTTTTGAAAAAGAAAAATGTTGCCACAAGTTTGTGGATATCACAAATTCACCGCAAAAAAATAATTTAAAAAATATTTTTTTCTCCACCAGAGCTAAGGGGTCAGGGTGTCCCTACCCTGGCCCCTTATCTTTTTTTTTACTTGTTTTCCATGACTCGGCTCAAGTCGAGTCCCAAGATGGCTGCCAACACTTCCTGGTTTGAAGTGTTGGAAGCCAATCACAGCTGTGCATTTCCCTGCACAAGCTCATCTTTTTTCACGAATACTTCGCAGCCAGAGATATACAAATTTGAATTTCCCTAAATTTCTCAAAAACTACCGAACAGATTTACACCAAATAATAAAAAACACAATCTGCTTACCAACAGCTAGCTTTCTGCCAAATTTGGTGTAATTCAGTCCAGCGGTTCAGCTGTAGACATGTTGACAGATCCTATGGGAATTAACATGGTAAACGTAAAGTTTTTTTAGTCCCGGCCCGCTTGATGGATCACCCAGATCGCCGCATGGAAACATAGTCGTAACTATAACTACCTAGTGGCGACTGTCACTAGGTTATAATAAATATATATATATATATATAGTGGTTGGCTTCTTTTAGGTGGAGATCCACTATACAGCAAAGTCTTTAAGCATCAGATTAGCAAGTGCCATACAGGCCCATATAGAGGATATGGCACAAACTAGACCCAAGAGAGGTCTAGAGAAATAACATCTAGTGGCTAAGGACTCTAACTGTAGAAAATATGTGTTCATGGCCCAAATGATTAATGCTCAGCCTGAGACTAAATACTGAACAGATACTCTTTTCAGTGTGTCAGAAATTCTCCTGACCAAGATAGGATTTGCATCCCAATAAGTCTAAAGGTATGCTACCATTACATCATAGAATTACACAGGGAGTCATTAAATAATTGGAAGTAAATACATTGCAGGTAGGTTTTTCTATGTTTACATCATTAGTGCTCCACTTCACAATATTTATTTAGGGCCTCATTATGAGTATGGTAGTATGAGGACCGCCACACTCGCATTGAAGGTCGGATCGGCAAACTCAAGGCGGTCCGACTGCCCAATTACAACCCTGGCGGGCGGACCCGCCAGGGGACCACCGTCCCCGCCGGGACCATCGTACCTGATGGCATGACGACAGTCAGAGTTGTATTCAGCCCGGGCGGCACTGAACTCAACACCGCCTGGCTAATTACAACTCCCCTCACTGCCAGCATTTCCATGGCGGTTTCGCAGACATGGAAAGGCTGGTGGTGAGGGTGTGATGCAGGGCCACAGAAGGCCCATTGCATGGGCCGTGCAGGGGCCCCCCTGCAAAGCACCATCAGAATGCGCTCTGTTGCAGACACTGCGCATTCCGAGGGTGATGGTCGGCCCACTCTGTGCTATGAGATAGCACTCAGCTCCTTTAAGGGTGCCGAGTGCTATCTCATAGCACTGTACCTGCCAGTCTGACTGGCGGGAATGCTCTATTGCAATGTTGCCTCTGGTCAGACCGGCAGGAACATTTTAATAGGGCAGGATGGGACACCACCACCATGGCATCCTCCCCATGAGTTTGGCGGTCCCATGATTGGACCGCCAAACTCGTAATGAGGCCGCAAATATTTAAAATGATAGATGGAAATGCCAGTTAAAATTAATGATGTTAGACTAACAAAATCACTGAAATTTACCACTTATTGTCATCTCAAGCAAGCAGAACTTGTACCCAAGAGTAACTATAACTCTCGCCCTTGCCATTCACAGTGTTGTTATGAATGGTGTAATTTCAGATGTTGTTAGGGTTGTTATCAATACAGTCATTGAACATATCATGAGCAACAAGCAGTGCATGGCGAGGGTATAGTTTATAGTTATAGTATGACTGAACACCCAAATACTTTCCAGGAGGAAGCTGAAGTGGGTGAACTGTTTTTGGAAAGTTTCATGAAGATTCATCAAAGGGGGCCAAAATTATAAGCAACCCAAAAAATCAATTTCCTATAGAAATGTGGTCTTAACTATAACTACCCTACCCTATGGTAGATAGATAGATAGACTTTCCCAAGCTGGTGAGACAGGGTGTCCTGCTAAGAGCAAGACACTGGGTGCAGATCAAAAACGAAATCAAATAAAAGACAACCTGTTTGGTTTGGCAGCAAGGCAGGAGAAGCAGCTGGACAAAATCATTACAAAGCTTCCAACACAGAAAGAGTTACCAGAGAGGTCAGGACGAAGCAGTTTGGGACTGTATTTGATGGGCTTAAGATTTACACAAATCTTATAGCTGCTATTCATCTTCTGCTACCATCTGATTAACAACATTATTTGCTGCTATTCAGCATTTACTCTGCAGGGGTCATTCTGCAGGTTCGGCTGATGCTAATACTCAGAAATCCATCACCAAAAAATAAATGTTTTCTTTGAGCATTGAACTCTTGACGTTTATATCACATGTGAAGGCTGAACATTTTCCTAGCTTACCAAGACTTTGCTTTGTGTACCTTGACTCTAAACACCTGTCGTGTATGTTGACCTTTTTAATTAACTCATACTCAGGGCCTGATTTTGAGTTTGGCGGATGGAAAGACTTGTCCGGCGAACTTCCGACAGGGAGGCTGCCACTATACTGGCTACCTCCCCGCCGGGCCCATTACAACTTTCCTGCATGGCTGATGGGCGGAAACCAAGGTTTTTGTCCGTCAGCCCAGTGGGAAAATGTCGGCTCATAATTGAGCCAACTGCAATGCATAGCAGACAGTGAGCATTGCGAGGGTGCTGGGCAGGGGGACCCTTGCACTGTCCATACCAAATGCATGGGCAATACAGGGGCCCCTCTGTGCCCCCCTGCACCTGTTCTCCACCAGCCTTTTCATAGTGGTGCTCACTTCAGCGCCACCCTGGCTGATTCTGACCTCCGCCACCGTCAGCCCATTGGGATTGAAAATACCGGCGGTAGGTTGGCAGGGTTGCCCGCCAACCTCATAATGTGCAGTCAGACCACCATAACCCCGGCGGTCCAACAGCCACCACAAGTGTGGTGGTCCAAGGACCGCCTCACTCCTAATCAGGCCCTCAGTCTAATGCAAAAGATAGACTAATATAATAATAGGGTGTGCATATCTGTTTGTATTATAAAAATGTGGTCATTATTTTCCATGGCTATGACTTTCTTCCCTTGAACTAAAATGCTTGTCAGCATCTATTGCCATTCCATTACCATAACATAAATGCAATGTTACTTATTTCAAATACAATAACAAGAATCTTTATTCAGCTTAAAAAAGCCATAAATAGATATGTTGTAAAATAAGAATTAAAAGAACTATTTCACTGCAATGAAATTGAAAACTCATGAAAACAATGTCCCTCCAGTGTCTGTTATACATAAGTGTGTAGACAAACAGGACCATAAAAACGCTATTTACAAGTGCTGGGGTGTAGGGGTTGGGTGGATGGACATCAAGCATACACTTCATTATTGACATACGCCCAAAAGACTATGGCCCTCATTATGACCCTGGCGGATGGCGGTATTATGGAGAAAAGTGCTGCCAACAGGTTGGCGGTACTTTTCCCCACAATATGACATTGGCGGTTTGGCTCATGCCAAACCGCCAACGTACCACTCTGTCCACCACGGCGGTGACAGCCACTGGGCTGGTGGCCATCACTAGCCCACCCGCGGGATTATGACCCCGCCTACCGCCATGGTTTTCGTGGCATTCCTTACCTGTCACTGATAGGGGTCTTCCCTGCCCCCTCCCCAGATTTCCCCCACCTCACTCCCTCTCCAGACCCACCCCCAACATACACACACCTTCACGCACCATCACACACACTCATACACACACTCATACCCACATGCACCCACGCATGCATTCATCCATTCACACACACATCCAAACACACATATATACATACAAGTACACACACATTCACACAACACACAATACACCCACTCACAAATCCACACATGCACATACACACCACCTGCAAAGCACCCCCACATTCACACACACAAACATACACACACACCCACACACACACAACACCCCCGACCCCCTCCCCCAACTTACATGATTTCAGGGGGTCCTCGAGCAGGAGACAGGACGGGGCGCTGCTGCCAGCAGCAGCATCCACCAGCAGAACACCTTACCGCCATCCGCCACCATGACCACAGCCAAATTCCGCCATCTTTCTGGCGGAATTCCGGCAATGGTCATAATATGGAGGACGGCTGGTAGCTGCAGCGACGGTCTTTTGGCGGCCATTGCCACGGCGGTAGGCGGTTTTTACCGCCACTGTCATAATAAGGGCCTATATCACTCCATCATCCATGGAATATATTCAAACTGTTAAAATTCATGGATCTCCTAAAGTCATAAATAAGTAAATTTATTGAGCAAACCATAAATAAGATTAAGACCTTTAAAACATCACTTCATCTCCTAATGCACATGGTCAGGTAATTAATCTCCCATAGATTTCCTAATATGCATGACTTATTTCAAATACAATTAGTATGTAATGCAACGATTAATGCTATTTGCACAATGGAAGAAATTACATGTGTTAAAATAATGTATTTATTTTTAATCTAAACAAATCCTAAATGGCATACACATATGCTTTTTGTAACACACACATACATTTTAAAAATTTATTATTTCAAACTGATACATTATTATTTAGAAATCTGGGCTGCTCATGCAGAATCAATACAGTAAAGTACATGAGATGTGCAGTAAAATAAATGTAAACATTTTAAATTAAAATTGTTTGTTGGTTATTTTTATATAATGAAACAAAAAAATGACAAGGGAAACACTAATTAATATAAAGAACTAAATAGCAATATTGCATTAAATGCAAAAACACAGTATCCAATAAATTTTAATAAAAATATTTTAAACAATTAATTTAATCCTTTACCTTTATTTTACAAAAGAAAAATACATTTAAACCAGCATCCTTTTAACCAATGGCACAAGTAAATTATTCGTTGGTTGTCATGATTTGTATAACTCAGGAAAAGAATAAGACACTATGCTGAAATAACAGATCTTATATTAATGCAGATTATACCATACTACTATAATTACTTATTTTATGAGACATAATTCATTTGTTAGATTGTAAATGATTTTTATATTCGACCAAATGATATGATCATACAGATGTTGCATTTTGAGCAACTAATACATTTCAATATACTGTTGCTATTGCTGAAGGTGCAATGGATCCACACATGACTCATTAGTTAGCCAATAGATGGCAAGAATAAATGGCACATGAATGTACAAATAAACAACATATTAATTATAGCAATTACATTTAGTATTATTATTTGTTAAAAAAAATACCTTAAAATGTTACATTTACACAATTAAAGACAACATTATTTGATATTTGTAATATTTTAGTAAAATATAAACATACATCAACATAGATGTTGAGCCTGGCTCTTTTGGCAGGTTCATCCCCTGACTTTTTGCCTCCTTTCTCCTATTTTTTCTGACCTCTTGCTGTTGGCTCTAGGACTTTAAGCACCTTATCACTGCTGATCAGTGCTAAAGTGCAGGTAATCTCCCTTCTAAAGTTGATATGATTGGCTTATAACTAATTGGCATATATGATTAACCTGTAAGTCCCCTGTACAGTGGTATCTCTATGCCCAGGGCCTGTAAATTAAATGCTACTAGTGGACCTGCAGCGCTGCTTGCGCCACCCACTGCAGTAGCCTTTCAAACCTGTCTGAGGCCTGCTAGAGCAGGGCCTGCGTGCACAGTTTTCTGCCACAGGGACCTGGCATCTAAATTTACTTGCCTGGCCCAGAACTTCCCTTTTACTACATATAAGTCACCCCTAAGGTAGGCCCTAGCTAGCCCTATGGGCAGGGTGCTATGTATGTAGAAGGCAAGACATGTGCCTGGTCACATGGCTTGTCCTGATAGTGACAAACAGCCTATTTGGTTTCTCACTGCTGTGAGTGCGGCCTTCTCATAGGATTGCATTGGAAATACCCTGCCTTATGTGCAGGGGGTATTGTCTGATTTATGAGGGGTAGCGTAGGCATGTTTGGTATGGTTGTAGTGGTAGTGAGAAATGCTGCTTACTGGAGTAGGTGGATTTTGTATTACTATTACAGAAATGCCACTTCTAGAAAGTCAGCATTTCTCTGTGCTTATGACTCTTGTGTTTTGCCGCTTGACTCCAATCCACATCTTGGCAGAGTGACAGTTGGGCTTTGTGCATACTTTTCGGACAGCCTGTAAACAGGGAGGGTGGAGGTGTCACAGAGGTGCATCTGGATACTGAATAGTCTTCCTGGGCTGAGAGAAGGGAGAGGCCCAGCACACCTGCATCTGTAAAGGCTGTGCCAGGGCCTCACACAAAAGGGTCGTTTACCCCCAACTGATGTTTGGATCCTGTGCTGGAGGATAGAGGGGGCACTCCCAAAACCAGTTGTAACTGGTTGGAACCTCCTCTTCCCTTTCTTTGTGAACAAACTGTAAAACTGAGTATAAGTACAGGGGAGTTTTCCCCAAAATTTGGTGACACCTTGGAACTTACTTTGAACTGGACACGTAAGGCTGGAAGGGACTCACCAGGAACCGCCATGGACTGCTCCTGCTGTGCTTCCCTGTGACCTGCTGGGTCACTAGGAGAGACTGACATCTGCCTGCATCCCTCTTGCGCTGGCCTGCTGCTGGGCTCTGCCACCGGAGCCCCTTTCTTTTTACTGTTGTCCCTCAGGGGCAGGGTGCCATGGCCCCTGACCCCTGCAACTGCCTAAAGCACGAGGGGTGCTTCACCTCATCATATAGCGTCTGGAAGGCGCTTGGCTGTGCCTTTACTGAGTGCTCCACTTGTTTTGCCCCATAACGCCTTGTGGCAATTTTCTGTGCCTCCCGTGCGCTTCGTAGCGCATTCCCACCCGAGATCACAGTCGCGACCCGGGCAGATTGCCTGGATGAGGGCTGGTGCCCAAGATCACCACCGCAGCCCAGGCGGGCTGTTTATGCGAAGCGCGAGTGAGTTGTGCTGGTCGGTGCCCCCGGGGTATGGGGAGAACCTGAAGAAAGTAAGAGAGGAGCGAATGTGCTCCTATCGGTGCCCCCAGGCGAAGTCCGCTCCGAGAAGCACCCCCGGGGCACCAGCAGGCCCACTCTTAGGTCGATTCCACCGCTGCGGACCGGGAGCCGGCTCTACACTCGCGCACCAGATTGGGTGCGGGCGAGTGGGCTGCTGATGGCCCCAGGAGGGAGAGGAGCCTCATCGGAGGCCCGTCTGGACCCCTCAGGGCTGCACAGAGAGCAGGACATGGGGGGACGGTGAGGATGAGTCTCCCTTCCTCCTGGTTGCTGCCTCACGAGCAGGAAGCTCCAGTTCTTAGACTAGGGGCCCCCTTGGTTGCCACTGGGCCCCCTTGTTCTTTGCTGCCTTTGGCTCACCCTCTGCAGGGCCAGTTGAGTCCCAGGGGCGCCCCCAGAGATCGCGTGCCCCAGGAGGGGCCCGATATAAAAACCAGGGGGGGTGCGTGTCGCACCCCTCACCCCAGAATCACTGGGAGGCCCCTGTTTTGCACAGTGGAGCGCCAGGGGCCCCCTTTGATCTCTTCGTGGCACTGGAAGTGCATTTTCATCATTAAAACAGGTACTTTGAAAGGACATACATATTTCTTGTGTTCCTGGTAAGAACATTATTGATTTATATGTTAACCTGCCTATTTTTATTATGTGTTACATATAAGTGTTGATTTTCCTTTTATGGGCATGACACGCTGATGTGTTTTATGACTTGCCATATGTTTTATAATGCTCTTGGTATAGGCATTGATGATACTTAATTACAAGGGAATTTATTTAGTAATGTGATTCCTAACTACTGCTTATGTTGCAGAATAATAAGTAACCTGTGTGTTATGTGTGACTACTGCTGGTTCTGCAGAGTAACTATGGTGTAACGTTCTGACAACTGCTTGAGTAGCAGGGTATTACTGACATGTTGTGTTTGGTCTAATAATTGCATTGTGTACAATACAGTTTATTTTTATATAACTTGGTGTTGTGTTTTCTTTGTGGTGGGGATAGTGTGTCACATGTGTTGTGTGTGTTGTGCAAACGCTTTACACATTGCCTCTGGGATAGGCCTGGCTGCTCGTGCCAAGCTACCAAGGGGGTGAGCAGGGGTTATCTTGGACGTGTAACTCCCTTGCCCTGACTAGAGTGGGTGTGTTCTGCCTGGCTCGGGTGCATACCCTAGCCAACCAGAAACCCCATTTCTAACATTGGTCATGAGCGGTGAGGAAAGGACTTGCACTGGCACAATATTATTGTGACTCATTATTTCACCACAAAAATGGTGTTTAAACCATCACATGTTTTGCGTCTCCTAACTTTCTCTCATTGGTAATTTTTCATGTTTTCAGTTCTCACCTTGGGTGTTTGGGTTGTCTCACTTGTGTTTACTTTACCTTTTCAAAATGGGGCCATCCTTTAATTTAGAGGACCTGCCATTTGACACGCAGGAGAAATGAGAGGGGTTGTGTAGAGAGAGAGGACTGCCAGTGGAAGGGGACTTCAGGAGATCTATGAATTGTTTTGAAAGGTTTGTGACAAATGCCCAGGGGAGGAATGTGCTTAGGGGGTACCCAGAGGATCCTGAGTGTAGTGAGGATTCCCAATGGGAGGGCTCCCAGACCTCATCCCTAGAAAGCGATGGAGAGACTGATCAGGGGGGTGAGAATAACCAGGTGGAGATGCCAGTTGACAGGGAAGGCCCCAGTGATAGGGAGTCCTTTGCTGGGTCCAGTGTAAGAAGCAGGGCTAACTCTCATTCCTTGACGCCTGATGAGCTTAGAGATAGGCGGAAAGAGAGGGACCTGAAGTTGCAGTTAGCACGCCTAGCTGTGGAGTAGAGAAGGGCTGAGATGGAGAAGGCCTAAGTACAGGAGAGGATGGCAGAGGCAGAGAAGGCTCACTGTTGAGGAAAGTCTGAAGGTTCTACACTCACCAAGGCTGTAGGTGGAGTCCTGTGGTGGCAGCAATGTAGAGCGCTGTAACAAAGATGTTCCTCACATACCCACAGATCTCGTAACTAGGCTCCAAAAGGGGGGTGGCATACGTCAGTGGTTAATGCAATATGAGAGTGCTCTGGTAGAGCGTAGGATCCCTCAGAAGGATTGGGGGACTGGCCTAGGGAGCTACATTCATGAGGAGGGGAGGGATGCCCTACTGACTCTGAAAGGGAGTGACAGGGAGGGGTACTTCACTATGAAGAGCGCACTGATTGTGAAGTATGGTTCTTCCCCTGAGGAATACAGAAAGAGGTTCAGGGGCTGTAAGAAACTGCCCCACCAGTTTTGGGAGGAGTTTGTGGGGGATTGCTGCACTGCACTAGATGGATGGGTGAAGGGTAGCATAGTAAACAATTTTGAAGGGCTGTTCAATCTGATTGTCAGAGAGCACCTGCTTTGCTGTTGTTTTTCAGGGTTACGCCAACACTTTTCAGTGTGTGAGCTCTCTGACCCCGGGAAGCTTGCAAAGGAGGCAGATGGTTGAGTGCCAGAGGGTCTGGTGTGGCATTAGAGGGTGTTCCTAAAGAGAGTGGTCTAGGTGTTTCCCAACCAGGTGGGGTGGGAAAGGCTTGTGTTCCAGGTAGTTCCCAGTATAGTGGGAAAGGTTTGGGATCCCATGTCATTGTCTCAGAGGAGAGGGAGTGGGGGTGGTCTGTGTCCCAGGATGCCCAAGACCCAGTCTCATAGCCAGGTTGGTTCCATGAGTGGAAGCCAGGAGGGGAGCCTAGCCTGCACCGCAGGGCCAGCTGCTCAGAAGGATCCCATTTTGCCAGGAGGACTTGGGCAGGTGGCTGGTGATACCGTTCCGCTGGTCCTGGTCTCTGGTAGTCTCACTCCAGAGTGGAGGAGGCCATAATCCAGGCATAGGGTTAACAAGGGGTTGCGTACCCCAGTGGAGAACCTGGAGGGTCAGCTATGAGGTCAGAGCACCCCAGGAATGACCTTGATGAGACTATTTCTGGGTTCGGGGGAATCCACAATCTGCCAGATGGGCAGAGGTCAGGCGACCTGCACCAGCCGGACTCTTGTTTTCCCTTGGGGAAGGTGTTTCCCTTGTGGGTGGTAGGTGTGCGCCCCAGGAAGTCCTGGGTGCAACAGACAATGGTTCCACCTCAGGGTGGTGACTCTGGGTTGGATGATCAGGTTCAGGGCGTAAACTCCGACCTGATGGGGAGTAGGTGTGCTCCCCAGGAAGTCCTGCTTCACCGGGCAATGGTCCAGTCTCAGGATGTACACTTTGGACTGGGTAGACAGGTTCAGGGGTAAACTCTGACCTGGTTGGGGGGGCGGTTAGTGTGCTCAGCCCATGTGTAACTTCTGGTTCATCCCCTGACTTTTTGCCTACTTCCTCCTATTTTGTCTGACCTCTTGCTGTTGGCTCTAGGACTCTGAGCACTTTATCACTGCCTATCAGTGCTAAAGTGCAGGGGCTCTCCCTTCTAAAGTTGATATGATTGGCTTATATCTAATTGGCATGTATGATTTACCTGTAAGTTCCTTGTACAGTGGTATCTCTATACCCAGGCCCTGTAAATTAAATGCTACTAGTGGACCTGCAGCGCTGCTTGCGCCACCCACTGAAGTAGACTTTCAAACCTGTGTCAGGCCAGCTAGTGCAGGGCCTGCGTGAACAGTTTTCTGCCACAGGGATCTAGCATCTAAATTTACTTGCCAGGCCCAGAACTCCCCTTTTACTACATGTAAGTCACCCCTAAGGTTGGCCTTAGCTGGCCCTAGGAGCAGGGTGCTATGTATGTAGAAGGCAGGACATGTGCCTGGTAGTGTGGCCTGTCCTGGTAGTGAAAAACGGACTATTTGGTTTCTCACTGCTGTGATTGCTGCCTTCTCATAAGATTGCACTGGAAATTCCCTGCCTTATGTGTATGGGGTATTGTCTGATTTATGAGGGGTGGCGTAGGCATGTTTGGTATGGTTGTAGTGGTAGTGAGAAATGCTGCTTACTGGAGTAGGTGGATTTTTTATTACTATTACAGAAATGCCACTTCTAGAAAGTCAGCATTTCTCTGTGCTTATGACTCTGGTGTTTTGCAGCTTGACTCCAATCCACATCTGGGCAGAGCGACTGTTGGGCTTTGGGCATACTTTTCGGACAGCCTGTACACAGGGAGGGTGGAGGTGTCACAGAGGTGCATCTGAATACTGAATAGTCTTCCTGGGCTGAGAGAAGGGAGAGGCCCGGCACACCTGCATCTGTAAAGGCTGTGCCAGGGCCTCACACAAAAGGGTTGTTTACCCTCAACTGATGTTTGGAGCCCGTGCTGGAGGAGAGAGGGGGCACTCCCAAAACCAGTTGTAACTGGTTGGAACCTCTTCTCGCCTTTCTTTGTGAACAAACTGTAAAACTGAGTATAAGTACAGGGGAGTTTTCCCCAAAATTAGGTGACACCCTGGAATTTACTTTGAACTGGACATGTAAGGCTGGAAGGAACTCACCAGGAACCGCCATGGACTGCTGCTGCTGTGCTGTCCTGTGGCCTGCTGGGTCACTAGGAGAGACTGCCATCTGCCTGTATCCCCCTTGTGCTGGCCTGCTGCTGGGCCCTGCCACAGGTGCTCCTTTTCTTTTACTGTTGTCCACCAGGGGCAAGGTGCCATGACCCCTGCAACGGTCTAAAGTATGAGGAGTGCTTCACCTCGTCATATAGCCCCTGGAAGGTGCTTGGCTGTGCCTTTACTAAGCACTCCACTTGTTTGCCCCATAACGCCTTGTGGCGCTTTTCTGTGCCTCCCCTGCGCTTCATAGCGCATTACCGCCTGAAATCACTGCTGCGACCAAGGCAGATTGCCTGGATGGCGACTGCTGCCCGAGATAACCGCTGCAGCCCGGACAGGCTGTTCATGCAAAGCACGAGTGCATAACGCTGGTTGGTGCCCCCGGGGCACGGGGAGAAAATGAAGAAAGTCGGGTGTGGGCGAGTGGGTTGCTGACGGCCCTGGGAGGGAGAAGAGCCTCATTGGAGGCCCCTCTGGACCCCCCAGGGCCTCACAGAGAGCAGGACGCAGGGGGGAAGGTGAGGGTGAGTCCCCCTCCCTCCCAGTCGCTGTCTCATGAGCTGGAAGCTCTAGTTCTTCAGCCAGGTGACCCCTGATTGTTGCTGGACCCCCCTTGTTGTTTGCTGGCTTTGCCCCCCACCTCCCCCCGGAGGGCCATTTGAGGCCCTGGGGGGCCCCAGAGATGGCAGGCCCCACGAGGGGCCGATATAAAAAATGGTGGGGGTGCGTGTCACCTCCCCTCACCCCAGAATCACCAGGAGGCCCCCAGTTTGCGCAGTGGAACACCAAGAGCCCCTTTTGTTCTCTTTGTGGCACTGGAAGTGCCTTTTCATCATCAAAACAGGTATTTTGAAGGGACATACATATTTCTTATGTTCTTGGTATTTACATTATTCATTTATATGTTATCCTGCCTATTTTTATGATGTATTACAAATAGGTGTTGGTGTTCCTTTTATGGGCATGACATGCTGATATGTTTTATGACTTGCCATTTGTTTTATAATGCTCTTGGCATAGGCATTGATATGACTTTAATGACAAGTGTGTTTATTTAGTAATGTGATTCCTGACTACTGCTTATGTTGCAGAATAATAAGTAACCTGTGTGTTATGTGTGATTACTGCTGGTTCTACAAAGTATCTATGGTGTAACATTCTGACAACTGCTTGAGTAGCAGGGTTTTACTGACATGTTGTGTTTGGTCTAATAATTGCGTTGTGTACAATACAATTTATTTTTAAATAACTTGGTGTTGTGTTTTCTTTGTGGTGGGGCTAGTGGATCACATGTGTTGTGTACAATACAGTTTATTTTTATATAACTTGGTGTTGTGTTTTCTTTGTGGTGGGGATAGAGCGTCACGTCTGTTGTGTGTGGTGTGCAAACGCTTTGCACATTGTCTCTGGGATAGGCCTGACTGCTCGTGCCAAGATACCAAGGGGCCAACAGGGGTTATCTTGGACGTGTAACTCCTTTGCCCTGACTAGAGTGGGTGGGTTCTGCCTGGCTTAGGTGCATACCACAGCCAACCAGAAACCCAATTTCTAACAAAAGACATGACCATGCTATAGATGTCTAGATTTGACTGTAAAGTCTAAAGCGAAATACAATTGAATTATATTACTTGCTTTTAATATAACATTTCTAGTGAAAACATTTACAATGTTTCACATAAAACACTGGTGCATTTACCATTAGTCAAACATATACTGTATCAAATTACATCTCACTTCACGGCTGTCTTCTTAATCACTGTCACCAACATCACCCTCTGCACTGTTTTGTAATCACCTATAGTGATAAGTGGTATGTTTCTCTGTGGGGCAATGTTGTGTAGCACGCAGCAGAGCCCCACATTATTATTGACCTTTCTAGGAGAGTGCAGTAAAGCACTACCAGCATTATCTAGTTATCTGAAGCATACTTTGAAGACCTAAAAAGTACATTCCACACAACCACCTGATGCATACTCCTGCTTCAGTATAACTCACCTTCCCTGGTGTTTTTGGGTCACTTAAATATGTTAAAAGCCATCTTCTCCTTGGATATGCTGAATCCCCCTAAATAAAATAAATGAATAGATAATTAGGTTAGTACAAACATAAATATATATTTAAATTTATAAAATGATCTTTTAATACTTTGCACATTAACTTTCTAATAACCCATGCTTTTCTTTATGCTAGGGCTACCATCTGTTGTGGTACATGCTTTTGCAAAGTATCATCGAGCCCACAAAACTTGACACATACACTAGTAATACATAGGTCTGTGCTGCAGACCACCTGCACATTGATCGAATGAAAGTACTTTTGGTTACACAAGACCTGCTCCCTGTCTTGAAGCAAAATCAAAGCAATATGTGTTCAGTCACTAATTACATCCACATGTGTAATCTCTCCTAAATCTGCCTTGATGTTATTAATAATTGGGGGATCATTAGGCAAGTAGAACTGTGAAAGGACAGAGGAAACTCTATTAGGTTCAACAATAGTAAATTGAAAAGACCAAGTTGACAGAAATGTAACACTGACATTGTCTTAACAAGTAATGAGATTGCAGTTGAAATGTGGGTGTCTGAAATATGGTTCTATTTCATTATATTTCCCAAATCCAGTATTGTATTGTAGTCTAACATTTATTTTCTAGTGATATGTCTTTCTTGTATGTTATGGAAATTTAGACGTGGGCATGACCTGTAAACTCATACATTGGTAGAAATTCCGTCTAACTGTAAATAAATGTATGTTAGAAACATTTTTATAAAAATGTAGATATATTTTGATTAAAATGTACAATATTTTAATGTACTGTAAAGACTTAGGGCCTAATTCAAAAAGTATCTTATACCTTTCAGTAATTTACACTTTGGAATAAGTTTACTACTTTTTGGAATTCACACACTCTGAGTATATATTTACTTCTAAAGTGTATGTTACATAATTCCACTCTCTAAATAGTCCAACTGGCTTACTCTGGTGTGGGTGGGTGATGTCCTTCCATAAACCCCTTCCTGAATTTCCCTAAACCCCTCCCACATTTACTACTAAAACCTTTACTTATGTGTGAAGACTCCACAGTTGGAGCAGGTATAAGTAAGGCAGAGGCGTATAATGACTCGTAATGTCATTATTGTAGCAGAGTATCATGGCTGGCAAACTCTACAGGGAGTGCAGAATTATTAGGCAAATGAGTATTTTGACCACATCATCCTCTTTATGCATGTTGTCTTACTCCAAGCTGTATAGGCTCGAAAGCCTACTACCAATTAAGCATATTAGGTGATGTGCATCTCTGTAATGAGAAGGGGTGTGGTCTAATGACATCAACACCCTATATCAGGTGTGCATAATTATTAGGCAACTTAACAAAAAACAAATATATACCCATTTCAATTATTTATTATTACCAGTGAAACCAATATAACATCTCAACATTCACAAATATACATTTCTGACATTCAAAAACAAAACAAAAACAAATCAGTGACCAATATAGCCACCTTTCTTTGCAAGGACACTCAAAAGCCTGCCATCCATGGATTCTGTCAGTGTTTTGATCTGTTCACCATCAACATTGCGTGCAGCAGCAACCACAGCCTCCCAGACACTGTTCAGAGAGGTGTACTGTTTTCCCTCCTTGTAAATCTCACATTTGATGATGGACCACAGGTTCTCAATGGGGTTCAGATCAGGTGAACAAGGAGGCCATGTCATTAGATTTCCTTCTTTTATACCCTTTCTTGCCAGCCACGCTGTGGAGTACTTGGACGCGTGTGATGGAGCATTGTCCTGCATGAAAATCATGTTTTTCTTGAAGGATGCAGACTTCTTCCTGTACCACTGCTTGAAGAAGGTGTCTTCCAGGAACTGGCAGTAGGACTGGGAGTTGAGCTTGACTCCATCCTCAACCCGAAAAGGCCCCACAAGCTCATCTTTGATGATACCAGCTCAAACCAGTACTCCACCTCCACCTTGCTGGCGTCTGAGTCGGACTGGAGCTCTCTGCCCTTTACCAATCCAGCCACGGGCCCATCCATCTGGCCCATCAAGACTCACTCTCATTTCATCAGTCCATAAACCTTAGAAAAATCAGTCTTGAGATATTTCTTGGCCCAGTCTTGACGTTTCAGCTTGTGTGTCTTGTTCAGTGGTGGTCGTCTTTCAGCCTTTCTTACCTTGGCCATGTCTCTGAGTATTGCAGACCTTGTGCTTTTGGGTACTCCAGTGATGTTGCAGCTCTGAAATATGGCCAAACTGGTGGCAAGTGGCATCGTGACAGCTGCACGCTTGACTTTTCTCAGTTCATGGGCAGTTATTTTGCGCCTTGGTTTTTCCACACGCTTCTTGCGACCCTGTTGACTATTTTGAATGAAACGCTTGATTGTTCGATGATCACGCTTCAGAAGCTTTGCAATTTTAAGAGTGCTGAATCCCTCTGCAAGATATCTCACTATTTTTGACTTTTCTGAGCCTGTCAAGTCCTTCTTTTGACCCATTTTGCCAAAGGAAAGGAAGTTGCCTAATAATTATGCACACCTGATATAGGGTGTTGATGTCATTAGACCACACCCCTTCTAATTACAGAGATGCACATCACCTAATATGCTTAATTGGTAGTAGGCTTTCGAGCCTATACAGCTTGGAGTAAGACAACATGCATAAAGAGGATGATGTAGTCAAAATACTAATTTGCCTAATAATTCTGCACTCCCTGTATAATGAAGTTAGGGTTTAATTTATTGTTGGCAGGGTTGATTTTTGTTCCTCCAGGGCACCAGAGGTATATTTAAAGATCACCTCCTTCCTGGTGGAAACCTCTATGTCTTAAGAGGAAGACCTGACAGAAAGTAACGGGGGTAACCCTGAATCACATCACACCTGATGTAAATGTATATGTTAAAAAAACAATGGTCCCTAATTCAAAATCATAAACAGAAATGTTAGTATAATTAAGTTATGATGGCATAACAAAGATAACATGTACATAAACTCAAAATTGATTTGAAGATATCATAAAAAAGTGCCTGTAAGATAACCATGCTGGGTGCTCAAAACCATGACACACCAATATTAATATGCAGAATAAGGGTGACATATAACATTCCTTGGAGTACAACGCTATAGACTCTATAGAAGTAGTTATAAGAGTCTGTGAATCCTAAAGTTGACAGCATTTCAATACTGTTATATGGGCTCATCATCAGGACTCACAGCGCGAGAATGAGCTAAGTGAAAGGCAGAGGAAAAAAGGAATCAATAAAATGTATGGGATGACATACTGAAAACACACTTGAGATGAAACACACCATGCTGTGCTAAAAAGAGATCTCAGATCCCTTAGAAAGCACCAAATGGACATCTGTTTTGAAAAAAAAGCACACTTTTTAGAGAGAGGCCAAGGAAGAACACAGAGACGTGAGAGAGATGGGAGGACAGCACAAAAATGGCACAACAACTCTGTGGGGGACAGGCAAACCTGACACAAGGATTATCAATGGGGGCCCTAAAGGAGTAAATGATTCACAGATACTTCTCATCTTTAACCATTTTATGGAATTTACAGAGATCTCCCTACTCAGTTGAAGTGTATCTTTCCTGCTGAATGAAAGGACTGACTTCTTAGAAAAAGAAACTGAATTACTAAAATTCTTTAGGAGAATCAGACTCAGGGCCTTTTTCAAGGGCATCTCCCCTAATCAAGATGTCACAGGCCTAACACCACCATCCACATTTGTTCTCCTATCAATTGCATCCTGAGTCCTTACTTTAGAGATATTGTTTTCCATAGAGATCTCCGGGTTGCACCACAAACACTACTAAATTTCTTACAATATCTCTCGTCAGCGAAGAACAGACACTTAAGAATACGTCCTCTCTTGTCATAAAATCAGCAGACAAAGGAGGATATATAGTCATGCAAGACACAGATGAGTATAAAAAATAAATGTATTGTAAACTGTCCAATAGTCAACATTATATCAAATGTAACATAGACCCCAAAAAAAAAACAAGAGGGCTATTTAAGTCCAAATGAATTTATATTCTTAAATACAAAGGCTCCCAGAACTCTAGTTTTATATATACTTCTAAAACTTCATAAAAACACTAGTGCATTACCAGGTATGCCGTTCGTCTCAGATTGCAGCTCTATACTAGAACCTATTAGTCAATATGTGAGCTTCTTTATAAGAACCCAGTCCACTCCACTAACTTTGTCCCATCCACTACATAAAATGGCAATTTGAACTATATTAACATAACTGAAGATAAAGCTTTCAATTTATCAATTCCCTTCTTGGTTACTCTTGATATTGAGTCGCTTTACACAATCATTCCCCAACTTGAGGGCTTTCTGCTATCCAAAACTTCCTTGAAACTAGACCTCATTTCCAAGTCTTTTATTGTCTGTCTCTTAAGGCTAGGCCTCACAAAAATAATCAGTTTGATATTCAGTCCTATTTATATATTTAAGTGGTATTGAAAGTTTGGAGGAATGTTTTCTCTCAAATTTGCATTTCTTTACATGGACAATCTAAAGAACATGCCAATTTTAGTACCTGTGAATACCTACAGACAGCATATCTTTCTTTGGAAGAGTTTTATAGATGATATGAGGACAAAACGATTGCTAACCCACTGCAGGAAACATGGTGGCCACGTTCTGTACCTTGTGACAGCCCATCCTCTAAATGCACAGAAATCTCCATCATCAAAGTGGAGATATGTTAATACTATAGGTTGTACAGTGCCAGGGCAGCAGAGTGCATCCCTGCACAACAAAATACAGCCCAACAGGATCTCAATTACCTCCTTAGTATGTTGTGACGTAGATCATAAAAATATATTGTGACATCACTTAAGTTTGTTGGACAGAACACTGTATGACAAACAAAGTAGTTGAAAAATTCACCATATAATAAATACATTGTTGTCAATGCTACTTGCTTTAAGGGTGGTGGGGCATCCACCACACTTTTGACATAGTGCCTGGAAAAGCAGGACACAGTAAGGAATATATTTATGGATCATGTAAATCTCTTACACACATAGCAAGATCATTTATATATATATATATATATATATATATATATATATATATATATATATATATATATATATATATGTAAAGAGACTTTTTGCTATTAAACAACGTATGCAAGTACAAACGCTGTCCGAGTGTCTTGTTTGAATTCAGGGAAGTGACTTTTGTGTATGTGGATTTCCGGGTCCATGCTCGGACCGTCATGGAGGTGTGCCTCAGGAGATATATATATATATATATATATATATATATATATATATATATATATATATAAATGTATGTATAAATGTATGTATATCTCTGTGTGTGTGTAAGATTACAATAAGTGAGACAAAATCAACTCATTGATTTAGGTATTAAAATTGTATTTTTAATTTGTATTTTTAAGTCTGGGAAGAAATATGACAAACTCCCTGGTATTGTACTTATTTTAAACGTGTTTGTCAGATCATTGCTAAAAGGAGATATGGCTAACTTAGAGCAACCATTTATAATCATGTATATTTTTTGTTCCATGTTTGTTTCATAGAATCCTAGGAATATTCTGAGGAAGACGCTGAAATAATTCCTGGAAAATTATTGGACTAGTCAGTGAAGTTGGAGGCATGTGCCAATGGCACTGAAGGACCCAGTGCACTGAGGATGAGGGGGCTGGCACTGAAGGTAGCTTGGGGTCCACAGAATTGGATGATTCACAGTATCCCAGCCAGCCTGTTGTGGTGGGGCAAAGACTGTACCATCTACTAAGGATCCACCATCCCCACCATCCCCATTGTTCCAGCAACTCCAGGAGAGCTAGCCCCAAGCCAGGGGACATTGGGTAGGGTTTTCCTTTGCCTTAGGCACCTCTCATCCTGCTTCCGTGCCACAACACCTTGTTTCCAAGGAGGCACTACAGATTATTAAGGACCTTTGTCTCCAGTGTTGTGTGTCCTCCAGGATTTGGTACAGAAGGTGGACTGAATTGTCAAAATCCCGGAGAACATTCATTGAACACAGGTTGCTCAGCAGAAAAGCACAAACTTCCTTGAGGAGATATTGCCTCCTCAGAAACAAAGAGTACAACTCCCCTGTCCATTCTCCACCGTTCCCAGAGCCCTGAATTCCCTATTCTTACTTCCATGCACCACATTTAAGTTGGTCTTTCCCCTCACCCTCAAACCCACCAAACCTTTGGTGTCTTGAAGTTCGCAATTGCCAAAGAATTCCCAAAATGTAAAGGAGAAAAATCAGTCCTAACGACAAGGAAATACTTTCAAAACAGATCTGTTTTCCAACTCTCATGAACTCACCCAATAAAACCTGGGGTTCAATATATTTTATATTTTGAATAAAAAAATACTATCTTTTTTAAGTTAAAACTATGCTTTTTATTTATTTTTTGTGTGGAATGTGCTATAAATTATACTTTTTTTAATTGTAAGATACATAGCAGGATAGCAGGAAAAATTAGAATTTTCTTACTTCATTTTTACTAATGTGATGCATTGTGGCACCTGTTGTGAACTATACAGAAAACAAACACTGGCAAACATTATTACTATCATATGTAAAAAGGCAAACTCATTGCAACTGATGTAGCATAGTTTCAGAGTGTTTTGTGTCTCAAACAATTTTAAAGGTGTAAGATTTTTAGATGACCTCACAATTGTTTAAGAAAATATTAAGGGCCAGATTTACCAACATAATATGGAACGCAGCACAGCAGCCAAATATGCCGCACTGTGTTGTGTGACAAGGAGGAAGCAGGAGAGCGCCATAACTATAGAGATAAGGGACTCTCCTCCCATCTCCCTAGCGTCTGCGCAGTCTTTTGTTTCCGTGCCCCACACACACACCTTTGCACCATGGCACAGGGTGTGTGCATGAGCCTAGCATAAGTTTTTTACTGGAAGGGCTCCCTTCCAGTACAAAAATATTACGCCTAGACACGTTTTAAAAAGTTTCTACTTTTCTACTTGCAGCACACATGCAAAGTTGGAAAAGAAAGGAGAAATGGAAACATTTCTCCTTTTAATGCCTGCTTTCAAATGGTGTTAATTTTTGCCGCAAAACTCTGTGTCAGCTATTTGGTAGATAGGGTTTTGCATCAAAAAGCATGGGTGGCTGCATGGGAGCGCCTATGTGATGCCACCTTGACACTAAGGGGGTCATTCTGACCTCGGCGGTAAAAGGCCCTTACCGCCGGTCAGAAGACCGCCATAACACCGCCGCGGCCGTGGTTAACCGCCACGGTCATTCTGACCCACAACGGCCAAACCTCCAAAATTCCGTCCTCCACTGCAGCCCGCCACATCAGCGGGCAGCGAGAAACTGGAGATGACCAAACCTCCACCGTCACGCCAACAGAAATACGCCCATGCCATTACGACCCACGAATCCACACGGCGGTCATTCAAACGTGGTATTCCATTGGCGCTACACACCGCCGCGGTCAGAATACACACACAGCACCAAAACACAGCCACATTGGACAATTTGAAATACACACACCTGATACACATACACACACCACTCCCACACAATCAACCAACTATAAAACACACACCCACATCACCCACAAATACCTGCGACCATAATTACTGAGAGAAGGAGAGAGAGACACAGCAGACAATCCAAAGCAAGACACACTGAGGCACACTACACCATCACAAACACCACATAGTAGCACAAAGCACCACTCACCAACATACTTATCATCACATACACCACCCCACACCTCACCCACACCACCCCATGGCACCCCAAAGGCACCCACGCTTTTTGGACCAAGAACTCCGGGTCATGGTGGAGGAAATCCTAAGAGTGGAACCCCAGCTCTTCGGCTCGCAGGTGCAGCACACCAGTTTAGCTAGGAAGGCGGAGCTATGGCAGCGGATCGTGGACAGGGTCAACGCGGTGGGACAGCATCCCAGGAATAGGGAGGACATACGCAAAAGATGGAACGACCTACGGGGGAAGGTCCGATCAATGGTCTCCAGGCACAACATCGCGGTCCAGAAGACTGGCGGCGGACCCCCACCCACCCCTCCCGAATTCACATCGTGGGAGCAAGACGTCTTGAACATCCTGCATCCTCAGGGCCTCGCAGGAGTAGCCGGAGGAATGGACTCTGGAAAGTCCAATCTCAACTACTATATCCCCCCCACCCCACCAGCATGCCAACCCACACCCCCACCCTCACCCCCAACCCCCCAGCACACATCCTCCCTGACAATGTCTCACCAGCACAACCCACCCATCCCAACACCAACTCCTGCATGCCAACACAAATCATGGGCACCCATCACCTAAGCATGACCACTGCACTAACAACCCCCCCCACTAACTACCCTCACAACACCTACCTCAAGGGAATGCCTGCACTGGGGGACAAGGGCACCCATAACACGCACGCTATTGCACACACACAAACAATAACCAAACTCTCTTACCCCATGCAGGACCCGAACAACAACACACCAGCCAGGAGGGTCCAGAAGTGTCCATCCCACCACCGGAACAGGCCCACACTGAGGATAGCAGCTCTGTCGACAGTGAACCTGATGACCAGCCCGGACCATCGGGGACCTCTGGGCAGTCGGTTCCCCTCAGGCAGCCACAGGCCACACCAGACCCGACCCCCTCTGCCAACACCAGCACAGCTCCCACCCAGCGGGCCCATGCCTCTGTCTCTAGGACAGCTCAATCAGCGGTGTGTCTGCCACTACAGGGCACCCAGGCTAACCCAACACCCCAACAACAACAGGGACCTGGGGGCAGTGGTAGCGGGCACACCGTCCAGGGGACAGAGGCCGGGGGAAACCGGGCAGCTCGGAGGGCTGCTGTGCGACAGGGGGGGGAGGAGAGGCCCAGGGAACCCACTCTCCAAGAGGCCCTCACCACCCTCATGGGGGCATACCACCACTCCCAAGAAACGATGGCGACGGTACTGGCCAGGTTCACTGAGATCCAGGCACAGCAGGAGGAACGCTACATGGGGTTCAGGGAGGAGCTGAGAATCATCGGGACCACAATGGGGACCATCGTCCTGGCCCTCCACAGGATAGAGGACGCATTGCGGGACCATGGTGCACCACACAGGGCCCCTGTCACTAGCCCGGACCAGGAACAGCCTACCACCTCCGCCGGCGCTAGTGGAAAGGAGGTCCCAACACCTCGACAGCCCCCCAGAACCCCACCTCCTGCTGAAGAACAACCACCCCGTAAGAGGAGCCTGAGACCAAAAAAAAAGACAGAGTAGGATGTCAAGACCCCCGCCAGCAGGACATACCCCCTCAAGTCTTCCCACTGTCCCACATTGCCACCCTGTCCAACCATGAACTGCCTATGCTCCATCCTTCCACAGGCAAAAGGACAATGCACCTGTGAGACTGAGAACTGGACTCTGCCATGGATATTCCTCCACCCCCACCCATCACCCTTAGAATCACATGTACCGATATCTAGCACTGTAAATAAATCACATTTTGCACACAAATCTGTTTTGAGTCATGCTGTATTATTAACAAATGTATTACATATTACTGTTCAATTTCTGTTCTGTCAATTAGTCATGACAACATACCAATGTCAATACGCTGTATTTCATGGGCGAACCAAGCAGAAGTCAGGTACTGAGTCAGACAGCACTGAGAAGGGAAGGGAAAGGCAAAAATTAATGAAAAACATCTGTGGGGAACTACAGAAAGTACAGATGCAGGAGGCTATAAGCAATTGTGAAATGGCGTGGGTGATTCTTACCTGTGTGTTACTGGAAATACTGTTGTATCACTCTGTCCCTATTGTCTGTGTCGTCCTCAGAGTCTTCCTCCTCTTCACTCTCCACAGGCTCCACGGCTTCTACAACACCACCATCTGGACCATCCTCCTGCAGGAAAGGCACCTGGCGTCGCAAAGCCAGGTTGTGGAGCATACAGCACGCCACGATGATATGGCACACCTTCTTTGGTGAGTACATTAGGGATCCACCTGTCATATGCAGGCACCTAAACCTGGCCTTCAGGAGCCCAAAGGTTCGCTCAATCACCCTCCTAGTACGCCCATGGGCCTCATTGTACCGTTCCTCTGCCCTGGTCCTGGGATTCCTCACTGGGGTCAATAGCCACGGCAGGTTGGGGTAACCAGAGTCACCTATTAGCCACACACGCTGTCTCTGTAGCTGTTCCATCACATAGGGAATGCTGCTATTTCGCATAACATACGCGTCATGCACTGACCCTGGGAACTTGGCATTTACATGGGAGATGTACTGGTCAGCCAAACAGACCACCTGGATATTCATTGAATGGTAATTCTTCCTGTTCCTGTACACCTGTTCATCGTCATTTGGGGGGACTAAAGCCACATGGGTCCCATCAATTGCACCAATGATGTTGGGGATGTGTCCAAGGGCATAGAAATCAGCTTTCACTGTAGGCAAATCACCCTCCTCTGGGAAAATGATGTAGCTCCGCATGAGTTTCATCAGGGCAGACAACACTCTGGATAAGATCTTGGAAAACATAGGCTGAGACATCCCAGATGACATGGCCACTGTTGTCTGGAATGAGCCAGTTGCAAAGAAATGGAGGACAGACAGAACCTGCACTAGAGGGGGAATTCCTGTGGGTTGGCGGATGGGGGACATCAGGGCTGGCTCCAGCTGGGCACACAGTTCATGGATGGAGGCACGGTCAAGTCGGTATCGTAGTATTATATGGCGTTCTTCCATTGTGGACAGGTCCACCAGCGGCCGGTACATGCGAGGATTCCTCCTTCTCATCGCTAGTCCCAGCGGACGGTGCCTAGGAAGGAGAATATGGAGTACAGAGTCAATCCACTCACAGGTACGTACAACACAGCTTGCACAGTACAGGTAAATGTATGGTTTGATATGTTTGTATGTGTGCCATTGCAAGGCCTAGGCCTGTGTGACGCATTAGAAATTAAGCCATGTGGGCCCTTGAAATGGCCGATGCCTGACCTGTGAAGTGGGACAATGGGATGTGAGGTCACTGCGCTGGCGGGGCACACCGTGGCGGTAGGCGGTCGAAGACCGCTGTGCGAAGACGCATTGGTTAACATTGAAGCCTATGGGTTTCAGGAGCCAATGACGATGTGCGCCGGCGGTCGCGGGACGCACCGCCGCGGTACGCACCGCCGCGGGCGTGACCGCCATTTTCTATCTGCTCAATCATTCGAGACCTGATCATCCACAGGAGAGGACCTATACTGCAAGTGCTGCTGTGAACTCGGTCTGGAAGTGACAATGGCTGCTGCTACTGGTGAAAGGGCCCCCGCCTTCAGTTCAGAAGAGTTGGAGAAGCTCGTGGACGGGGTCCTCCCCCAGTATGCGCAACTCTACGGTCCTCCAGACCAACAGGTGAGTACACTCAGTGCACATTGAATGGGTTATGCCTGTGTGGAGGGGGGGATGTAAGTTGGTGGGGTGTGGAGGGAATGGGGAGTGCAACGCACGACAGATGAGAGAATGGGAACCATGACAAGGTTGGGGAGGGGGGGGCATGTACTCCAAACATGCAGATATGTGACGGTTTCTCTTTCCCACTCTGTACATGTCAAACAGGTGAGCGCCCACCAGAAAATCGATATTTGGCGTGCCATCGCCGAGGAAGTCCGGAACTTGGGGGTCCACAACAGACGGGGCACCCACTGCCGCAAGAGGTGGGAGGACATCCGCCGCGGAACGAGGAAGACCGCAGAAACACTGCTGGGGATGGCCTCCCGACCTAGGAGGGGTGCCAGTCGCACCATGACCCCCCTGATGTCCCGGATCCTGGCGGTGGCCTACCCTAATTTGGATGGGCGCTTGAGGACAGCACAGCAGACACAAGGGGGTGAGTATCCGCACATTCTCCTATCTGTATGCGCATTGGAGGCGTCTGGGTGGGGGAGGACGGCTGTGGGTGACATTAGGCCCGGGCGCTCTCTGTAGTGTAGTCCGCTCCCTTAGGCATGGCCCTGTGCCCCCGCCCCCCACCTCTGTAGGGTGCCAAGTGCAGCTACCCATGCTCCAGCATCACACATGTGCGCGTGTGTTGTCCCTAGACCTGTTTGCCTAGTCAGAAGTACTGAGTAGTGTACCCCAAGTTCGCGACTTAGTGCACGAGGCACCTGTGTCTGTCCTCTCCGCAAAGGGTATTGCTAAGGCATGCACTCAACTTTGTTTAATTTCTCCCCCCACCCTAAATCTTTGTCTTCTTGATTTTAGCATCATCAGGCGGAGGAGATTTGGCGTCGGAGCAGGAGGGAGCTGCAGGTCACCAGGCCCCGGTGGGCACTGACACAGACACCGAGGGCACCAGTGATCCGGAGGGCGAGGGGAGCACCACAACGGGGGCCGGTGGAGACACCAGCGACACGGACATGTCCTCGTTTGGGAGCTCCCTAGCGGTGGCGGCACCATCTGTGCCCCCCGCAACAACAGGTACAGCCGCCACCCAGCGCACCAGCACCGCCCTCCCAGCAGCCCCTCAGTCTTCGCTCCGTGGCCACTCGGCCAGGAAGGCGCGCGTCTCCTTCGCCCCAGGCACCTCAGCCCCTGCCTCTGTTACCCCTGCTGCCCTCAGTGCGGAGCTCATTGACCTGGTGAGGATGGTCATTGTTGGGCAGACTACCCTTCTGATTGCCATCCAGGGGGTGGAAAGGGAGGTGCATCGGAGCAATGCCTACCTGGAGGGCATTCATTCGGGTCAGGCTGCCCATCAACGAGCGTTCACTGCTCTGGCCTCAGCACTGACGGCAGCCATTGTCCCTGTCTCCAGTCTCCCTCTTCTATCTGCCTCCACCCTTTCTCTGTCTCCTGTACCTCAACCTATCCCATCCACACCATCAGACCAGCCTGCACACCTCAACACCCAAGGCCAGCTCATCCAAACATAAGCACCACAGAAAACACAAGCATTCACCCAAGCAACACATAGATGCAGACATATCAACAGTCACTACCACCTCTGTGTCCCCGTCCTCCTCGTCTCCCTCCTCCCTCCCTGTGACGTCTACACTCACACCTGCATGCACCCCAACATCAGCCAGTTCTTCCACCACCAGCAAACCCTCCACTACAGTCCGCACACCTGCAGTCACCACCCCCACTGGCATTTACACGTCCCCTGTGTCCTCTCCCACTGTGTCTGTCACCCCCTCTTCCAAGACACATAAACGCAGGCAGACACCCAAACAACAGCCAACCACCTCACCACAGCCTACGTCCCAGTCACCTGCACCCAAGGACAGCACACCTGGCTCTCATACAACCATATCCTCTTCCTCCACTTCTCTCACCACTACTCCTACCCCTTACCTTGGTCCCAAGAAAAATTACCTCTCCAGTTTTGACCTCTTTCCCTCCCCCGACCCGCCCCCTCCAACTGGGAAAAGTCCCAAGGGCACCTCAGCCACCACCAGCCCAACTACTACAGTGCAAGTGGTGCATGGCATGTGGAGTCCACCCTTTGGCGGCAGTAACACTTCGGTGAGCAGCAAGGGGACAGCCAGCCCCCCCCCAGGCAAGAGGACCCGGAAATTGAAGGGCCGCCGTGAGCGGACAGAGACGGCTGCCCCCAAGGAGGTGACTCCGGCCACTTCACCGGCCACAGCAGGCAGGGGAGGCAAGGGCCCGAGAGCCCCATCTAAGGAGCGGAAGGACAGCAGGGCGGAGAGGACAACCACCAGGAGCGCGGAGCAGGAGGGCCCCACAAGCCCCATCCCGGCTGCAAGGGACGACACCAAAGGGCCCAGGACTCACTCCCCGAAGGGGCCTGACACAGCACGGTCGGAGGGTGACTGAGCAGGGTGTCCAGGCCAGGTATGACTCCCTTGACATACTGCAAGAGCACCGCTGAACAGGGCCCCGCCGTGAAGACAGGTACCGCTGAACAGGGCCCCGCCGTGAAGACAGGTACCGCTGAACAGGGCCCCGCCGTGAAGACAGGTACCGCTGAACAGGGCCCCGCCGTGAAGACAGGTACCGCTGAACAGGGCCCCGCCGTGAAGACAGGTACCGCTGAACAGGGCCCCGCCGTGCAGAAGAGCACCGCTGAACAGGGCCCCGCCGTGCAGAAGAGCACCGCTGAACAGGGCCCCGCCGTGAAGACAGGTACCGCTGAACAGGGCCCCGCCGTGAAGACAGGTACCGCTGAACAGGGCCCCGCCGTGAAGACAGGTACCGCTGAACAGGGCCCCGCCGTGAAGACAGGTACCGCTGAACAGGGCCCCGCCGTGAAGACTGGTACCGCTGAACAGGGCCCCGCCGTGCAGAAGAGCACCGCTGAACAGGGCCCCGCCGTGCAGAAGAGCACCGCTGAACAGGGCCCCGCCGTGAAGACAGGTACCGCTGAACAGGGCCCCACCGTGAAGACAGGTACCGCTGAACAGGGCCCCGCCGTGAAGACAGGTACCGCTGAACAGGGCCCCGCCGTGAAGACAGGTACCGCTGAACAGGGCCCCGCCGTGCAGAAGAGCACCGCTGAACAGGGCCCCGCCGTGCAGAAGAGCACAGCTGAACAGGGCCCCGCCGTGAAGACAGGTACCGCTGAACAGGGCCCCGCCGTGAAGACAGGTACCGCTGAACAGGGCCCCGCCGTGAAGACAGGTACCGCTGAACAGGGCCCCGCCGTGCAGAAGAGCACCGCTGAACAGGGCCCCGCCGTGCAGAAGAGCACCGCTGAACAGGGCCCCGCCGTGAAGACAGGTACCGCTGAACAGGGCCCCACCGTGAAGACAGGTACCGCTGAACAGGGCCCCGCCGTGAAGACAGGTACCGCTGAACAGGGCCCCGCCGTGAAGACAGGTACCGCTGAACAGGGCCCCGCCGTGAAGACAGGTACCGCTGAACAGGGCCCCGCCGTGCAGAAGAGCACCGCTGAACAGGGCCCCGCCGTGCAGAAGAGCACCGCTGAACAGGGCCCCGCCGTGAAGACAGGTACCGCTGAACAGGGCCCCGCCGTGAAGACAGGTACCGCTGAACAGGGCCCCGCCGTGAAGACAGGTACCGCTGAACAGGGCCCGCCGTGCAGAAGAGCACCGCTGAACAGGGCCCCGCCGTGCAGAAGAGCACCGCTGAACAGGGCCCCGCCGTGAAGACAGGTACCGCTGAACAGGGCCCCGCCGTGAAGACAGGTACCGCTGAACAGGGCCCCGCCGTGAAGACAGGTACCGCTGAGCAGGGCCCCGCCGTGAAGACAGGTACCGCTGAGCAGGGCCCCGCCGTGAAGACAGGTACCGCTGAACAGGGCCCCGCCGTCTCAAGCACCGCTCCGCTGGGCCCTTCCTGTCAAGCACCGCTCCGCTGGGCCCTTCCTGTCAAGCACCGCCCCGCTGGACCCTTCCTGTCAAGCACCGCTCCGCTGGACATCGCCATGTCATGCACCGCTGCGCTGGGTCCCGCCGTCTCAGGCACTGTTTATGGTTCACTGTGCCCACCATGCCTCCTCCTTGACCAGTGGACTCTGTAATCCACCTGAGAGACTGTGGCTTTGCACTCCCCAGGATGGCACAGTGGGCAATCCACCCACTGTAGAGACTTGAGAGACTGTGGCTTTGCACTCCCCAGGATGGTCCAGTGGGCAACCCACCCACTGCAGAGACTTGAGAGACTGTGGCTTTGCACTCCCCAGGATGGTACAGTGGGCAACCCACCCACTGTAGAGACATTGAGAGACTGTGGCTTTGCACTCCCCAGGATGGTCCAGTGGGCAACCCACCCACTGCAGAGACTTGAGAGACTGTGGCTTTGCACTCCCCAGGATGGTACAGTGGGCAACCCACCCACTGGAGAGACATTGAGAGACTGTGGCTTTGCACTCCCCAGGATGGTCCAGTGGGCAACCCACCCACTGCAGAGACTTGAGAGACTGTGGCTTTGCACTCCCCAGGATGGTACAGTGGGCATGGTGGCTCCTCGTGGATCTGGCGTCGTGGACTCATGTGGCTGTGGTGGCCCCCCCTTCCCTTCCCCCTGAGGTGCCTGTAGTTTTGACATCGGATGCCCCTGCAGTGTTCTCTCCAAAGGACTCAGGTCTCGTGTGTGGGCTTTGCCCTTGTTTTGCAGAACCTTGGCCCACGGACATGTTAGATTCGTAGGATGTGCAGGACTTGTTACTTCAGTGATACACTGATGTGTATATCTTTTTGTTTTTTGTAAATATTTTTCACGGTTGCTCAATTATTTCCAGGTGCTTTTTTTGTACATGAAAATTTATTCCAAATTTGGTTGTGTCATTGTATTTTTAAAGGGTCTTTGTGTGGTGTCACTGTGACTTCCTGCTCTGCATTGGTGTGTACATATTGGGGGGGTCGCATATGTGTATGCCCATAACCTTTCTTCCTCCCCCCTCCCATGTGTCGTAGGTGCAGTACTCACCGTTGACGTCTGCGCCGGAGTTCGTACTCGTGGTAGATGAGCAGGTAGACGAGAGCAGGTATGATGTTCAATTCGGGTTCCATGCTGTCCGGATTCCGCGTGGAGTGTCTCGAGGTGAGCGTTTTCCATTGGAAATGTCTGTTTCCGCCGTGTTTTTATCGGCGGGGCTCCCGCCCCGGAAAAGGTGGCGGATTGGTGGGTCGTGATAGGGTGGGCGGTACATTGTCTGCCGCCTGGCTGTTGGCGGTGACCGCCACGCTGTTTGTTTGTTCCGCCGTGGCGGTCGGAGTGTTAATGCGCCGGGCTGTGGTGGCGGTTCCCGCCAGGGTCAGAATTGCATTTTTTTTACCGCCGGCCTGTTGGCGGGTTGGCCGCCGCTTTATCACCGACCGCCAGGGTCAGAATGACCTCCTAAGTAACACAAAGCAGCACTTTGCACTACTTTACGTTACTTTTAGGCAATTTACAGCACAAAAGAAGTTTTGCGCTGGAAAGTAAATAATAAAAATAAACAGTTTGTGTTTTGCGTCACTTTTTTGACACAAACACAGGGCAAAATATTGGTAAATCTGTCCCTAAGGGTTTTTTTTTAAACATTTTAACACTTTTCAATATTTTGAATTATATTATGTGAAATGGAGTAATTCATACTGAAGTCATGTGTGCTTAGCCTTATCAGGTATATATTTAGTTTGAGTACATTCAAAATGTTATATCTTGCAATATTTCAATGTGAATAAAAAATATGAAAAAGTATTGTTATACTGTTCATTTATTATTATTAAAAAGTATAAAACATAGAAGTATTGCAGCAGCTCTTCGGTTCACAGCCTTTCCCAGGGCTCTCAGCAGCAGGGGAGTCTTGCCTGTGCTCATAGTGGAGTGACTGTGTGCAGGGTTTGATCATTTGTACTTTTTTCTTCTGCAATAGGTGTGGAGTATTTGCCTTTATGACTCCATCCGTGGAAAACGAACTCTAAACAGGGTAGATGAAGTACTGGATTTTCATTAAACTGTCCTTTAGCTTTCATCCGGAAAATCATTAACAGAGGTGGTGATAGTGGTGGTGGTCACACGCGGATGCCACCAAACTCTAAATACAGCTGATATAGGATGCGTAGCAGAGGATTAATGAACTGCCAATTTTTGATGGTTCATCGGCATATAGTAGAAAATAGGCAAAGCAGTAGTGCAATAAAAACACATTAAAACATAATACATTGGGCTCATAAATTCGCAATACAGCACTCTTGGTGATCTCTCACACATAAAGATGTCACATAAAATACTTCCCTACTAGTATCGGCTAATTCTAAATAAACCCCGAAGTTCCACATTGTGCTCAAGATCTAGGACTTTCAACATAAAAATGTTTAAAGCTCATCAGTGATGTTCCTGAATGCAAGTTTCTTAAAATGCTGGCATTGTTCCGCTTAACGTAGCACAGATGGAATAAATTGATCTGTATCCCTGTAAAGGCTTTTATGTGAAACACAAACAATGTGGTGCTCACACTTAGGGCCACATTCCCTGCGCCCCTTAACAACTCCCTACCACCACCATGTGTGCGCCGTATTTAAAATACGGCTCACCAAGGCACAGGGTAGAGGGCAATAGCGTAATTTTTCATGACTCTATTGATGTACTCTGCAGGAGTAGGGCCAAAATATTGGCACTACACCTGCAGAGTACACATACTGTAGTCAGGAAATATGCATACATTTGGGGGGCATAGTTAAGAAAAGGGGCGCTGCACCCAGTGCAGTGCCACTTTTCTTGCGCCCCTTAGCACCCCCTACTGCCACCATGGATGCGCTGTATCCAAAATACGGCGCACCATGGTGCAGGGTAGGGGGCAATAGCGTCAACATTTAGACGCTATTGATGTACTGTTCAGGGTTTGTGCCCAACCCTGAACAGTGCATAGGGGACAATTGTAACCAATGGTGTGCCCCCTTTTAACGCCTGCTCTGAGCAGGTGTTAAAAATGATGGAAAAAATTAAAAAATGTCAGCCCCCTAACTGGAGAACGCCCCCCTTGCATACATTATGCCTGGTGCAGGCATAATGTGGGGCAAGGGGTTACATAGTGGCGCAATGCTTGCATTGCGCCACTTTGTAGATATGGCATGTGGAAAAAGGCACTTTAGCACCACCTTAGCGTAAAAAAATGATGCTATGGTGGCACTAAAGTAGAGATAGGGGCTCTTAAATATGCCCCTCGGTGTGCATTCGCAAGTCTGCACTAGTCTAGCCCCCATTACACCTGTGTGTGCCTGTGTACCCAATGTGCACTTCCCCAGCCATTCACATATATGTGTCAAATATGTACACAACCTGATGTATGTGCCTGTCTGTCGCTTCAGTACTTATGCACAGTGGCGTAACAAAGGCCCCTGCAGTGGAAAGGGGCCCTGAGCTCCAGGGGGCCCCCTCAGCAAAGTACCCTGGCCTGAGAGCTCCTGAGTGAGTCCGGATGACGGCCTCTCTTTGTACTTGGCATGGGGAAGGTCCTCAAGTTTTGTTACATCATTGCTTCTTTAGACTACAAAATATTGTGATATTGAATTAGTTCCCATTAGTTCTGCCTTCAAACTTGATGGCTTTTTAACCAATAAATTATATATATTGTGTTGTGAAATGAACTATTCTCCTCAAGTTGTATCAACAGAGACCCCATGGCACCTGGCCCTCACCCACCTTCACTTTGACTACTGTCAGGATCATTAATTTCATAGCCCTGTCCCAAGTACCATTTCTTATATAGACTGCCTTGTATTCCATGCCTGAGCTCTGCCTTGCATGTGTGTCGTGTAATACAATGGTTTAAAAATAATTAATAACTTAGAGCTGCTTCCCATTTATGGATCAAATCTGTTTATTGGTATATAACATCTGTATGCAAACACAAAGCCCACTGCCTGCGTACTGAGTCGGACGGCAGAACAATTATGGGGGAGAATCACTTGTTACACATAAGCAATAAAAAGGAATCTCATCGACATAGTGAGACACAGTTCTATGTTTCGAAGCCCCATTCTCAACGTACCACGCCCCCACTTCTAATGAAAAGTTGCCAGACTATACGCAGGATGCCCGGCTCGGATAGAAATTGTAATACATTCAACATAAGACAATAACGTAACTGTGCTTCCCCTCGTCACGACCATCAGTGCCTCAAGTTCTGCCCCCCTCCCACTGCCGAATCTCCTGAACCACTCAGCGCGCAACCCCCCCAACCCCGTCTGTCCCCCATCATCCAGCGTCCTCCAACATCCTCAACACCCTCAGATAAACAGGGCAAGTCAGCTCATTAAATTCCGTAGAAAGGATCTGTTTGAACGGTTTCCAGATATCCCTTATCTCTTCAACCCTCCGAGCTGCTACCAAAGACAGTTTCTCCATTGCCAAAATGAACCAAAGCCTATGGAGCCAGGAGGCGTACGTCGGGATCCTATCCGTACCCCAATGAGCCAGTATGACCTGCAAGGCAGCATTAAGGGTCAACGCCATCTGTCAGCCTCTACAAGAGCGGAGAGGAAAGGTGAGGGGGTTAGGTAAGCCCAGTATAACATATGAGGGAAACCTAGGAATTTCCGTCACAAACACCCTGTCCAAATCATCTAGAACCCCTTTCCAAAACCTGTGTAACTTGGGACAGTGCCATAGAAGGTGAATAAGTGTGCCCGTGCTGCTACAACCCCCCCAGCAGAGATCAGATTTGGCAGGGTCCCATGCGTGCACCCTAGCTGGGGTGTAATACCAATACGTAGCCAGCTTGTAGGCCGTCTCCGACCCCGGCGCATGATACGCTGTGTGATGCGACCTAAAGAAAACACTCTCCCACTCCTCTTCTGTTAGTTCCCTCCCCAGCTCAGCCTCCCAACGTCTCTGTCCCTTGGATTTAATGGGGTGCGCCTCCGCCTGAAGGAGTCTGTACAATTACGATATTATCCTTTTGTCATCCTTCTTTCCCATAAGCCATTTCTCGAACGGGGTCAATGGCCAGGATACAAATGGCCTAATCTCTGGTCGAAGAGCCCAGTGTCGCACTTGATAGTACAACATCCTATCGGCCTCTGCCAGCCCATAAGCCTCCCTGAACCGATCAAAGTCCATAATCCCATTCTCATTAAATAGACAGCCCACCCTTTTGCAGCCCCCCTCGAGCCAGCACCTAAAACACTCCACCTGCAACCCCGGGGCAAAGTCAGGATTCCCGCAAATCAGGGGCATCGGGGAGGGAAAGGACGTCAAACCCTTCTTCACCGTCAATGCATCCCATACCCTGAACGTCGCTCCCGTAACCGGCGAAGAGTAAAGTCCCTGCGCTTTATATCTATGCCGAAGCCAAGGTTCCCTCCAGATGTGAGACCCGCTACCGCCTGATCCATGAAACACCAATGCTTTTCTGTGAGTGGCCCACTCCACTCCAATAGGAAGCGAAGTTGAGCCGCCTGGAAATATCTCAGTAGACATGGGACCGCGAGGCCACCCGCATCCTTAGGGCGGTGCAGCACACCCCGCTGAAGCCGGGCCGGCTTATCCCCCATATGAATTTCAAAATCGCTGACTAAAGTGTCCCAATAGTACGCGGCGGAGGGGTCAAGGGGAGCGTCTGAAAGGCATAGAGAATGCTAGGCAAAACAGTCATCTTGATCGCAGAAACCCTCCCAAACTAGGAGGGGCCTTGCTTACTCCACTTCTCCAAATCATTCAATATCTCTCTAGACAGGGAAGCATAATTCATGCTACAGGTTCTAGCCACTAATGCGGCCAGGGCAACCCCAAATAAGGCACATGTGACGAGGACCATATAAAGGGGTATCGAGCCCGCAGGGCTTGCTCGTGCTCCGGTGTAAGTGACAGGCCCAAGACTTGGGATTTCTGCATGTTAACTTTGAACCCCGACACCTGGCCAAACTCGTTGATGGCCTGCATAAGTGCTGGCAAGGATACCATGGGGTCCGTCAATGTAAGGATCACGTCATCGGCGTATAGACTAACAAGATGATGGTTTCCCCCGAAGCGAACGCCCGAGATCTGGGCATCATCCCGGAGACGCTGAGCAAAGGGCTCCATGTACAGCGCAAATAATAGCGGGGAGAGCGGCCACCCCTGCCTCGTCCCCCTCCCAATCAGGAATGGGGAAGACGACGCCCCATTCACATGGACTGCCGCTCTCGGAGCGCTATAAATACATTGAATCCAGGTCCGGAACGCCGAGCCGAAACCGAAGCGCTCCAGCACCCGGAAAAGGTAGGGCCAATGCACTCGGTCGAATGCTTTCTCCGCATCTAAGGAAAGGAGAAGAGTCTCCCTACTGGACCTATTTGTTTTCTCCACCAGATGCAAGAGCCGCTTCGTGTTGTCTCCACACTGTCTATGGGGGATAAAGCCTGACTGGTCCGGGTCAATGAGCCCGGGCATCAAGGGGTTAGGACGCTGCGCTAGGATGCTTGTGAATAACTTTGCATCAATATTTTAAAGCGAAATGGGCTGATACGAGCCACATTCTTCTGGGTCCTTCCCCGTTTTATGGATGACTGTAATGGTCGCTTCCAACATGCTAGATGTTAGGGTCCCAGTGGATAGAAAGGAGTTAAAGAGCCGGACTAATAGTGGGGCCAGCTCAATGCAAAATGTCTTATAGAATAGCGCCGTGAAACCATCCAGGCCCGGTGCCTTCCCGACAGAAAGGAGCTAAATCGTCGCGATTACCTCCTCTATTCGAATAGTCTGGTAAAGCGAAATGGCGTCTTGCTCACAAAGCGGTGCAATGTTACAGTCTGCTAAATAGAAGGACGGCTCTGCCCCACCCCCCGCCTCGGCAGCGTATAAGTTGCTATAGAAATCGGCGAACACCTCTGCTATCTGCCGGTCTGTCCGGGCCTCCCCCTCGAGGGGGAACGTTCAATCTTTACAGCATTGGCCGATCGTTGGGCCCTCAACTTGTGAGCAAGCAGTTTCCCACATCGATCCCCTCCTACGTAATATTTGTGTTTAAGCCGAGCCACCGCATACTCCGCCCGGGACGCAGTCAAGCCGCCTCAACTGAAGGCACGCCCTCTCCAGTTCTCTCCATACCCTGGGGGCACCCGTGTGTTTATGAGCGTGCTCTAGGGCCGATACTTTCCACTCCAAGACCACCCGGAGCTCTCTCCGAGTTTTATTCTCCTTAGCCGAGAGAGACATCACTTCCCCCCGGACAACAGCCTTCAGCGCTTCCCAGAGCACTCCCAAACCAGTCTGCCCGTCATCATTATGTCTCAGGTAGTCAAGGATAGCTCGCCTCACCAACTCCTCCACTGACTTAGACTGCAAAATATTATCCCTAAAGCGCCAACTAGAAACTCGCCCAGGACCCCCATCCAGACGGACCACCAGAGTGACCGGAGCATGATCCCACAAGGCCCGAGGCTCAATCGTACATTCCTTAACTCAGGAGCCAAACTCCGAGGAGGCCAAGAAAAAATCTATTTGCGTATACGTCTTAGAGGGAGCCGAATAGAATGAGTAATCCCGCAATGTGGGGTGCACCCTCCTCCGGACGTCCTCCAAATCACTGTCCACCAGCCACTGCCGTCCCGCTGGAGTCAAAGCTCCAGTCTGCCCAACGCGATGACCAGAACAGTCCAAATCATTGTCCATAACCAAACTGAAGTCCCCTCCTACCAAAAGTGCTCTATCCGGTGAGGCTAGCATGGGAGATATTCCCTGTCTCATAAATGCTTCCTGCCACTCATTAGGGGCATATAAAGTAGCAATTGCGAAATGATAAGACTCTATATGAAGTCTAATGGCCAGGAACCTGCCCTTCACCTCGTGTACCTGCACAACCACCTCCCCAGGGAAAGCCCTAGAAATCCGAATCCCGACCCCAGCATGCTTTGTGGGAGCAGAAGACCAGAACTGCCTGGGGAACCACCTGGAGCGCATGCAATGAGTGTCCGAGGGCAGCAAATGCATTTCTTGCAACAGAAATAAGTGACTCTCAGAGCGTTCAAGAGCAGAAAGAACAGCCAGCCGCTTGGTGGGCCTATTAAGCCCCCTAACGTTAAGACTCAAGCACTTAAGCGACATGAGTGGCTAGGAGTTAATCCCATGACTCTGAGGGCGCCCCAAGGGCAACTTACGCACGACACAAGGGAGGACCCACACGCCAAGGCACATCCATCGTTTCAGGGGAATCAAGCATTCCAGAGGAAGCACCCCAACATAAAACCATGAAACACAACAAGTGAACATCTAACTCACACAGAACTTCAGTCAATTGTCCAGGAATAAGTAAGTTCAAGATAGGGGACGTCCGTACCTTGCAAGGTTGACTCACGGCACCCGACGACCCCCCCGCCCGGACCCACTCCACCGTCACAACATCACTCTCAAACAACCCCAGACCCCAGAGGAGACCCCGGCAGCAGTGTACATCCAGGCGCTTGGCCCTGCTACCAGACTGTCCAACACAGACTGTCTCTCCAGCGCCTGTTCAGTCATAGACAGTCCCCGACGCCTCCTTCTCTTCTCTTTCCGCCGCCATCTCGGGCGACCCTCGAAAGCAACCTCCCCACGCGGCTCAGGACTCCGCTCAGACTCCCCCAGACCAAGGATCCGCCACGCCTCCTGCAGTGACTTCACCTGACGCAACTGTTCCTCCCAGCGGAACACAAGGCGAAAAGGATGACCCCATGTGTAAGGGGTAGAGTGTGCTCGAAGATGTTCCGTGATGGGCTTGAATTCTCTCCTTCTTTGCAATGACCGCACTGAGAGGTCCTGAAACAGCTGCAGCGTGTATCCTCTAAATTGAACCTGAGAGAGGTTGCGCGTTTTCTGCAGGATATTTACTTTTGTCATAAAGTTGTGCAGGCAAACCAAGATATCTGGAGGGCGCGCATTGTCTCCTCCCAGCCGACCCACCCTGTGGGCCCGATCTAGGATGATCTCCCGGGAGTCCTCCGGACCTAGGATGGAGCGGAACAGCGCCAGGACAAACCCTCTAATGTCCCCTCACTCCACCCCAGTTGGAGCTCCTCGGATCCAAATATTATGCCTTCTCAAGCGATTTTCTAGGTCCTCAGACGCCATCTGCAGGAGTTCCTGCTGCTCCCAAAGCCGCAAAATTTCCTGTTGCAATTGCTCGATCTCCTCCCCCTGGGTAATCTCATTGTCCTTCATACCTGACACCCTTTCCCCCAGCGACGAGACATCAGCTCATAGATCCTTCAACTCCTGGGAAATGTCTCTACGCAGTTCCTGCAAGTCCATTCTGAGGGAGTCAAATAAGGAGGTAAGGAAACCTTTCGTGACCGGCGCTCCACCATCGTCCTCGCTTCAGTCATCTGGACCTCTCACCGAGGCCGAACCCTCCGTCGGTTTGCTTTGTGGCAGGTGAGACCAAGTGAGCATCTCCCTCACCGACTGGTCCCTCTTGGGTTTAGAAGACGTCATCAAGACCATGCAACACAGCCGGCTGCAGAAGAACCGGGACCCACCGCGGTCCTTCACACTGCCCCTCAGGTGTCATCCTCTCCACAGCACCAACTTCACCAGGACTCTTCAGTGCGGGCCCAGGATCCCACCAGACCAGGAAGATGTAACTGACCTCCACTCTCTTGCCTCGTCAAGCTCGGGCCTGCTCCGCTTCTCCCGAGGCTGGCACACCACAGAACCGTCTAGCCTTCACCAGGCCCAGGGGGAGCCCCCGCCTGACCACTGTGTAGCCTGGGCAAGGATCACACTGAGCCTCCCATCCACTGGACCTCTCTTCAGGCAGGGACCCCCGTCCCCTGGCCCCTTGTGGGTCGCAGGAGGTCCCAGCCCTGCAAGCCGCCTCAGTCTGGCTTGAGGCGGCGCCCGCCAAGCCACCAGACTCTCGCGGACTAGACTGCTCAGCCTGCCGCAGTCACTCTTGGGCGTCTCGGCCCCCGGGTCCGGCCCTCCACGGCCTGATCAATGCCGCCGATTTCCTCGAGGGACTGCGAGCGCCCGCGTCCACTCTGGGCCCGCGGTCTCCTCTCCTTCCCCCTCTGCGGCTGCGCAGCCGAATCGCCGGCCACCACGCGCGCAACACTCGGCTGCGGCCCGTGGCCCAACTGCCTCGCCTGCCAGGCACGCCATCGGGTTACAGGGCTCTCGCCAGGCTCCGAGCCCCGTCTGCAGAGCGCATACCTGCGCGCCAGACGCCAGGGAGTCTTCCTCCGAGGGCAACCGGGCCCATTAAACAGCCGGAGAAGGCCTGGGCGGCGGAGCTCAGAATCCCGCGTCCGATCACGCCGCCATCTTGCCCACGCCCCCTGCTTCCCATTTAGAGCCCCCCAGTGGTTTTCTTCTGTATTGCCCCCAAACTACTGACGTTTTCCTTTTTCTTTGCATAATGTCATATATGTTATCACAATGTTAGGATCTTTTTATTATGAGGGGTTTCAATAGTCCTGATGTTTCCTCATGCTTCATAACTTTGTTAGTAATTCTCACTATTGGTATCACTATTTTATGATCTATGAGACCAATATAATAGGACCTGTATATGAATGTGTTTTCACATACATTTTCTCACACTAATGTTCCCTCACCCCACATCATGATCACAAGAGCACCTTGTCGGTCGTCCCATTGTGAATTGATACAAATAGCCCACGATGCCCTGCTTTGGGCATAGAGGACTGATCTGACATTCCATCTTCATGTCTGAGGACCTTTAGCTTTCACCGCAGACACAGACTGGTATGCACTGTGGACTGTATCAGCAGGCAGTTCATTCAACCTGGGTTTTAGGTATTTAGCTTCTCTATTTCAAAGTTAATCTTGGCAGCCATACATACCAACTAATATAACACTCAGTACATACCAACTAATATAACACTCAGTACATACCAACTAATATAACACTCAGCTTATTCATTCTGCTTACTTTCGTTATGTTTGCTATTGACAACATATTTCTGATTTGTGTTTTCGTTTTGCTACAACTATTTAATACTAGGTGGCATATAATAAAAATATAAAATCATGTGCTTACAGATCTGTGGCAATCTGGGAGATAGGCTGAAGGGAACTGACCAACAGGCTGCTCTGTATTTCACAAGGCTGATTGTCCGTCCCAATGTGAGTTACTCTTCAAGTTAGATCTGAAGGGGGTATTGGGACACCTGTTTCTTTTCTCTGTTCTGCATGGCAGTAAGTCTTGCAAGACAAATCTACTGGGTGTAACCACAAAGGTGAGGCCCCCGCAATGTAATCCAATTGAAAAAATCCAAAAAGAATCACAACTGCTACCAAAACAGAGGTGTCCAGTTAATATTACCCTCATATTCCGCTGGCTTTGAACCATGACTGGTGGAGATTCAGAAGGAGCTGGTGGCGTCAACAGAGATGAACGAAACACAGGGAAAAGCAACTTCATTTGAAATGTCATGGGACTTATATGATGAGTGATCATAAAAACATTGAGGTCAAAACATGGCCTTAAAAGTGTGGGCCGACAAAATGAGAAGCCAAGCAAACATTTCCAGGAAACAAGAAGAATAGTTTGATCCTAATTTATCCATATGTTCCTTATCTTGGTTTTTGAACAACACACACTTTCACAAACAAGCTATCTATGCTCCTCCTGCAACTGATTCAAATACTCAGCAGCAGCAGGAGAGAAAAGATCAATATGAAAAGAAGATGGAAAGATTTTTGATCAGATACTTCCATAAAGAAAAACGATGAAACATTGATGGTACTATGAGAGCAACTGTTTTAGGATAATTCCTCAATAGTTAAAAAAGGGAGGCCCAATTATCTTTGGCAGCTCAGCAGTAGCATTGCTTTCATTGCTCTAGACCTAGATGAGTTGCTCTCTTTGCCCTTTGACTGAGGATGTCAGAAGAAAGTGCTTGTTCAACACCATGGGCCTGATTTAAAACCTGTAATTTGTGGTACATAAAGCAGTACTACATCGTTCTACAGTCAAGCTATTCATGCACTACACGATGCAATTCACAATCCTATGACACCTCTGCCTCTGCTATCTTTTCTTTCTGTATTTCTACACCAAGTGTGCAGAGATGTTTGCACGGGTAGGTATACGTTTTTCTAGTACACATGAGCAGGACAAGGAGGAGTGGTGGAAAAATCGACTACTAAAAGGGAGAGGGTGAGTAATATTTAAAGAGGAGTTTAGAAGGGACACACTAGAGAAAACACATACCCTCGAAAAGGTAGGACCATTGAAATGCATACAACATACACCTAATATCTACTACAACCCTAAAGGTTTCCCAGTAGTGCAGAAGTACTCCAGCCCAGCTTTGGAGGAAGGTAAGCACCACATAATGGCCAACCACTTGTACTGCACCACACTCTCAAAGAAACCAAGGTGTGGAATTAAAATAGCTAACCATAGAACTCTTTTTAAATTAGCTCAACAATTACAATTATAGACAGACATATAGATAGATTGACTGATTTATATGACTAAGCATATATATAGTTATAGTTATTTGGTAATTTAACAATAAACTATTAACAATTACATCACATTTTTAAACTTTAATCAAATATGTAACTAACCAAGTTTACTAAATATTAAATAAAACATGCAGATGTACACCTTGGTGTAAATCTCCACTCAGAAATGGTGAATAGGCAATTAAGGGTAGTATTAAATAAACATGTGAGTAAATATGCAGTGGTATATTTACCTTTGTGAATCGGGCCTCGATGTTTTACATAAGGCTTTCCAAAAGTGTAAGAGATATTCGGTACCTCTATCAGAAAAAAATCTATGAGGCAATTTGTGAAGTCTGAAAACAATGGGACATGTCTTTACCTGTTGGTAATTTGGGCACCATTATGACAGGATATCCTTCTGGCGATGGAAAATCCATTATAAAGTTTGCAAAGATCATACACAAACGTTCAGGAGATACTGGTGATGGATGTAAATATGCACAATTTTACAACGTAGTGCGAAGCATAGATTGAAAAATCATGGACTTAGTCTCGAACATCAAAATTAACTGTCAGCCCCCAAACAGATGCAGAACTAAATCCAAAGTAGTCTTAATCTCTCTAACACCAGATATTTGCTGAATTTTGATATATCTTCATTACATCCATTCCTAATTCGTTTGTAGCAGTAAAGATGTCTCCACTAAAATACAGTTACTTTCAGTAAACTAGAAGAATCTTTACATGATGTACTTCTAATTCTCTTGGATTCATCTGTTGTTAAGCCATCTTGACCTTTTCTAAAAATGATTGAAAAATTCCACCCAGGCATTGGGAGTGAATCATGGACTGATCAAACGTGAGTGATGAACTCAGTATGGAGACAGGATAAAGCATCAGCTAACACATTCTTGGGACCAAGAATATATTTGGAAAATGGGCATCTGGTTTGCTGACTCTTCTTAAACTGAAGAGTTATCAGTCACTGTAAATTTTGGTGATGTATTTCACCAAATTCTCATTTGACATTCAAATGTCTCTTTAATGCCCATCAACAAATGTCTACAGTACCAAATTATTCTGTTCAGGATCTGACAATTCATAGAACAGGATGCTCTTGTATATCATGCTTTTCTTGCCTTTGTAAAGAAACTACCCCAACTGCTATTTCAAAGGTATCTGTTTCCACAATGAATTTTCTTGAAGTATCTATGGTAATCATCAGTTTGAAAACATTAAAGGCTTTTTAGCTTGATCATTCCAGCAAAACCTTCACTTCATTTTTTTCTATTTCCAAGACACAAGAACTATTCCTGGTTAATTCTGCAACATTCTTAAAGAATTGACAATACACATTTGTAAAACTCAGGAAACTTTGAGTTTCCTTAACTTCCATATGTGAGGGCCAGTCAATCATAGCAGAAATATTTGTGGGATAAATAGAAAAACTAGAGGCATTCAGTCTGATTTCAAGATATCCACACTTTTCAGGCTTATGAGTCAAATGGCCATGTTGGAGTCATGGCAATATAAGATTCACATGTACTTAGTGCTCTGCAGGTGCCTTTGACAAGACTAGAATGGTTTAAAATAATTGAAAACATCAAAAAGATGAAATCTATGCAGTCTGAAAAAATGTTGCGTACAACCTAAATTGCAATACAAGATAATCACAGTGTCCAAATAGTGTGCGGAGAGCTGTTTTCCACTCACTGTCTTCCTTTAAGCATAACAAATTATAAGCGTCTCATACATTATGCTTTATAAAGATTTGTGATCTGACAAATGACTCCATTTATGAGAGGAAAGGCTCTGCATCCTTGATTACGATTTGATTCAAGCCTTTATAATCACTGCAATGTCAAAAAATCTGATCTTTCTTGGGTGCAAAACACAAATATGCCCAAGCAGGTGATGAAGATTGAACAATCAACCAGTTTTACATATTCTCCTGTAAATAAGCCTTCAGTGTTCTATTCTCTTTCTCAATAAAGGAATGCATTTGACCAAAAGGAAAAACAGCACCAGTTTCAAATTGTATAGTGACATCATATATCCTATCTGAGGAAGAGAGCAAACCTCTGACTTGGCACATGATGAAAAAGCATCATTCTACAGTGGAACTGAGGATAGGTTAACTGCTATGAAATTATTTGCCGAATCCTTTATCTCTTCGCTTAGAGACCAATAATTTTCAGAAGCATAGCAATGGTTTGACAAATTTGTGATGATAAAAACATGCCTCGAGTTGCCAATTCACTTACGGGTTGTGCCTCTTCAACCAAGAAATTCCAGAAATAATTGTGTAATTAGGAGAGGCAATAATGTCAAAAGATAACATTTCTGTATGATCTTCCAAAGAGACTTAGGGGGTTATTCTAACTTTGGAGGAGTGTTAATCCGTCCCAAAAGTGACAGTAAAGTGACGGATATACCACCAG